>NC_058132.1:588042974-588280967 GCF_016433145.1 Gracilinanus agilis | reverse complement strand
TATATATATATATATATATATATATATATATATATATATGTATGTATGTATATATATATACACACACAAACACATATATATTGTATACATATTATATACAATATACAAAACACATATACTAACAAATTTTTCTCATTGCAATTTGGCTTACCTCTTGGGCTTTGTTTGGCATTTTAAAAGCAGGGACAACTTTAATATCAGGTGATCTTCTTTACATACAGTGGAGAAACTGTCAAAAGGGCAATTAGAGATAGATGTAGACATTCCAGTATACAAATTCTGTTATTTCAAGAGTTCTCAACTTTAGGTCTATGTCTTACATGTTTTGATAACTATAACAACATAATTGAGTTGGGTTTTTTGTTTGTTTCAAAAGGGGAGTTAACATTTTATATTTTGCTTTATACATTTAAAAACAGTATTCCGATAAGGGATTCATAGACTTCATCAGAATGCCAAAGGGGTCATTGAGTTAAGAAATCCAAATCTGCTGATGATTTAAAGGACTTCTCTAAAAATAGCAGATTCTTGACTAAAATTAAGCTCTGTCATGAGAGTTGAGAATATGCGAATCAAAGGATGTGTATTTTGCTTGCCCCAGATGACATCTGTGCAGTTGTGGCAATACAGTATGCATAGCAGGATATGTGTGTCTGGAGATAATGAGAGGACACAGTTTTTCTATCATCATCAATATCTCAACCTGAGTCGCCATTTTGAATAATAATACTTTTATTCATCGTTGATCTTATTTTGAGTTGTTCTTGGAACCTTTATTTTGAGAAAGGGCCCATCCTTCATTTTCCTGATCATTCATTCCTCATTATCAATAATCATTCCTCAGAATGATTAAGTTACATTCTTCCTTTCCTTCTGCAACTTTCTCATCCCACTGGTGAGTTCTACCTGGAACTTTCATTTTGGGGATTCATCTTTCATTCTTTGGACTATACCACCATGCCCCAAGAACGCTCCCTACCCTATTCCTTTTCCTTTCTTTTTTATATGTTGTCTTCCCCTGACTCACTTAGAATGTAAGCTCCTAGAAGGTAAGAGCTGTCTTTTTGCTTCTATTTGTACCCCCCCAATGCATAGTGCAGGTCTTGGCACACAATAAGAGCTTATTGACTTGAGTATAAAATCTACACCATGGCAGATTGTAGCCCATGCACAATCATTTTGTGAAATTCTTGTCCATATCTGTTCACAGATTCTCTAGAGTATCTACCCAAATTTCTGGAGTGTTTTCTCAGGTTCATTTACAGCATTATGGATAGGAGTACAACCCTCTGACTCTCCATTCCAATGACTGTTAGCGTTCATTCTCAGTGCATAACCTACCTATTTCCTTTTCCCTTCACTCATATCCTTATTCTTCCTTTTACTCTACTTTATGTGGATAAATTGTCAATGGTAATATTAGTATTTTAATTAACTCTGTTTTGTTTATTTTAATACTTCATAAGGCCTCTACTTTAGCACCCTGGAATCTATTATTGCTTCCTCAAAAATTTTAATAAGGATGGTATACTAAGTAACAATGTCATGTATTAAAATATCTTTGAATCATAGTCTAGTTCCTTTAATCTGTCATCTCATTGTATTATTTAAAATGGACCAACAGTCTAATCATTTTCTATATTTGAATTGCCAAAGTTTGGCAGGCATGAAAAACATTTTCCTTTTTTTTGGACTACTAACCCTGGAGTATTCATTCATTTATTAATTTTTAGCAATCTTTCTTTTAAAAAATTTATTTCTCAATTACATGTAAAAACAATTTTTAACATTTTCTTTTTAAAATTTTGAGTTCTAAATTCTTTCCTTCCATCCTTCCCTCCCCTCTCCTTGAGAAGGCAAACAATTTGACATAGATTATACTTATTACAGTCATGCTAAACATATTTCCATTTTAACCATGTTACAAAAGAAAAAAGAGATCAATAAAAAAGATCCATAATAAGAAAAATCAAAAAAAGTAAAAAAAGAATGCTTTGATCTGCATTCAGACTCCATCAGTTCTTTCTCTGGAAATGAATAGTGTCCATCCACAAGTCCTTTGGAATTGTCTTGGATCATTCTATTGCTGAGAATAACCAAGTCCTTCACAGTGGATCATCATATAATAATGTAATTATGTACAGTGTTTTCCTAGTTCTGCTCTTCACTTTGCATCCATTTTTATTCATCTTTCCAAGCTTTTCTGAAATCCTCCTCCTTGTCATTGCCTATATCATAATATTTCATCACAATCAAAAATCACAACTTGTTTTGCTATTCCCCACTTGATAGGCACCCCCTCAATTTCCAATTCTTTGCCATCACAAAGAGAGCTGCTATAAATATTTTTATACAGATAGGTCCTTTCCTTTTTTCTTGGATCTCTTTGGATACAGACCTAGTAAAATGGTATTGCTGGGTCAAGTGTATACACAGTTTTATAGACCTTTTAACATAGTTCCAAAGAGTTGTCCAAAATGGTTGGTTCAGTTCACAACTCCATCAATAGCACGTTAGTGTCCCAATTTTTCTACATCCCCAGTAACATTTGTCAATTTCCTTTTCCATCGTATTACTCAATCTGACAGTTGTGAGATGGTACCTCAGAGTTGTTTTAATTAGAATTTTCCTAATTAATAGTGATTTGGCACATTTTATAAGTCTATAAATAGCTTTGATTTTTTTCTCCACTTATTGGGGAATGATTCATATTCCTACAAATCTGACTCAGTTCCCTATATATTTGAGAAACGAGACCTCTGTCAAAGAAATTTAATGTAAAAAATTTCCCCTATTATACTATTTTCCTTATTATATTGTATGTATTGTTTGTACAAACCTTTAATTTAATGTAATCAAAATGATCCACTTTACATACTGTAATGCTCTCTACCTCACTGAATCTTAAAAATCATAGATTTTTTTTTTGCTGCTTAACAATTTTGCCATCTTATTTTGTTGTTAATTGTTCTTTTTAATTATTAATAGTATCCACAACTGTCCCAGCCCCTCTGTCCCCTCTTCACATCACAGAAGATATCATCTAGGATAAAGACATGTTTATACAAATTAAGCCTTTCATGTTTCTACCTTTCAGTTCACTCTCTGGAGGTAACAATCACAAATTGTTCTTCCAATATTAATTATGTAGCTGTCTATGGATGTTCTCTTAGTTTTATTCATTTCACTATTCATTTTCCTATGTAGTTCTTTTCAAGTTGTTTTTTTTTAATTAGCCTGCTCATCATTATGGTGCAGTAATATTCCATCACAATTATATACCACAATTTGTTTAGCCATTCCTTAATTGATGGACATCCCCTCAATTTCCAATTCTTTGCCACCACAAAGAGAGCTGCTATAAATATTATGGCACACATAGGTTTTTTTCATTTTTCTCTGATCTTGAGAAATAGTCAGGGTCATATAAACAATTTTATAACTCTTTGAGCATAATTCCAAATTCCTCTCCAAAATGGTTGGTTCAGCTCACAACTCCACCAACAGTACATTAGTGTCCCCATTTTTCCATATCCTCTCCAACATTTGTCATTTTCCCCTTTACCATTTTAGCCAATCTGATGCATATGAGATGATATCTCAGAATTATTTTGGTTTGTGTTATCCATAAATCTGACAAGTTAAATATTCCATGCTCCCTCAACTTGCTTTTTGTCTAAATCATGTACCTATTTTGATGTTATTTTGGTCTACAGTGTGAGATGTTAGTCTATGCCTAGTTTCTGGCAAACTGCTTTCCAATTTTCTAAGCAATTTTTGTCAAACAGTGAATTATTGTCCCCAAAGCCGGTATCTTTGGGTTTATCAAACACAAAATTATTATGGTCATTTGCTACTTTCCATCACTGATCCACCACTCTAATTCTTAGCCAGTATCAGATTTTTTTTTAAACCCTTTGTACTTCGGTGTATTGTCTCATAGGTGGAAGATTGGTAAGGGTGGGCAATGGGGGTCAAGTGACTTGGGAAGTGGCTGAGGCCGGGAAGTATCAGATTATTTTGATGATTGCTACTTTGTAATACAATTTGAGATCCCTTGATATTCTTGACCTTTTTGTTCTTCCATAATAATTTTCTTATTATTTGTTCAAGCTCTATAAAATTATTTTTGGTAGCTTGATATGGTGCAGGAAAACAGCTAATTAATTTAGATAGAATTACTAATTGTATGACTATGATGAATTTCTCCTTAGCCTGTTACTTACTCCAAAAAATAAAGATAATAGTATTCGCTTCACAGTGCTGAACATTGAGGTGAGGTTCAAATGAGTAATGTACACAAAGTACTATAGAAATACCATCTATTTTTATTATTATCTATTTTTACAAGAAGAAATGCAGGGACAGCTGGGTAGCTCAGTGGATTGAGAGTCAGGCCTAGAGACAGGAGGTCCTGGGTTCAAATCCGGCCTCAGACACTTCCCAGCTGTGTGACCCTGGGCAAGTCACTTGACCCCCATTGCCCACCCTTACCACTCTTCCACCTAGGAGCCAATACACAGAAGTTAAGGGTTAAAAAAAAGAAGAAGAAGAAATGCAGTAATTGTGCCAATATCACAGAAATTACAATCTCTAAAATTCTAATTCCATGTGAATCACTCCATGGATCTTTTATATGACTTATTATGCACAAGGACATAAAGAAATGTTATCACAGATGACATCAAGGACATGTATAGCTAGAAAAGGAGTTGGACCAGTTATTTAATGAAAATATGAATAATAATAGCATTTATAAAGCATTTTAGAGTCTGCAAAGGTTTTTACATGTGAAGTGAAGTTCATTTGAACCTCATAGTAACTTTGAAGTAGTTGTTGCTATTATCCCCATTTTATAGATCAGGAAACTGAGGCATAAAGAGAAGTTAAATGACTATTCTAAGGTTACATGCTGGTAAATGCATGAGACAGTATTGAACTTAGGACTCCAAATCCTGTGTTTTATCCTCAGCCAACATATCCTATTGCTATACTTCAGACAGTGCATTGAAGTCTGGAAAAACTGAGATGAAATCCAGCCTCAGACACTTATTAGCTGTGATACTTACGGTTCTCTGTCTCAGTTTCCTCATTTGTAAAATGAATATAAGAATAGCCCCCAGGATGAGAGTCTTGGAGGGGTGGTGCTTTGTACTACTGGAGGGAATTCTCACACAAGGACGAATCTAATAAATAGTCATTACATATGTTCCAATCAGCCTAGTCAGGAGAATTGTTCTCCAGGGATTCCAAGTCTCTTCTTTCTTCAGTATTTTGTTTAGCACTCACCTTTCCCTTCTCTATGTATCACTGAACATACTTCTTTAAACTTCCCTCCACTAGAAACTGTTCTCCAGACAGCAGCCCTTTTTCTTGCTTTCAGGCATTGGTTAGGAAGATAAGGAGAGATTTTTTTTTTTTTTTAGGATGAGGAAGGTAAGGCTACCCCAATGCATCTTATAATGTAATATAATAACAAACAAATTATTTAAAAATCCATTCACTGATAATAAACATGTAGAATCTGTCATAGATGACAGAACAACATATTCAGCAGAAATTAGGGATACTCTGGATCAGTGGTTCCCAAACTTTTTTGGCCTACCACCCCCTTTCCAGAAAAAATATTACTTAGCCCCCTGGAAATTAAAATTTTTAAAAAATTTTAATAGCAATTAATAGGAAAGATAAATGCACCTGTGGCCATCACTGCCTCCCTGGATTGCTGCAGCACCCACCAGGGGGCGGTGGCACCCACTTTTGGAATCACTGCTCTAGATTTATCTTGATTTTCTGAGATTGATTCTGCTCATGGTAACTGTCAGAGATGGAATATGGAGTCCAATATGGATCATTGCTTTAACCTACTATTCTTATGTTCATTTGTACAAAATAAAATTCCAGGGCAGGCTCAGCACTTTTTATTTGTAGATGGTGATAACTTTATTGACCTCTATTAGACTATACATTCTTTGATTGTAGGGATGATGTCATTTTTCTCCTTTGTATTTTGGAACCAGTCACAGACTCTGCACATAGCAGTGGTTTCATTCAACTGTTTACTGAGTCTCACTCTTCATTTACATTTCCAACTATACCGAAACAAGTCATAAAATAAAGCCTATAATTCCTTGAGAGCAGGGACTTTCATTTTTTTTATTTTTTTATCTTTGTGTCCCCCGCACAGTCCTTTTACACAGCAGGTGCTTAATCAATATCTGCTGAATCAGATTGACCCACCACTAGATCACTGCATTGTTGTGGCAGAGGGGCTGCTTACATAGAATCTGTGAACTATGTACCATGCAGGGCTCCCCAAGACAGACAGGTCATAGTGGGGAGTTCTGACCAAAGCTGATCGCCTGGAGAAGGAAATGGCAAACCATGTCGGTATCTTTGCTAAGAAAAGCCTCTGGGCAGTATTTAAATGACACAAAGTATGACACCAGAAGACGAGCCCTTCAAGGAAGAAGGTACCCAACATGGTACTGGGAAGGAGCAGAGGACAACTGCAAGTATCTCCAGAAAGAATGAAGTGGCTGGACCAAAGCCAAAAGGAAGTTCAGCTGCTGGTGTGATGGGTGACAAAAGGAAAATCCAATGTTATCAAGAGCAATACTACATGGAAACCTGGAATGTAAGATCTAGACACTCAGGTAAACTGGATGGGGCCAAATAGGAAAAGGAAAGATTAGATGTTGACATCTTGGGTGTCAAGGAGTAAACTTGATGGACTAGAATGGGTGAATTTAATTCAGGGGATTTCTATATATACTTCTATAGCCAAGAATCCTTTAGAAGAAATGGAGTAGCCCTTACAGTCAATAAAAAGGATGAGAAAAGCAATACTGGGGTATAATCTCAAAAACAATAGAATAATATCTCTCTGAATCTAAGGTAAAACATTCAAAATCACATTAATATAAGTCAAAATGCATCAGTTCTATGAAGATCTATAATATCTCCTAGATATTATAGATCTTCTAGATGTCTTCCAGAAATAACACTAAAAAGATATTATACTCATCATAGGGGATTGAGTCTGAATTTTATAATAAGAAGCTTATGATCTGAACCACAGTCAGCTCTAGGTCTTGTTTTAATTGACTTTATAGCGATTTTCCACCTTTGTTTATAAAGTCTATAATCAATCTGATTTTGATCTTGATCCAATGGTGTCTATGTGTAGAGTCACCGTTTGGATCATTAAAAAAGTGTTTGCATGGGCTGATGGGGATATTATTGGGGATGTAGACACTAAACGATAACTCTAGTCCAACTATCAATAATATGGAATTAGGTCTTGATCAACGACACATGTAAAACTCAGTGGAATTGTGCATTGGCTAAGGTTTTTTAGGGGGGCTTGGAGGAGAGGGAAAGAACATAAAATATGTAACTATGGGAAAATATTCAAAATAAAAATTATAAAAAAAGGTGTTTGCTATGACCTTTGGTTTATCTTGACAAAACTCCATTTGTTTCTGCCCTGCTTCATACTGTACTCCAAGGCCAAACTTGTCTGTTATTCTGATCTATTTCTGTTTCATTGGCTATACTAAAGCCTTTGGCTAGGTCCCCAAAAAATGTGGCAAGTCCTCAAAGAGATGAGATCATCTTATCTGTCAGCTGAGGAACCTGTATATGCAGGTCAAGAAGCAACAGTTAGAGCCAAACATGGAACAAATGATTGGTTTAAGATTGAGAAAGGAGTAAGGTATAACATAATATTTAATTTACTATTTAATTTACTATATATAAAATGATATTTAACTTATATGCACAGGACATCATGCAAAATGGCAGGCTGGATGATCAAAAGCGAGAATTAAGGTTGCTAGGAGAAAGAGCAACAACTTCAGATATACAGACAATACCACTCTGAAGGCAGAAAGTGAAGAAATGTTAAGAAGCCTCTTGAAGAGTGTGAAAGAGGAGGGTATAAAAGCTGGCCAGAAGCTTAACATTAAAAATAAAATAAAATAAACAAGAAAAACAAGATCATGGTACCCGGTCCCATTACTTTCTGGCAAAGAGAGGAGGAAGAAGAAATGGAAGCAGTGTCAGATTTCATGTTTTTTGGCTCAAATGCAGATGATGATTGCAGCCATGAAATTAAAACATTTCTTGCTTCTTGGAAGGAAAGCTCTGAACAATCTGGACAGCAAACTAAAAGTAGACATCACCTTTCTGACAAATGTCCATATAGTCAAAGGTATGTTTTTTTTTCCCTAGTACAAATGTGTATGGCTGTGAGAGTTGGACTCTAAGGAAAACTGGATGGCTCAGAATTGACAATTTTGAATTGTGGTGCTGGAGAAGACTTTTGAGAGTTTCTTGGACAGCAAGGAGATCAAATCAGTTAATACTTGAACTAATTAATTCAGATTCTTCCTTGGAAGGACAAGTACTGAAGCTGAAGCTTAAATCCTTTGGCCACATGATGAGAAGACAGAACTCAATGGGAAAGACCCAGACGTTGGGAAAGATTGAAGGCAAAAGGAGAGGGAGATAGCAGAGGATGAGATGGAGAGAATAGTGTCATAGAAGTAATGAATATGACCTAGGATAGACTTTAAGAGATAGGAGGATAGAAAGGTCTGGCATGCTATGGTTCATGAGATTACAAAGAGTTGGACCGGACTAAACAACAACAAAGATACTTGTTGAATTGGATTGAGTAGTTTTTAAAATGAGATTCTTTGCTATTAAAATAATAATAGAACATTTATATAGTACTTTACATTGTGCTATCAATGAATGATAGCAATGACGATATTAATTTAAATATTATCAGGAGCTACTTATAGTTTTATGCTACTTATAGTTGTAAAACATAATTAATTTGAAATATACATCCAACATTCTTATTATTGGAACGAGTAATTTTAAACTGTTACAGTTAAAAAACAGAACTCATACAGGATTTTGTGGTCTTCATAATAGCACATAAAAGTAGTTTAACAGTTATTTTTAAACTCTGTTTTTGCCTTATGAAGCCATAATTTGTTTTTACTTTACAAGTCAGAAAAAAGGGAACAATATTAGAATATATTAGATTGGTGAATTCCTTAGGAAAAAAAATTGCAAAATGATAGTTTTTTAAAAGCATCAATTAAACCTAAACATTTTTTAAAAAAGAGTGAGATTACTATCAATAATATGAAGTTAGGTCTTAATCAATGATACATGTAAAACCCAGTAGAATTGTGCATCGGCTAAGAGGGGTTAGGGGAGTTTTGGGGAGAGGGAAAGAACATGAAACATGTAACTATGGGAAAATATTCAAAATAAATGATTAAAAAATAAATAAATGAACAAACAAATAAATAAATGAACGAATAAATAAACAGATAAATAAATAAATAAGCAAATAACTAAATAAATAAATGAGAGTGAGATTGATACTTATGTTGACCCAGAAGTTGGTTTGAATTTCATACTCTTTTAGTAAAGCTCTGCTTTGCTTTAAAGGCAACAAAGATTTGCTACCTAGACATTCTTACTGATTTCACATTTGGAGGTTTTCCTTTTCTAGAGTGATTCTCCTGTCTCCATTTTCTGGAAGCATGGGGAAGACCCAATTTGGAAAATCTCTCTAAAAATGTCAATCAGCAATTATCAATTATTATAGACTTAAAGAGTTGTCTGGTGGTCTTGTGAGCCGATATGAATGGCTGAGGATTACTTAACTGACGTGGCAGACGACAGTAATTCTGAACTCCATGGCTAATCCTTTATTCACTGTCCTACTGAATCTTATTTTACAGTAAAGAAAATGCATGTCTCTAAGACAGACTGAGGTTACAGTCTGTGTAAATACAATTCATTTTTTACATCAATAACAATTTATTTGGTACATTGCCTTGTGTTTATAGACAATTTCTTTCCCAAGGAATTTTCATCTCTAACATATTGTAGTATTTGTAGGTTTTTTATTTTTTTTTTTGCAACAAATAATGGCTTGCCAAGGCAAAAAGTTAAAAAAATTACTTTTCAAGAGAGGCAATGGGTTAAATATACAGGATGAGGCATCCTTTTTTGGTTAAGGCCAGTGTGAGAATCTGCCCAAATTTGTTTTTCCTGTTGTCCCAAATGTCCTACACATTTGTTAACAAGAGTTTTCTTTTTCTATTTTTTTCTTCCCAGTAGGTAGGAGGGGGCAAATGAGAGAAAATAAATGTTTATTAATTGAAAAATGATTTAAAAGTAAAATCATCTATATAAATGCAAATGTAAAAACACATTCATAATTTTTATATTCTGTTCTTTGGACCATAAAGACCTAAATAGATTCTATGCACTAACCTTATGTTTTAAAATCACTAGATTATGATTTTTTAAATAACTAATTTATTTAAAACTTTTTTATTTTAATAACAAATTTCTACGTAAGTTTTCCAAAATCATACCTATATTGTCTCCCTCCCTTCCTCCTTTCCTCCTCCTGGAGCTAACAAGCAATTCAATCTGAGTCATATATGTATTATCACACAAAACACATTTCCATTAGATTATGATTTAATAGAATAAAATTGATAAATTTGTAATACTAAATTACTTACTCTGAAGTAGTTTATTTTTCACTTGGAAGAACAATAACTGTCCAGCCTAGGTTCCAACACCCTGCTCCAATGATAAAGGTCTTTTTGTGTATATTGGTATGGTTGCTAATGTGTATCCACAACAAATCTCAAATTTACCCTGTTAAATATGTAAAATGTTAATATTTAATCTAGGCTCTTTCATCACAGCTCTAGCATGGAGAAAGTGTATGTGTTTTATTTTTTTTTAAAGCAGCATTGGTGACCTTGGTAATATAAATATATATATATATTTTAAACCCTGACCTTCTATTTTAAATTAATTCTAGATAGCAGCAAGGGTAAGTTAAGTAACTTGCTCAGGGTCACACAGCCAGGAAATCTCTGGATCCAGATTTGAACTCAGATCTTCCCAACTCCAGACCTAGCTGCCCTGACACAGGTAATAGTCTTAGAGAGTTATTATTAATTTTAAAAAATGCCTTGATTGTCTCTCACCTCTTCCACTGCAATAGTTTTCTAACTAGTCTCCCCACTTTGAGTTTTTCTCTCCAATTCCTAGATGACAAAGAAATATTCCTAAAGCACAAGTCTGACCATATCACTCTCCTACTCAAGAAGACCTGATGTTTCCCTCTTTCCCCTGAGATCAGATACAGACTCCTTTCCCTGGCCTTTGAGGTCCTTCACAAACTGCCTCCAACCAGCTTTTCCAGGTACTTCCTAGCTGTGTGACCTTGGGCAAGTCACTTAACCCCATTATCTTGCCCTTACCACTCTTCTGCCTTGGCTCCAGTACACAATATTGACTCTAAGATGGCAGGGAAGGGTTTAAAAAAACTTGGGAAACTGCTTTGTCTCCCACAGCCCACTGGCTAGTCTTCTCAAGGTGTCCTCCTCTATGATGTGCCATATCTGTTTCTCCATCTTGGTGCCACCAGTTTAGTCCTGGTTCCAGTCACCTGGAACTTTCAGGCTCCCATTAGCTTCCCTTGCCAAATTGGACTTGCTTTGGCTTCCTATAACTCTGGGACAGTTTACATTCCACTAATGGAAGAGCAGGGGAAGCCCAAAGCTCTGGGGAATTTAGGGTTAGGACTGGATGTTGGGAAATGTGTCACCTTAAAAAAACCCAACAAAAACCAATCTCTTCTCTTCCATCTTAGAATCAAGACTGTGTATCAGTTGTAAGGCCGAAGCGTCAGGCAATGGGGGTCAAGTGACTTGTCCAGGTCACGTAACTAGGAAGTGTCTGAGGTCATTTTTGAACCCAGGACTTTGTGTCCCTAACTCTGCCTCTCAATCCTCCGAGCTGCCTGGCTGCCCCTTTTGTTTCAGCAGCTCCTCCTTCATCTGCTGCAATGATTTTTGGCTAATTCATTAATTCACTTGTTACAGTTAATTAATTCAAATGTTACAGTCCTAAAGTTTATTTTCCTGACTCAACTCTCTTCTTAGGTACCATTTTAGGAGGAGGGAAGACCATTTGGTAAATAGATTATCGAGCATTTTTGAGAACTGCCAGAATGATTAATGAATGGGCAGCTAGGTTCTATTTCCTCAGCCAAATCCCCTTTTAGTTCTCAATCCTCTGAGGCTAGACCATTAGCTGGGGCCCATTATTACTTGGACCTAGAGCCATTCGTTGGTTGATGGGGCTTGGATATGCTACTTCCCACAGCTTATTCCTCCATTCCAACTCATCTGCACAGAAATGGTCCTATTATTGCTCTTGCCATCCCCCATAAGTGTTCCATGCTATATTCATAAGCCCTGAAATGCCTTTATCTGATCCAAGCGTCGTCATTCCATCTCTTCCTCTACTTGCAATTCCAAACCTTGCTTGCTTCCCCTTTCTTCATGTTGACCTCCAATCCTCCTATCCCTTATCCAGGTGCTCCTCTCGATGCTGGCTGAACTCTTCTGTTTCCCATCTTGACCTCCCGATGAGGCAACCCAACTCTACGGTGTCTTCTTCCCTTGAGCTTTTGTATTCTACTGGAGATTTGGACCTTCCAAATCGAACTGTGGATTACTCTGATTGGTGCCTTTCCTTCTCCTCACTTGCTGCTGAACAACCAGAATCGTGCTGGGTCCATTACTGGTTTCTCTCATCACAACTGCAGCAAGGCGGTCCTCCCTAATAGATTCATTGTCTGTCCCACTCGCCATATCCATTTTTTCCATTCTCTCTCTTCTTTGACCTCTCATGGCTTCTCCTCTCAGATGAGGGTCATGAAGTGAAAAATACAGCTTTTTGAAAGGGCTAAGTTTTATGCCAGGACAGAAGGAAATGTGTAATTATTGGCAGGAAGGTGGGAGGTCATTCTAGAAAAGAACCTCTCTAGCAAAAATAAAATGGTCTGCTGTCAACAGTGAGGTTTTCTGAGGAATGGAATGAGGCAGGAGCGGTTTGGTTCTGCAGATGATGGAGGGCCCAAGTGTTACGCCGTGATTTTGTTCTGATATACTAGGAACTTTTGGAGAATGTGATGTCTGAGGATTACTGTTTGGGTGATTTTGTGGAGGATATTTTTGAAAACCTTTGGGTGGTATTATGGCAATTCAGAGAAGTAATGAGGATTTGTAACAGGGTGCTAAAGTTATGAAAATAGAAGAACCAAGATTTGATAGAAACTTATCATTTCTTTTTTTAAAATCACTCATTCTTTTCTCTATTAGTGAAGTTGACATTTATATAAAATCTAACAATGAATGGGATTTCCTTCAGACAATCTCAGTATAAGAGTTAGAGAATAGAATAGTCTTTAATGATAGAGAAAGTAGTACACAGATATCTTAACATATATTAATTGGTCTTTTCCTTGTAATGATGAGATTTCAGCCACAGTTCAAGGAATTAGGAGAGTTATCATGGATTTAGAGTTGCTGGGATTTAAAAAATTATAAAGAAAAATATAATAGCTAGCATTCATATAGTTTTTTAAGATCTGCTAAAGCCCTTTACATATATTATTTCACTTGAGCCTCACAACAATCCTGTGAGGTAGGTGCTGTGTTTGTATCCTCACTTTATAGAGGAGTTGGAAGCTGTCAAAAATTCAGTGACTTTTTCAGTCATACAGCTAGGTCCTGTCTGAGCGAGGAGTGAACCTCTAGTCTTTCTAACCCTAAGTCCAGCAATGCCTCCATTGTGCTACTTAGATGCCCCCAAAAGGAAACCCTGAGAGCAAAAAACTGACAAATAAAATAGGTAACTGAAAACAAAAGAGAAATGAAATCTTTCTTTAAATTGGTAACCATGTAATATTGATGAATTATCTACTTGATATACTTTTAAAATATTCAAATAAAGATGAATACAAATTAGAACTCTTTTTTTTAAACCCTCACCTTCTGTCTTAAGAGTCAATACTGTGTATTGGCTCCTAGGTGGAAGAGTGGTAAGGGTAGGCAATGGGGGTCAAGTGACTTGCCCAGGGTCACACAGCTGGGAAGTGTCTGAGGCCGGATTTGAACCTAGGACCTCCCGTCTCTAGGCCTGACTCTCAATCCACTGAGCTACCCAGCTGCCCCCTAGAACTCTCTTCTAATATCAGTGGATAATTGAAAGACTGGATTGACTAAAGCAATGTTTAATACTTTGAAAAATGTATGCCTGAATGTGTCTTAAGGTTGTTTTACTTTAAGGTAAAGTGCTTTGCCACACTAACCTTGAGAATAACTTACTTTAAAAGGCATAGGCCACATAATTTTGAAATGCATCTTGCCAATTTTAAGAAGTCATGTTCTGCAAATACTAAGGACATTAAATTGATATTTTGTTATTTTTTATAACTACATATAGGGAAATGGCCTGCAAACAATTTCTTGAAGTTGCAAGTTATCCTGCTGATTATAATTGATAAAAACTGTTTAGAGACTTACCCAGATGTCATCAAACAACATTAACAGAATGCTACTATAGTTTGAGTCAGTTATTGCTCCAATTGGGCGAAAAGACAAAGACCAAAATGGATTACTTAGCCATTAGAGGCAGAATACGGAAAGCTCTAAAGTGTTTCTTGATGTTTGTAAACTACCACAATGGAAATCATAAAAGTGTCAACCAAATGGGAAAATCCCCAAACCCTCATCACTAAGAGTGCTTTGAATCAGATTTGTATAAAAGAAGACAAAATAATTCTTTATTCGTGCTTTTATGAAGTTTTCAAAACAAGCTATTGTTTAATTCACATATATACTGTCAATCTGAAGGAAAAAATTCATTACAGGAAATTAAATACTGTGGAATTCATTAAAAATATAACTTTAACGGGTTTCTTAGGGGGTAAAAAGGACCTTTTCTACAAAATATTAAATGGGAAAATCCCACTAGTTACAAAAATTAACTAGAAAAAAAGGAAGTTCCCCATTGGCCTATGCCAATACTGAGCACTTTTCCTGAAAGCCAATGGTTACCTTCTAATAGTGTCTTTATTCAAAATCACTGTATGAAAACATAGGTTGTCCCCAAAATCTTAATGTATTTTAGAGCTTTGGTAGCTATTAACATTAAGCTACTGAAACTAAAACTGCACTCAGACCTTTGGGATACCCTGTATAGAGGTTAAAGTCTGAAAGAAGTACCCTTTCTAGAGTCTCCTATTTTGACATATTCTGGTACATACAAGATCGGTATTCAAAATTTTCATTAGAACATCATCTGACACCAAGAAAGGAATGATTGTGAAAGATTTTTCATTTAATCTTTTGACCTACAGATTCAATCCACACTAACTAAGCACTTCTGAAGCACCTGGGAACCAAAGAAACTTAGCTCTTAGCACTTATATTCAGTTAAGTCCAGTAATATAACTATTCCATATCAGCCTGCTGATAGGATATTCAGAATAATTTCCCCTAGGACCTGAAGCTCTTACATTGTAGAATTCTTACTATTACTTAGTTAACAGTCAATTATCAGTGTGCAAGGAAGTATTTTCAGACAAAATAATAGGTATGCTCATTTATATGAGGACGGAGTAGCTGATTTGCTTTTCACATATTATAAATAACAGATACATAGCATCTTCAATTATGATGACATAATTAAGAAATTTAAGACAATAAACACACTGCATAAACAATGCAACATAGTGGACTCCCATTTTAAGAACAAAAATAGGATTCACATAAAAATAAAAAATATTTATTACAATTCACATTCTAGTACAGTTAAGAATAAGTCTACATTCTTAGTATCTAAATCATTAAAAGCGAACAAAAAATAGTTTACAGAGTTAGAGGCTCTTCCTGTCCAAAAAGGTCCAAAAGAGGTCAGACACTGCTTTTTATTATAAAATTACAATTATTGATCACCTCCTCTTTGCCTTAAATTTCTAGATTTTCCATTATCAAATCTTCTCTTTTTGAAGACTGAGGCTACTCCTTCTGCCACATCTCCAAGAGAAGTGACTGTTTTTTCTTTAAATGTCACTTTTGGGTCTCCACTCATGTCAGCAACTGGAGCTCCTATGTACTCATTCTCTGTATTCGGAAGTTCCAAATCCACCTTCTCACTAGAATAAAAAGTAAAACAAAAAGTATTATATGACAATCAAAGTAAGGTAGAAACTTTTCAAATAACATATATCTTCAAAAACAGTCCCAGAAAACACTTATGTACAGTATTATAACATAGTTAAAAAGTTTGTATAGACCTTTTTACAGCACAGGTTGATTATACCAGTTAATTTAAGGTAATATAGTCATATCAAGTGGACAGATATGGAGAAATTATTTATTTCCATAATCATAATAATGACAGCAATACCAATCTTAATATATACTTACGGAATGGATTTTATGTTCCAAATGGAAAATTGGCCAGAAATTTTAAAAAGTATTTAAGCAAAAACTCAGGGACCATTATCCTAAGGCGGCTATAGAAAGAATAATGCCTTCTCATCAAAAAGGTGAAAGAGAACTGATGGATACTCCCTGAATTCATGAGAAAAAGGTTAAGGTGCATGGCACTACAGTTATCAAATGTAACCAATGTTGGTTTACCTCTAAATGAAGTCTATGAAACAGATCTAAGAATGGATCCAAAAGGCCCTCCCCATAGTCAATAACCACAAGAACTCAACCAAGAAAATGTCAAAAAGAAGAAAACAAATGACTGAGTAATGAGCATTTGTTTACAGAAATGAAAGATTTTATTACAGCAAAATTGGGTCATTATTATTAGAGATTACTGAAAGGTTATCCTTAAGGAGGCTGGACAACAATTTACCACAACTAAATATCAAGAACAGGATTCTAGAATTATAAACCAGAAGCTCAATATACATTTTGTAAACAAGCAACAAATTCCACACTACAAATAAAAATCACAAAATATTCTCAAGAATTTAACAAGCTGTAATGAAAATGGAGCCTCACCAAAGACAAAATTACTGCCTACGATTGCTCAGATAAAACAGCTAACTATAAAAATTTAAGAACAGTATTTTTATACTCCAAAGGGATGCTTATAACTTCCAAACTATTAAGAATGGAAAATCTCTCAAAATATAGTAAACTACTGGAAGAAGTTTAAACCATATGGAAATAAGATTATTTATCATCTCTTTTGTTCCAAAGTTGGGAGCTGTCCTATAAAAATGCTTTCAGGGAATCTAGAGAAAATGACTTTATACTTCTATATTTTAATTCGTTTGCAAAAAATCTATAATTTTATCTGCTGATGCACCAGTCTGAATATTGAAGATAGCCTGTTATTAGGGATTATGATTATTTCTATTTGAACTGCATTAGTTATGAGAATGCGAAAAAATAACACATTTATATGATGTTTTAAAAAGCCCTTTTCTCACAATTGTGTAAGGGAGATAGTTTAAGATTTACTATCTATTTTATAGATGTAGAAACTCAAGCTTAGAGAGAGGTAAAGTTATGGTCATGTAGCTTAAAAATGCTGAAGCCAGGACTATTTTCTACTATACCATAGTCTTTATAGTATTATTGAGTATCTCTATCTCCACTATGTATTTAGTATCAATCAAAAACAAATTCATTAATGATTTACTATGTTTATAATGCAGTAAATTAGGCAGTAGGTTGTGTACAAAGGTAAACATGAGTCTTATTCTTAATGTTTATAATGTAGTTGGAGTAATAAGATATTCATATAAAATAATTTTTAAAAATCAGAATATGATAAAGTGATTAAGTACAGACAAAATGCTATGAGTTCAAATGAGAAATATAATTTCTTACTGAGATCAAAGATGACTTCATGACATTGGGGTCACGTGAGATGGTAAGATCAAGTAAAAAGCATAGGTGAGGGTAGAGAATGATATAATACAGGAAGGGAAGCTGCTTTGGTAAGAATAATGTGAGAAAAGGCTAGTAATAATATAGCAGTGCCAGACTGGAGGACATTTTGAATGCCAAGCTAGAGGCTTTGTCAACTGAATAAATTTCAGTAACAAAGTATTTCAAGTTTTTGATCCTTGAGACAACATTATGAGAACTATGTACTGGGAAGATTAATTTGGCAGCTATGATTAGGATTTGGGGGTGAGGGAGAGAAAGAAAATGAAAACTGAGTAAACTGAGCAGCTACTTCCATAGTCCCATCTAAAAATAAGAAAGGTCTGAACTAGAATGGGAGCAGTATGACTGATAGGGAAGAGCTATTTGTTTTTGTTTTTTTAATTTTATTTTTGTCATGCAAAACACACCTCCATATTGTTCATTGTTGTAAGAGCAAACTCATACATAACCTAAACCCCAAAATAAGACCATAAATACACTGATGTGAAAGATGACTCCAACAGTTCCTTCTCTGGAGGTAGAGAGCATTCCCTGTCATAAGTCTTTCAGGATTGTTCCAGATCATTACATTGCTGAGAGTAGCCAAGTTTTCGAGATAATCATCTCACAATATTGCTGTTATTGTGTACAGTGTTTTCCCAGTTCTGCTTATTTTGGGGAGCGCTACTTCTCAGAAAGAACTGATAGGGCTTGGTAACTGACTAGAAAGGAGTGTGGGTATAGGGAGGAGATGATAATGACATTAATGCTTCAAATGTTGGTCCTGGGGATTGTCATTAATAGAATTAAGAATGGGCAGATTTTAAGAAGATAACGAAGTCAGATTTGGAATTGGAAGAGGGCAGGGGGGGGGGGGGGGGGAGTTGGGGAGGGCCAGACCTTATCTAAGCAGGAAGACCAGAAAGACAAGTAGAAATGCACATCTAGACCTTTGGAGAGTGGCCAGGGCTACCCTGATTGATGCCAGATTTCAAGGTGGTAAGAAGAGACAGACAAGAAACAGCCAGAAAGGAAGATGGAAAAGCAGGAGAGTTGAGAACTATAGTTGCAAAGAAAAAAAGGCAATTTCAAAAAACAGGGCAAATGTGAAGAGACATTTGTTTAAGTAATTCACAAATAGGAACCAAAAAGACTGCACCACCCAGTCCTTGCTCAAATGATAAGGCTATACAATTGTTTGAATACTGGTTTGCAAACATGGAATTGTATTTCTAGGCCTTGAGATAAGTACAAAAAAGTTTCCTTTTGTCCTACATTTTTCATCATTTGTAAAACATGTAGATAGATGAGTCTGCATCTCAGATAGGGCTTATAATGCAGAAATATAATGTGGTCAAGAGAACAAAAGTATTAGGATGCTAACTTCTCATATTAACTGTGTATAAATAAATTTACTTACTAGTGATTATCTTCTTCCTTAATTTCTTTCCATTCCCCATAAGGGTTTGGCTTCTTAGGAGATTTGGGTTTTTCTTCTACTAAACCTGATGAGTCTTGTTCCTGATCTTCATCATTTTTTTCCTTCTTTGATTCAGGTTCAGTTTCTTCAGTATTATCATTTTTAGTTCTTTTCTGAAGGAGAAAAGATGATTGAATACTATATTAAAACAAGCTGTAAAAATGTTCTAATACTTTTACTTATATAATTACTTCATATAGGGGTTGGAGAACTATTTAGAGATATCACAGTAGAGATTCTTTTATAGGAATGGCTGTGACTTGATGGCCAATGATGTTTCTTCCAACTCTAAAATATTGTGATTTACATGACTCTGGGAGAGGGATTACTTCAATTCCCTGGACCTTAGTTTCCTCATCTGTAAAATGAAGGTTCTAGTACTAAAATTTTCTGAAATATTAGGGACAGGTTGGTGTTCCCTACAAAATGAGCCAAAATATTTATTTTTTGCTAGGATTCATAGTTTAGTGCTGTTTTTGGGGGGAATTGTGTTCACTTCATAGGAGGAATGCTATCCTAAGTTTCTGTGGAAGTATATAAGTTTCTGACCTTCTAGGAAACTGGAACTGTCAGTGCCACAGTTACAATTTATGGACAAATCTGCCCTTATCATGAATACTGAGGGAACCGAGAGGCCTTACGTTTTTTTGCATTAGGAAAATCTCAGTTATATCCTGGACCTCAAGGATATAATGTACCATTATGACAAGAGCAGTAAACCTCTAGGCTTAAATTTCCTTTGGCAGCAAAATTTAAGAGAAGTTATACACTGGACTCAACAATGCTAGATATTAAAGAATGTATATTCTAAGTAATAAGTGTATGGAAGACACAGGAAATTTTCCTATTCAGAAAATCATGAGCCTCTACCTTCAAGATAGGCAGAGGAAGCATAAAGAGTGTTTTTCAATATATCAATACCTATCAATACCTGAGGGCTCATTGTGAATCTTGTTCTCAAGGGACTTGAGAAGTATAGATTGGAAAGCTCGTACCTCGTCTAAGTATCTGGGAGCTCCAAGTTCTATTAGTTAGAGTGGTTAAAAATCACCCCAAAGTAAGGCAGAGAAGTCAAATATATGGCTTGTGGTCTACATGGCCTATAAACTCAAAGATATCTTTAGGCACACTTTAGTGTTCCCCCACTTTTCTTTGACACCACTACTCAAAGGTACCCTCTTAAACAGAAGGCTCTGTGAATTCACTTCTGATTCACTATGTTGCCACAGAGACAAGGAATCAAGATGTCATGGCCTGTCTCCTTCCTTAGTCCTCTTATGGAGGTCCTTAACCCATACACAAAGATCCCTGTGGGTTGCATTTTGACTTAGAAAACCACATATCTACATTTTATTGTATTTTGTACTTATTTTGTTAAATACTTCCCAGTTATATTTTAATCTGACTTGGATTACAATTGAGAGTGCTGTGAGCCATATATATTTGCTATCTCTGAACTAAATCATAGGAGTCTCAGTTATTTAGAGTATAAGATCCACTCCACTGAACTTTTAGTTTAGAGGCAGAGCAAATTACAGATTCCCAGCTTGATCACAGATTCTAACTTAATGCTGCTTAACAAATAACTCATTTATGAAATGTTTTAAGGTTTACAAAAAGCTTTCCTTACAAGAACTCCATAATGGAATTATATGCAAGTATCCTTATTCTGTAGATGAAGAGCTAGGGCTTAGAGAACCTAAGTGAATTGTGTCTGTGATTACACAGCTTTAAAGTAAGAGAGCTCGTATTCAAACTATGGTCTTCTAAATCCAACTCTCTTTCTAGTCTAACCTGCCCATTTGGGTCACTTCCAAGGGAATATTAAGTTTTATCTGGTTGAGCTCCAGAAACAAATCCTGGACCTGGAACATCTGAATGCTTGCTCTCTTAATTTGAAGACCAGAATTTTCTGAATACTCTTTTCCCTGTCACCCTAACAAAGAGGGTCAGGGGTCATAATTGCAGTTCTGTTTCTGTCTATTTTACTTTCAAAGATTTCTTAATATGGTTATTCTTCCTGTGCTAGGATTTCTCTTTTCAACTTTTACAGTTCAATTTTCTCAAAAGTAAATGAATTTCCATTATAACTGTCTTAGCTGAACAGTAATACCTTTAAAATATACAAATAATTGGTGAAAAGGGTAATTTACTAAAAACTGAACACTGATTTTGATAACAAACATTTCTGTGTACCCATGACTTGCTCATATTTACATTATGCCCATATCCACTAATTTGGGTCCTTTCACAAGGCAAAAGACCACCTGAAAAAAAATCAATAGCTGGGTTCAGGATGGAAAAATGAATATGTAGTTTTGTTGATGTGTTGGAATATATTGAATATAGAAAAGTACACATGAGGCAAATCCCTATTCTTAAAGCTTTCTAGGCTCTTATAAATAGAAAAGGAAATTGTTTATCAGCAAGAATGCCAAATATCAGAAATTTGACTGAACAGAAAACTCAGAACAATTTTCACTTTTGTTGTCAAATCTGCTCAGTAATTCTACTGAACATCATTTCATAAATACAAAATATCATACATATGTATAATCAGAAAAAGAGAGAGGTCATTTGTAGTTATAAATAAAAGATAAGAAGCAGGCAACCCAAGTGTTGCAGTAGTACGTCAAATATTAAAAGACTCAGAGAAAGACCTCTATCTAGAGTTCGGAGGAATGGGAAGGCAAAGAATAATCTATGGGAGACTCCAGGAAGGTCATGAATAAAAATTATTCAGGATGAGAAGGCATGGATAGGTTGTCATCTGTGCTGGTAAAGGGAGTATTTCAGTAAGTAAGTAGAAGGAATAAAATTCTGCAATTATTAATAGTGAGCTACATAAATTATTTTGTAAAAATTGTCTCTACTACTGCTGTCTAGTACAGAGAGCATTTAACTGAAGTCTGGACACGATATATAGCAGGACCTTGTTTTACATGAACTCAATACACGAATTCAAATATACACAATTGGCAATCAAAAAATTAAGGTAGAAAAATATATAGAATAAAAAATTTTAATTATGTGCTAAATCCATGCCATTTTCACAAGTAGCATACAGTCTCATAGCAGTTTGCTCAATCATGCTAATTCTCACTCTGAGATGCATTAATGTGAATCATTAGATTGTTTTACACCAAACATTAATTCCCACATCAATCTTTGTCCAGCATTCTCACTTGTAACAAGTCAGGTCTGCAACAGCGTCATATTTCTTTGTTTTATAAACACTATTTAGTTATTAATAGCCCAAAGTACATAAGTAGTGATGTTGGTAGCTCTAATAAACTTAAGTCATCAAGTACCTAGGTATGTTTATAAATAAGAAATACTTATTAAATAATGGAATTCACCATTATGTGTGATTTTCACTTTATGCAATGGGTATTGGAACATACTGATCACATAAAATGAGCTCCTACTGTATATTCTATTCTATCAATGTCTTAATATGGATTTATACAAGTCATTTTTTCTTCTCTCATGAGGTCGAAGTAGCTTTCTGAGCCTTAATAAGTTTTTTAATATGTTTGAGAAAACTGAGGACAAGGACTTACCCTAAACTTTATTTTTGGCTTTTGTACTTCTGTAGAGGTCTCTGATTTTTCCTCTTCCTGCTCTTCTGTTTCTTGTATTTCACTGGAATCACTATCTGAATCAGATGACTTTGTTTCCGCTGGGGTACCAAGTGCTTCGCTACTATTACTAGAAAGGGGATCTCCAACTTGTGAAACAAAATCCTCAGGCTTCTCCCATTTGGATTCTGTTCCAATACATTTTGATATAGTATTTCAAAAAATTAACTTAACATGAAAATGTATAACTATTTAAACTTAAAACTATTTATAAAAATGCATAAACTAACTCCTTCCTTTTGTGTTCCCTTCCATTGTCTTTGTCCATTCATCTTGTTTTCTTCTTATATATTTATAATCAATGTACATATTGACATTCAAGTTTTTCTTAATATTACATTATTTCACTATTAAATCTTTCAGTAGTTCTTTATTTTCCTTATATTTCATTCTTAATTATAGTGTCATGTTATGTTTAATTGATACACACTGTTGACCTATTCAACCATTAGGTTTCATACTAATGACACTAGCATTATTGAAATCACAAATTTTCTCCAAAAGTAACTCCCAGAGTATCATTTGAGTCCAAAAAGTTGTCATAAATGTTCATGGTCTACAATTCTTGAAATGCAAGGCCAGGAACTGAAGAGTCAGACTAGGTCTGACTACACCAGGACTGTCATTTCCCTTGTTTTGAACACCATGCCTCAATTAGTACAGCCCAAATTATATGGTTTTTTTTTGTTTCTATGCCATATTATTTGGTTTCTACATCATATGTACTTATATCACATTGAAGTTAACTAAAATTTCCAGAATTTATCATATGACTGGGCTATAATATGTATCAATGAGATCATAGATTCATCAAAATAATGGAATCCAGATAGACAAAAAAGATCCTGGGAAATGTTTCACTGAAATCCAGGCATTCTACGTCTAGCACATTCTTCTGCTCTGAGTTTGGAAACTTTATTGAAAAGAAAAAAAAAAGACATGCAGTTATGACATTAGAGAAAACTAATTCTTTTTTGAAGAAAACAAAGAAGAATGTTTATTTTTACAGTGCATACAGATTAATTTAATAAACTGTCTAAGAGGTATGTTATTTTTCCTGAAAGATTCAAGTTAGGTATCCAAAATTGAAATGTATATTTGAAATATAGAACCTGTCAAATGAGCTTAGTAAGTAATTTCATTCAGAGCAACAGTTCAATTGGCTGAGTAGTGGAATTTGGAGCCTCAATTCTGGCACTGACATGAGAAATGCAATGTTGCTAAACACATTGGTTTACCTAAAAAAATTGAGAGAATAAGAAAAATATTAACTTGTCCTAGTGGATAGCTAGGTTGCTCAGTGAAATTGAGAGCCAGGGGTAGAGACAGGAAAGAGGTCTTGAGTTCAAATATAGCCTTGGACAATTCTTAGTTGTAGCCCATATTGCTCTTCTGCCTTGGAACCAAAACACTGTTAACTCTAAGACAGAAAGTAAGGGTTAAAAAAAGTCCTTTATCTCTCACATTAAAAAAAAAAAGTGTTAAGTTTTACCTTTTGCCATTTATAGTGTGAAATGTTTTAATTTTAATTGATCTACACTGACACCTAGTGGTCTTTCTGACATTTAGCACACATTTCTAATTGACAATTTTCCCACCTCTTGCTTATCTTCTGATTTGTCAGAATGGAGCATATTTTATGCATAGATGATGTTAGAAACAATTTTATACATAATTTTTGCTCCTTTATGCCACAAATGAATTAATAAAGACTTTTCTGCTAAAGAAAGCCTTAAAATTTCCATGTTATTTAGATGATAGAAAATTGTTATAAATGAACAATAATGATAATGAATAATATTAATTTGAAAATTTTATATACAATTATATAATTTGACATTCTAAAAGTTAAGACACTTCAATGGGGGCATAAGACTCTCAAAGACAATCTGATGCAAACTTAAACCGTTACAACGAAAAAAGGAGGGTAATTAAAAAACAAACAAAAATTCAGTATGTTGTGTAGCAAGAGTTCTGGAGCAGGTATATGGTACATTGGAGAGTCAGAAGACATCTTCCCGAGTTCAAATCTGACCTCAGCTACTTATTAGTTATGTGATCCTGAGCACAGGACTTAATCCTATTTGTCTCAGTTTCCTCAACTGTAAAATAAACTAGAGAAGGAAATGGCAAACAACTACATTATATTTGCCAAGAAAACCCCAAATGGGGTCACAAAGTTAGACATGATTGAAAATGACTAAGCAAGAACTCTCTAGAGAGAGAAGATTTTTTAAAGTCATGTTTTAAAGAGGGAAAAGAGAGGATATGAAGGATGAATATGAAAAGGTTTTTTAAAAAACCTTATCTTGTCTTAGAATCAATACTGTGTATCGATTCCAAGGCAGAAGAGTGGTAAGCAATGGGGGTCAAATGACTTACCCAGGGCCATACAGCTGGAAAGTGTCTGAGGCCAGATTTGAATATAGGACCTCCCAGCTGTCCCTCAAATATGAAAAGGAGATGCCATCCTATTAAATACTAATATTAGGAAAGCTAAACCCTTCCAGAACAAGTTGAGGCTGGTAAAAAAACAAAGTATCAATAACAGAAAGGACTTTTTAAAGTTATGCTGAGTTCAAGGGAATCAAAGAAAGCATAATAGGCCTGCAATTTGGCAATGAGGTCTATAGCAAAAGATAGAGAAAATAAAATTATTCAATTCCTTTTTTACTTTGGTCTTCTCTATTAAGGGGAATGAGACTATAGAGAATGAAATCTAGAATTAAAGAAGGAACTAAATGTTAAGCTAAGTGAGAGATAAATGAGGTCCTAAGCTGAACTCAAGGAGTTCGAGTAACCTGAATTTGAAAAACATCCCAAGGGACTAGCAGAATTTGACAATATGACTGCTGAGCTGGAGCCAAGCAAAGTAATTATTTTTAAAGGGGAATTAAGGTCAGTTCTGCAAACCATAATCATGTTAGTTTGACGTTAATTGTTGCTAAAGTATTAGAACAAATAATCAAACTAACTGGACATATTTAACTAAAGAGGAGGAGATGGGAAGAGCTATGATAGTTGCTTCAAGTATCTGAAGGGCTGTCACATGGAGGAGGGATTATACTTGTTCTGTTCTGCCTCAGAGAGCTGCAACAGGAACAAGAGCTGGAAACTGCAAAGAAGCAAATTTAGGTTTGATGTCAAGAAAAAAACTCTTAATGATTTTAGTTTCCAAAAATACATGGTTTGATATACTAGGGTTCTCTCTCCTTGGAAGTCTTTAAGCAGAGGCTAGATGACCTTGTGGTGCATATGCTATATTGGGAATTCCTTTTGGGTATGATTTGGACTAGATGGCTGCTGATTTTTCATTTTGGAATGTAAGAGGGAAATTTATGTATTTTATAGATATATATTTAAAACGTGGCCGCCAGGAATCAACAGTTCAGATTGATTCTGTAATTAAATCAGACCTAAGCCAGCATCGGGTTGGGGCAAGTTTATTTACAACTAGGAAGGTAAAAGTATAGGAATAAAGAGAAAGGGAGAGGCTAGTTCAGGCCTGCGAATGCCTGGACTAGAGAGAAGGTTAAAAGGCTAAATAAATGAAGCTGCAAGCCTCAAGGCCTAACAACCAGATAGGCTGGTGCCTACTTAAAGCAGAGTTTAGAAGCGGCCTAGGTAGGCCAAGGAAGTCAGCCTAACTTACCCACGTGACAATACAGAGTAGAAGCAGCCTGTGGTCTGTCAGCACCAAGTTCAGAGCAGGAACTGCCTCCATAGGAAGTAACTAACTTACTTAAAGAGAAAGTGTCTTTCGTCGCTTCCCATGGGTCCACCTCTAATTCAAGTGGACAAATGGCAGTCTCTGCACTGATTTGGACTGCCCAAAGGGCAGTCCCTTGTTCTTGATTTGTTACTTATTGTCACATGTGGGTAACTCGTCTCCCCTCCCCACTAAGGAAGGTGAGGAATTACATCATTTCTATGCCTAGGTTAAGTAAGAGTTTAGCTATGAATGGCTAGAGTTAATTCCATTTACACAGGAAGCACTTATAAGATAAGTGGTAATTATGAGTGAACATAAATTCATTCAGAAGTCAAAACTGTGAGATTTCTTTATCTAAATAACAGATTTCTATATCTAAATTAGGTAGATCAGGTAAACACAGTGGTCATAATACACCTGGAAGGTAGAAAGACATCTGGACAACATCTTGTCTACAAATCCAATTCATTGCCAAATCCTGTCAATTCACTTCTGGTAAGTATTAAGTCCCCTTTCTACTCATACAGCAGTGGCCATCCTAGTTCAGGCCCTCATCATCTCTTCCCTGGAGTATTTTAATTTTATTGTTGTTCAGTCCTGTCTGACTTTTTGTGCTCCCATTAAGGGTTTTCTTGGCAAAGATGCTGTAGTAGTTTCTCCAGCTCATTTTACAGATGAGGAAACTGAAACAAACAAGGTTAAGTGACTTGCCCTGAGTCATACGGCTATTAAGTATGTGAAGCAGAGGAGCAACTATGTGGCTCAGTGGCTAGAGAGCCAGGCCTAGAGTCCAAAGGGCTGTGCTCAAATCTGGATTTATGACTGATTCTAAGACAGAAGGGAAAGGTTTTTTAAAAAGCATATGAGTCCAGATTTGAACTCAGAAAAATGAGTCTTCTTAGCTCCAGGCTTGGCACTCTATCCACTGTGCCATCTAAGTTGCCCTGTGGTATATTTAAACAGTCATTTCTGATTGTCTTTCCTGATCTCCCTGGCTGCAAGTGCCTCTAGATTATCTCCTATATTTTGTACACACCTAAAATGCATATGTGGTGTTTCCCCCTAATAGAATGGAAGCTCCTTGAGAGAAGAATAACTGTTTTTATTTTCTTAACCACAGCTGGCACATAATAAGCATTCTTGTTGGTATATGTAAAGGATATTATGAGAGACTGAGAGATGCAGAATGGATAACCAATAGTACTAACAGAGGAATTTAGAATAATTGGATAAATAGCCCCCAAAATATTGTTGATTTAAGTTTCTACTGGAAAAAGTCTCTTTTGGCTCTATTTTGTTGAATGACATTATCATTGACACTGACATATATACACGCACATACGTGTACATACATGCACATACATATATATGGTTAGGTTTTGATTTTGCATTTGACATTAAGCTAGAAGGAAACCATTGTCAATGTCAGAATCTGGATTCTAAAGGTTTCAACAAGCTAGAAAAATGGGTTAAGTGGGAAACTCTACTTTTGGTTTTAAGAAACTACAAAAAGGAGTTGAGGAAACATTTATAGACAGTAGGTCATGTAAAACCTATCTGAAGGTAGAATTACTTGTCAACTCCAGGAGGGGAGAAGGGAGGGAGACAACATGAATCATAAAACTTACATGCAAATTTGTCATTGGAATAAAATAAATTGTTTTAATAAAACATATCTGATGATTTTAGTGAACTGCAACCTCAATGAGACCATGTGACATGGCAGCCAAAAGAAAGTCATTCAGGGCAGACTTAGGCTGCGTTAATGGAGGCAAGAATTATTCTTACTAAAGCTAAACCACATATGGCATGATGTGTTCAGATTTAGGTACAATGGACCCAAATGTGGGGTCTTTAAGGCAGGGCATTGACAGGGACTGGAGTGTGTCCAGGGAAGAGCAACATGAGGGAAATCATGGTATATGCCAGTGGAAAGAACTGGGCAACTGGAGATGCCTTTTCTAGGGAAGACTTTAATAGCTAGGGGCAGAGCAGGGTAGGACAGAAGATATGCTTACTGTCTTCAAAAAATTCCTAACAATCATAGCTACCAAAACAAATAAAAGGAATGTTTGGAGAGATAATGACTCCTCTGAAACTGGAGGTCTTTTTCAGTGGCTGACAAGACCATATAGTTAAGAGCTGGAAGGGAGATTAGAAATCATTTCATTCATGTTTTAGGTAGGGTTTGGACTAGTTGACCATAGATGTCCTTTCAACTCTGTACTGATTGGAACTATGATTTCTTTGGTCTAGGAATTCTTGCATAAGAAAACTCCCTTTTACTAATGTAACTTTTCTGCAACTTATAAGAGAATTTTTTTAGGGTAGGAGTCAGCAAATTATGATCTCTGGGCCAATTCTGGCCCTCAGGCCATAATTTGCAGACCAATCCCTTGTTCTTTGACATTAAGACGGATTAAATAATGACTTGCCCATGGTCACAGAATTAATATGTGTGAAAGGCAGGATTTGAACTATGGTCTTCTTGATTCCAAGAACAGTCTTTTATTTACTGTGTCATGTTGCCTCTCTTACTACCTTATGAGTCTATAAAATGACATGTTCCATTCCCTTAAAAGAAAAAAAAGTTCATAGTGTTCACTGAAAACATAAGGAATAATAAAACAATTAAGTTATATTATTTGGGTAATAGAATTAGAATGATTCTATCAGAACTAATTCAGAAAAAGCCAAAGCATTATTCTATAACTTTAGTTAATTGCTAAATCATTTTTATGAAAATAACATTGTTTTGAAAAAAGAGAAATACTGTTGATTTTTCCAAGTTATGTCTGAGGTTTTCCAAAAAATAATTATATATCAGAAACAATTCAAAATCATTCCACACTACGCTTTTGTCTTGAGTTGGGGAGACTTGAGTTCAAGTCTATACAATGCAGATTAGGTGCTTATCTATATTGGCAGAAGGAGTTACTCACTGGGAGACCTACTCTGATAAAAAGGAAGAAAGAAATATAACCAAAAACTTAATATTAATATACACATACTATAATTCATATTCCTTAATTGCTTTCTTAATGTTCTAAAAATATTCATGCAAAGGATACATGAATTATAGTTTTCATCTGAAAAATAATCATTCTATAAATTATAGAAGTTGACTTCAGCAAGAACTTCAATAAGGGACAAGCAATTACTTTAAAAAAATGGAAAGACCATTTAAATTATAAAGTGTGAAACAAACAGAACCAAGAAAATATGTACAGCAAAAGAAATATTGTTTAAAGAATGACTGTGAATGTTCACCTCCAGAGAAAGAAGTGATAAATACAAATATGCATGACATAGTTTTTTATATACATGTATTTTTTTCTTTTGGTCAAATGATGCCTTCCCTAATGTGGGAAAGGGAGGGAAAGAGCTACCTAGGAATTTTAATATAACAAACAAATACATTTTTAAAAATATATTTAACACATAAGATTCTCAAATGTAAACTAAAGAAGCTGAACTAGACTAATCTTTCAAATGTTTTCAAGCTCCAGTGTTTTATTTTTATAATCATTTTGGTATAAAAGCAATAAAGATGAGGGTCCCCTTTCCCATTCTGTTTGAGTTTGTTAGCTGGTGAAAATAAGAGACACGGGGCACAAGCATACAATATATAGGAGTAAATCATTGCTGTAACATTTTTTGATTTAAAGTTGAGTATTCATGCTCTGTAATTCACATAAAATTTTCAGGACCTATTCATTAAGTTTATGGTCAAAGAATAAGAACAGGCAATTCTAAGAAGAAACATAGACTATCAATAACTACATAGAAAAGCAGGCAAAATACAATTATCAGAGAAATATAAATTAAAACAAATCTGAGATGCCTCCTTATGACAATTACAATGGTAATGCCCAAAACTCAATGCCAGAAGGGCTGAGGAAAAAAGTATACATTATTATAAACTGATACAATCTTTTAGGAAAGCAATATGGTATTATATAATGAGAACTACAAAACTATCTGTCCTCTGACCTATTGGTTGGACCCAGTACAAATATTATTAGCTAAGAATATGCTTGTTTGAAACTTGCGCGCGTGCACACACACACACATTTTCCTAGTAGTATTGTTTGTTATAGCAAAAAGGTGGAAATGACTCGTGTTTGATTTCAAGATGGCCGCACAAATTGTAGCACATGATAAAAATGGAATATCATGTCATATCAAGTGAAAAATATAAATCTTCCATTATTTATTTTTTATGCTTCATATGAAGTAGACCAAAAGAATACACATACTTTCTATAGTAATATAAATAACAGCATGAGGGGAGAAAATGTTTTTACTTTTCTTAAAAAAACAGAGGGGAGAAAAAATAAAATGATTCAATTACTAATTTTTAAAAAGTTACATTAAAAATGTAAATAACTTAAATTGAGAGTTTTATGTTATTTTTGCTTGTCCAAATGTATGTTTAAAAATATTTGTTTTTTAATGGCTGTTTAATAATAATTGAAGAATCAAATATCCTAAACTTTAGCAAACATATGTAGAATTCCTAGCATGTAAACAAATCCTTTCTGTTACACAGAGAAAAGAATTTAAATAATAGTAGGTTCTACTTACCACCTGTTTCTGTATTATAATAATAGGTGTAACCATCTTCACTTAAGCCTTCTATCCAGAGAGGCATTGCTGTTTTCTAATGAAAACAAGCATATAAAATATGCTAAAAATTAATATATTTTTACGAACAAAACCAAAAATCACTCTGATCTATCTATTGATCTCTATAAAAGGATCAGTAGAATTTTTAAAAAGGGTCTGTGAAGGGACATATTCTCTTGGCATATAAGTATTAAGACTCAGTGGTTGGAACTGGCAACTTCAACACTGAAAAAGCAGGAATGGGGCAAAGGGAATTGATAGGCCAAATTTCTTGGGAGACAGTTCACATCAGCCACCAATTCATGAAGAAGATAGCAGCTTTAGTCAAAGAAAAGATAAGGTGGACATTTGGGCCCAAACTGGCTTATGAGCAGATGAAGAGTTATCTCTATGTCACAGGTTACTGACCCTTGACCTAAGGAATTCTTGTAACTGTTCTTTTAAAATAAAAAGGACAAAAACTGCAGACAAATTGTTATTTGGTGATACAAAGCAATATTTACAAATACTCTCTCCCCAGTCAACAGATTAATAATTGTACCAAATAGAACTGTGTTCAATTACCTTACTGAATTTTCCTTGGAATCCTTCAGGTTTTTCCCACTGAGATTCTAAAAGTAAAAACATATTCTAGTTACAGTTTTTTACTGCTTAAAAACATTTCTAGACTTCTTGATTTATTCCTATAATCCATGAAAGTCACCATTACAAAAGTCTAATGTGTTCACACTATTCTGTGGGAAATCACAAAAGAAAATCTCTTTTCTTATGGGATTTATAATCTAACCGTGAAGGAAGATCAACAACTACTTTAACACAACTATCAAACATACCATATTAGTTCAATTATAAGTTCTTCCTGAGTATAGGCCCCACCACTAAACTGTCTCTGAAAGGAGAAAAAAATATATAGGTCTATGTTGAAAAATACTATCAATTATACTGCTTCCAGGTTTTATTCAGACAATTTTGGGGGGAGAAGAAAGAATACAACATTCAAGTTGATATACCATGCATAATACATCACAGCTGCATAGAGATACAAATAAGTATGATAAAAAGCACACTTTTTGAATGAAGGAGTTACTGCAACAATTGTAATGATTATACGGATTAGTCACGCAAAGAATAAGTCTTCATGATATTAAAATTTCATCGATTTTGAAGCAAAATATTTGTTGTGATGAAGATAAAGAGTAGAGAATAGAATGAAGTGTGGGAAGAAAACTAGGTTTATTTGCAGCCCAAAGTTATAGCCTCTCCTATATTACTACAAAGAACTAGAAAGCCTAAGATAAATTATGACTAAGCAGCAGTTTCAGACTGAGATATACAAGAAGTCAGGCCTGTCATTGCTTAACTCTCCGGGGCTAAAAAAGACCCACTCACACCCACCCTGAGGGCTTGCTGTTATAGTGAAACACTGACTTAACCCTGGGCACACAAAGGATTCTGGTATTTAAAAACCAGAGAATTAAATAAAATAATATCTACAAATGCACTATTTGCCCAAGGATCCAAGGAGCCATCTATCTGATACTATATATGAAACTTAGAAATATGACACTTCTATAGTGCTTTAAGATTTGCAAGGTGTTTTATATGCATTCTTTCACTGATGCTTTACAACAGCTATGTGGGACAAGTACTATCGGTAGCATCAGCACCCCCATTTTACATATGAAAATAAAATCTGAAGTTTAGTGAGAATAAGGTGTGACCTACTCATGGTCATAAAGCTAGAAATCGTCAGCAGTGTGATTCCACTCTCCTCAGTTCAAGACGTACTTTTTACTGTAGCATGAAGCCTCTCAAATAAAATCAAAGGACAGATCAACTGAAAATACCATTCTTTGTAGCAATAGAATTGAAAGCACAAAATGCCAACATCGACAAGTGAAGCTAGGTACAGACAAAGAAGATTTTGTTTATGATTTTCAGACAGAAAAACTATTCTATAAACTCTCGCTTTAGAAACCATGCAATTTGAAGAAATGGGTATGAGATTCTTTTTATTTTGCTATTAGACTAGGTGTTCATAATTATAAAGCTTATAAAAGAAAATTAAGCCAAAGGTTTTTTTGGGTTCATTATTAAGGTTCTAAGTCAGACACTCAGTTTAAAGGGAGATTTCATTTCTGGAATTATTTTGTTTACCTAGTAGGCTCAAATATACTAACATTTTGGGTTGGTTAGAAAAATCTGAAAATGCGTTACCTTTCAATGGTATGATCTTCTAATACATATACACATTACTTCTTTACGACTAAATGATTTTATCATTTAACAATTTTTTCTTCAGAGTAGAGACTACATCCTTTCTGCTCTTTTGTGAGTAGCACTTTTGAGGTGAAGTCATTGCTGCCATCCTGGTGATAAGCCTCTTTAAATTGAACTAGGTAGGTCCTTAGATCAAAGACATACAGTCCAATGACAGATCACCCTTGAAACCTTTCCAGGTGGATAGGACTTGCTAGAATTTGGGTTCCATCGTCAAAGACTTTGAGAAAGCCCTGTCAAATACCTCTATGTCATGATAAGGCATCCCAGCAGGCCTTTTTTTGAAAACAATCATAAAAGTCTAAAACTTCCTCCAAAACAAAAGCCTGCAAATTCTCCATATTGATATATTATACTATATTTGCACCCAAACTACTTACCTCCTGTGATGGTATTATAATAGTAACGGTAACCCTCAGAAGACATGCCTTCTACCCATTTGGCAGCTCCTACTGCATTTATGTTAGAAAGGTCTTTTTTTCTCTTTTTCTTTTCCTTCTTCTGACTTGATACTGAGATGGATGGGGCAGTGTTGGTTACTTGTGGCGTGTTAGATTCTGTAACTTCTATAAAGATGGGAGAAAGAAGACTCATCCACTAGAGCATTCTCAAAACAATGACTAGAATCTCTCTTGGGGAACTTTACCCTAAATGTAGTTTTCACTTGATTTAGAGAGTAAATTAATATAGAGGATATGATTATTCAAATGAAATACTAATAGCTAAGATATAATCCAGTATGAGAATCAATTTCTGGATAGAGAAAACTCTAAATAATGACTAAAAAAAACCAAGGAGGTTATTCTATGCTATATAAATAATACCAGTCATATGACAGTCATTCTCTTACTCCCAAATAAATGCCTTCCTAGTTATTTATTGTATTTCCTCACCCCCAAATAAATCAATATTCATCAGCTCAAAGGATTTGAAGGTCATCTAGTAGAATGTAAAGTCCTTGAGGACAGACCATTTCATTATTGTTCCATATCCCCAACACACAGTACAGTACTTTGCTCAAGACATTATTGAATTTCACTCAATTTAGCCCCAAATCCTCATTTTATGGATGAAGAAATTCATTTATAACATGAGAGAAGATAAGTTTTAGCCTAAGGTCACATCTAATGAATAGTAAAATACAGATTCTCCAACTCCAAACCCAATTCTAATGCTCTTTACTAAGCTATACCATCAGCATCTATTAATTAATAAACATTAGTTAAATACCTACTATATGCAATAAACTATGCTATGTGTTGGTGGGAATACAAAAAAAATTACATGGTCTCTACTGCAAAAGAACTTAGTCAAAACATAAAGAATACTATATTGCTAAAGTGAATTATAAATAGAAGCTGAAGGTTGTTTATTAATGAATAAATATTCTTTACCTCAATAACAAAGCCAAATAAGCAATTTAAATGGCTTACATGTAAGTTCCTAACCACTGGTAGATTTAGTATAGAAAAATATTACTGTTTAGATTGAAGTGAGGCTTAAAAAATATGTGGTAAAATGAAAGGGTACAAAGTTCTATAGCCTCATTTAAGAAAGGCAGCCAATAAAAACAGTGATAATGTCTCTTTAGAGTATGAGCTCCATCAGGGAACCTCACCCATGGAAACAATAAAAGTTTACTCAATATTCTCTCTGATGTTACTTTTAAAGCATGTTGGCAGTTTCTCTACCTGAACTGATTCCAAGCCTTTTCAAATCTTCTTGGTATGCTTTAAGGGCAGCTGCCTCCATTGCTGCAAACTCCTTTGATGTTTTTTCTTCTTCTTTTGCCTTTTCTAGGCTTTTCTGTTTAATCTACAGAAGATAAGGAAAGGTTAAAACAAAGAAATAGGACCAAAGTTAACATGAAATATGTACAAAGAAAAATGTGAATTACCTCACTGATTCTTTTGGCCACATTTTCCTTATGGTTCTTTCCTCGCTCATGAAATTCAACACTCTTGAAAAACATTGGAGGCAGAAGGAAAAGCAAACAAACAAATTATAAGTCATACTTCTAACTGAAACAGTAGGATCTATGACAGAAGAAAATCTAACTCATGAAATGTAAATAATTTCTTAGAAGGAAAAAAGCTAAATAAAGAACAACTTTTATGCAAATTGGCCCTTAACAAAATGTCAGCAAGTATTACCACTTTTTTTTTAGTTATATACTTTTTAAGACTAAAAGTTTAAGTTAAGATAAAAGTTTACTTGAATTCTTAAAAATATGTATTGCTGGGGCAGTTAGATGACTTAGTGGTAGAAACATAGACCTGGAGACAAGAGGTCCTGTGTTTAAATCTGGTCTCAGACATTTCCCAGTTGTGTGATTCTGGTCAAGTCACTTAACCCCAAGTACATAGCCCTTACCCATCTTCTGCCTTGAAACTGATATTTTGTATCAAGTCTAAAACAAAAGGTATGGGTTTAAAAAGAAATAAATGTATATTAGACTTGTGATAAAGAAAAATAGGTATCTATTAATTACATCATTACTTTTGTTGAATAAAAAGTAATATAAATATAATAAAACATTGAATAAAAAGTTTCTAGAGATCCTCCTTTTGCCTTGTCCAAATTCATAAGGAATCCTTTGTGGGAGGAATAAATAATAAATCATGATTTAAGTTTAATTGTTAAAGTTGAGAATAAAGAAATAAAAATTATAAAATGGTCTTTTTCTTTAAAAAAACCACCAAAAAACAGATGTTTATGGTAGATCTTTAAGTCTATAAGGACATCATCACTTAATGGATTAGGTAAAGTTGCTGTTATGAAGAATTCCTTTCATTTTTAAAAAGAATATTATTCTAAAGCAAATAATCACGTTTTATTAGCTAAAAGATTTCTTTAAACCAGAATATGCCTGTATATGAAAACTAGTACAAGCTAAAAGGTCATTAAAAAGCAATTTCTCTAGAAAAATTGTATCTACAATTAAAGATTAAGTAAATCGTACTTTGGGTGATTACTTTGAAAAGCATTTATTTACTGCATGTAGTATTTGCCTTACTATTTTATTACATTAGTTTCATTTTGCAGTCACTCATGCCCAGCTAACTGATTTGTTCTAGGTAAGTTAAAAACATAAATAATAATAAAATATATATTGTTATCTGAATGGGCTACCTCCTAGAAGAAAATGATATTGACAAATTTTCTGCACTAGAAAATTGTTGGTACATGTTTGTCTTAATCAAAACAAAATGGATCACAGTGAAATTGCTTGTCAGCTCTGGGAGGGGGTAAGGAAAAACCATGAATCATGTAACATGGAAAAATATTCTAAATTTTAAAAAAAGACAAAACAAAAGCAGTACCTGTCTCCAAAGAACTTGCATTCATTGTAATTATAAGTTACAACAAAATATTTTATTGCCATGTTCAAGAGGTATTATGCAGTCATGCCTTGTTATTTCTCTTACTTTATTTTTTATGAAATGGCTTCTCTGAGAACTGAGACACAGTGGTAGCTTTCCAATTATTATGATTGGTTTCCTATATTCAAATCATTAACTTGATTTGGGGATAAAATGCCATGACAAGTAAAAGAAATCTGACACCTTTCCAAGAAAAAAAAAAGGGTAAGACAGTTAACCTTAGAGAAGGATGATTTTGAATGGAAAGCTTTAAGAGAAGGATAATTTTTACATATTATTTCCCAAAATAGAACTAAAATATAATTAATTTTAGGCTGATTTGCCAGACAGCATTAAAAAGTTACTTTTAATAGTTCCATTATTCAAAACCTCTTAGAGAAAAGTAACCACTATAATTTTTCTTTTTAAAAAATGGTGTAATTTTTTAAATGCTTGTTACATTTATTTTTACCATCATAAAGTCCTCCATGCTAACTACTATATTTCAAGTAGAATTGTAAATTTATCTGCAGCTGACTTATGGGAAATTTACTAGTAAACTTTGGAACAATTCTCTTAAACACAGTAACAAAAAGCAAAAATTGAAAAAGTCATAAAAGTGGGTGCAGGGTTGTCAATACTTTTAACTTTTAAATCTTTTTTTTTTTTTTTTAGGGACCCAGGGGGTGGGGAACAACTGATTAAAAGGACAAGCAAATAGTTTCCTGTATGTTTCACAAAATTTGCACTATTCCTAGAATTGATTAGATGCATTTTGTCAGTATGTTTTGGAATGTATTATTAATTGTGAGTCTTGGCAAAGGAACAACAAATACTATTGTGGTCACTGGTAAAGAAAGTACTAAGAGTCATAGTCCTAAAAAAGCCAAAAACAGATACAGAGTATATTTGTCTAATATTTTCTTGGTGAAAGAAAATGTCTAAAAAAAAGTCATCATACACAGATCTTTCAAAGACCTAAGTTACAACAAAACTTACAAATCACTAATCCTAAAATTAGTTTAAGGCTACATTTCTCTCTAAAAAATAATCTGTGACATGTGAATGAAGACAGGAAAAAATGAAAAGGTGATATTTTGTTCATTGGGTTTTAGTAGCTTAATCTAAAACAAGAAGTACTGTTACTATTGTCTTTAGACAGTTGATACATTGCACCACAGAGAAATTATAATGATAGTCCTCAAATTTAAATATCTATTGATGGTAGATAAAGAGCTATGGCAAAACTGCTGTACCTTCCATACAGCAAAAAACATACACATATACATGGAACAGCTACTCTGAAATTATAAAAATTTCTTTAAAATTTTAAGGTTAATTTCATATATTTTAGAACCCAACATGGCACTACTGCAATGGGAGTGCTAAATGAATACTGATGAAACTACTCACTTGACAATCTACTTCAAAAAACATATGAAATGAGTATCAATCTACAAAAAATATAGTTTAATAAAACAATAAATCAAGCCTTAATATTGCTAATTTTAAAAATTAGAGCAGAAAAGTTTTATAATGGAAATAACAAAATACTAAAGAAACAATCTTGGGGTTTTTAAAGCTTGCTATAATCTGACTCCAATCTACTCTGAGTTTTATTGTCCAGTACTTCTCTAAACATTTTCTACTTTCTGGGAAAGTAGTACTAATGTAATTCTGGATCTCATCTTGATTATGCATTTGAACAGCCCATTCCCAAGACCCTGAATAAAGTCATTCCATATTATGAGATGAAACTGCAGTTGCCTCTTTATTCAAGGCTGGTTCATATGCTATCTCCTCCTTCAGCCTTCCAAGATTCCTTCAAAGCTGAAGGTAACATCAATCTCTTCAAACTATTTAGAACATATGTTCAGATCTCTTTTATATACATGGAAGTGACTTCTACTTATATACTTATTCTATTTATCCTATTAGTCCTCTAAATTGCATACCCACATCTGGTGAAGTACCTGATAAGTGCTTAATTTGCTGAACTGATTTCAGTTCAAGAAGTGGCTTTTTGAGTGATTTTGTTCTAAATAAAAATAGAGTGCTTTGCAATAAGAATTGATATGGAATAATGTATTTTTAAAACACAATTCAAGTTACAATATTTTGGAATCAAAAGTAGGAGAGCATCATACAGGCCTATTGTCTGCTATCCAGCATTTGCAATAATCACAGAATTTCTTTGGTTGTGATTTCCAGTAGTCAGCCCTGGAAAAGAAAGTAGAGGAAAAAAGTCAAAGCTAAGACTGGCATTAAGAAAAAAGGTCAAATCATCCATACTTTACACACAAAGTCTCTGCTATTGAACCCTGATCAGCTACATTATTCAGCACTCAATTATACTGTCTAGTTATACTAATACAATACAATTAGTTATTCTAATATCATAAATTAATATTGCATTTTTAGTTAAAAGTTTTATGTGAGTAGACGGCAGGGGGTGGATTATAGTTAAAAGTTACTTGCAAATAGCTAGGTTCCCTTATGTACCAATGGAATGATTGGAAAAATGTGACTTCAAAATCAACTTTTCCTTCTGTACAGAAGGCAAACTTGCTAGGATGTGGATCACACAGTTTCAACATGTAGCTGGACTTGAGTAGGGGGCTAGTAACTTTCCCATATCAAGTTAATTTTCTCAAAAGGGGAAAAACAGTTCTGACCAAATGTCTAATGATCGCTAACGATTCTATTAGTTATAAAATTTTTGTATTTTTTTCTCCCGAGTCAGACCGAGGAACACAACGAAAGTTCTCAATAAGTAGGCGGGTAATTGCTTTATGTCGGGAGGGCAGCTTTTCGGGGAGGGGAAGAGCTGCAGGCCAGCAACAAACCCTTTAAAGCCCATAGATCCAGGACGCCCCAGTGCTTCGGCGCGTTCGGAACAGGATGGGGTGCGAAAGATTCGTACACGCATCGTTAGGGAAGGGGCGATGCGGAGGGGTGCCCTAGAGATGGAGAAGGAGTAGGAGAATCCTCGCATAACCTCGCCCCGGAGCCTAGAGCATCTTATCCGGGTGCACTGCCCAGCCAAGGCTAGAGTTGGGACTTCAGAGACCCCTCTCCCCAACCCCATCCCTCCCCTAGAGTGCTCCATCCCACCCAGCGGCGCCGGCCGCAGGCCCCAGTGCAGTGTGGGTGGGGGGTGCATACCGCCCCGAAACTTGGGGGCGCTGTTCGGGGTCTAGGCTTAGGGCGGGGAGGGTGTCTGCGACACTCACATGGCGGCTGCAGCGGCGTCGGTGACTCCGGCTCCGCCCTCAGGCTCGCGGGAGGGTCAGCGCGCGCGAAGTTCACGGGACCCTGCCTGCCTCGAGGCCCAAGGCAGCCCCGGAAAAGTCGCCACACTCGGGACCGGCATCCCACAGTCCCGAGCTACGGGTGCTGAGAGGATTCAAGTCTTGTTTCACATTCTCCTCCCCCACTCTTTTCCTTCCCGCGGGCAGGGCGGTGCTCCAATGGGGGAGGAGGGGAAGACGGATTATGTAGGGGCCCGAGGGAGATTATAAAGGGGCTGGGGTCAAAGGAAGCTAGGGCTAGAGTTCGGCTGGAGCTGAGGGGAGGGGCGGGAGTAGGGGCCCCAGTACCCTGCTGGCGCATAGCCTAAGCCCCGCCCCTCACCCATACCACGGTTCTTAAGAGACATCGCTGCTCTCTCCTAATCCCAGAACGACCGGAGAAGGGGAGGGCGGGGACAAGTAAGCAGGAGAGGGAGGGGTGGTGCCCCTGGCTAAGGTGAGCTGCCAGGTGACCCGGTCAGCTCCCCCACAGCTGGAGAAGCCACACACACCGCCTAGTTCTATGGAAGGCGGGGGCGTCTCCTCCGAACTCCCGCCGGCCCGAGGGGGGGGGCGGAGGGAGGGGAGGACTAGTCCCACCCTTTTTATTCATACTCCTCCCTCCCGCCCTCCGCCCTCCGCATAGTCTCCGGCGCCGAGTCCCTGCGTTCCAGAGCGCGTGGGCGGCGGCTTCGGCTGCGCGGCGGACGCTTCAGCAGCTTGTCTGCAGCTGCGTAGGCAGCAGCGCGGCAGACGAGGTAGCGGCGGCTGAGGGTAACGGCGGCGCTTACGCTTGTCAGGTGGGTCTCCGGAGCGTTAAAGAGTGTAGTTTCCCATATGGTCTAGCGGTTAGGATTCCTGGTTTTCACCCAGGCGGCCCGGGTTCGACTCCCGGTATGGGAAATGCGAATTTTTAAAAATATTACTTTAAAATGTTTTTTGGTCGTTCTCCAGTCCCCTAAAGCCGCATCTTTGCTCTTCTTTCCTAGTTTTAAGAATCAATCGTTCACTCTAAAATTCCGAAACAGACGGGCACTCGTGGGCGTCTTGGGCTTGGGTCCTTGTACTTCCCCGGAGTAGTGCGAGGGGCAGAGTAGTTAGTCAATTTTACTTGGTCAGTTTCACTTGCTGGGAACGTCCCCTCCCTTCGTCCCTGGGCTGTAGTTTTCCATGGCTTTGGGAGGTGATTATTAACTCGGTCTTGGAGTTTTCTCGCTTCTCTCCTCCCTCCACTCCCAGGCCAAGTGTTTCCCAAGTGACGCTGGGCGTGTTTTCATCCCCACCCCTCGCAGCTGGTGGGGGGGACCCGTGCTGTGCCTTTCCCCGAAGAACTGTTTCAGAAGTTTGTTTCCCTTTCCCCCGCCTTTTTTTTTTTTTTTTAATCCAACAAACAAAAGTAGAAAACTTGCTTCTCTCCCCCCTGAGGCCGTGCGAGTTAGTCTTCTCCCTGGGGTTTCGAGACTGCGGAGTTTCCCAGGACTTATCCTTGACCAGAAAGGGTGTTTGGATTTCGCCGGAGTCCGGACATCCCATCGGGGCTGCTTTCCTGTAAATTCATCTACACGTCAATTGCAGATTGGCTGCTTAAGGGCCTGATGTTGTTTATAACATTCTAACTAGCCCTGGGGTCTTGGTTTGGTTTGATCACCAAAACATCCCCCAAAACACACACCTCCCACCCCCAAACTGCAGGAACTTTGACTCCCTCGTAGAACTTGACCTTGCCACTTAGGGGGCAATGGCTCGAAAGTGCCCCGAAGTGTGTCAGACTCTAGAAGTAAATATTCAACTTTTTTTTTTTTTTGGTTGGAGGAAAGAGACTAATCAAAATTAGGAATGTTCTGTTTTAGGATCCTCGGTTTGAGGAGGAAAAGGGATGAAAAATTAGCATGACGTGAGAAACTTGTTTCTAACCTATTCCAAGGGCTCTGAGAGTTTGAGGATCACATGTTTGAAAAACACACACACACATACACACACCAAAAACACATGGAGTGGGGGTGGGGCTGTGTACTGGAAAGGAGAAAATTGGCAGAAGACTGGGGAGGGGATGTTAAAACAAAGTTTCACTGTATTTTTAAATATAGAGGCCCTGTGTTTATTACAAAGAAGGGGCAGCTGTGTCAGCATGAGAGCTGCAAATGAAACAAAAGGGTTATCTTAAATTCAAGCTGAAATTAGAAAATAGGGTTAGCTACAGTGTCTCAAGAAACAGAAGAAAAAAGTGACTTTTCTTGTGGTAAGTGTCATTGCTAAGTGCTGGAGTTTTGCTTGTCAGCATTTCCCTTCTAAACATTTCCGAATTGTTTGCATTTGCTCTGCAAAGAGGACAATTTTTCAAATAAATTTTGTACAAAATCTGATGGGATAATTTCGGTTTTGAAATGATTTAATTAGCCTCATTTCTTAAAGGTTTACATGTACAAACATATTTCAAAATAGTTTAAAAAATACTACAAAGTTATGTGACTATTAAATTAGAGGATATTTTGAATTCCACTGCCTACACTGGGGAAAATTATTTTCTCTATATTTTAAGATCTTAAAACTGAATATAATGTATATCAACTACATACCTGTTATTGCCAAAGTTGCTTCTACTTACTGAAGGCAATCTAGCCTTATTTAAATACATAAATTAGCCTTGGGTCCTTTCAAGAAACCAATTTTCCATAGTTTTTCTATTTTGTCATAACAGTAATAACCAGTTTTACAAAGTAGTGCTGGAAAAAATTTCGATTTTTTTTTACCATTAGATTTTAAAACCTTTTTCCTTTTTTGTATAACACAATTTAAAAATAGTACTAGAGGTATCCAAAAAGCAAAGTAAATAGCTTTAACTTTTAAAAAGTAAATCTTTCCCTGTTTTGTTTTTCTGAAAGTGACCCCTTGAAAGCTATTGACCATTATCAGGGAATGTGTCTTTGAGTTTGACTAGTATCAGTGATAATTTTGTAAGGAAGTCATTCATACTTGCATATATATGATTGACAAAGGAATATATTTACAAGATGATGGCATGTTTGGGGAATGTAGTATTCCCCAGAGCCATGAAATAACAATTTCTAAATGGATTATATGAATGTAATCAGCATTTATTAATTTTAGAAATAGTAATTTCTTCATAGAGTGATCTATCAATGATTGTTTAAGAAGCATCAGGCACTATGATGGGCATTGGTGATATAAAGATAAAAGTAAAACTGCCTTTGGTATCCAGGAACTTAAAGTCTACAGGGAAAAGACATGTACACATATGTACAAGGCAGTTTGTATGAGGAGATGATTGGTGGTGGTGGTGGAATATTATTGGGGAAGAGACCTCATCTAAGAGGTGGTATTTGAGTTGATCTGTGATGGAAACTAGGATTCTGAGAGTGGGAGGTGAGAAGGGAGTGCATTCCAGGCCATGGAGGAGAAGGACAGCCTGTGCAAAGACACAAAGATGACTAGCCAATGGAATGTGTGTGAAGATTAGCAAGGCTAGTTTGGAATGGACTGAGGAGTATGTGAAGGGAAATAACTAATGCATAAAAAACTGGAATGGTACATTGGAGCCAGGATATGAAAGGCTTTAAATACTAGAAGTTTGTATTTAATCCAGAAGTGAATAGAACCACTGGAGTTTATTGAGCAAGACAGTGATATGGTTACACCTGTACTTTAAAAAAATGAAAATCATTTTGGCAGTTGTGGGGAGGATGTACTGGAGAGGGGTTAGATCTGATATCATTATAATGATTAAAAAGTTGAAAGGGAAGAAATATTAATAAAAATAAAGTATAGATTTAAAAATTCTTATGCAAAATTTGGGAATTTGATAAAAAAAAAAAAAGAATTACTATCAAAACTAGTGTGGAGTCTGAAAGCCTGGCTTTTGACTCAGATTTCATCATTGGGTCTGATTGTGTAGTTATAGTTCCTACTCTAGTTCCCAGGTTCTGCTGCTTAGATTAGTCATGGGTATCATTCCAATATATACTATTCTCTTGTCTTGGTTTACCAATAGAATGTGGTGATTGACTGGTGTGAACCAGAAGAAAGCATAAAGTTAGGAGGTTAATCATCATCCAACATATGTTGTTCAGTAGCATTTGACTCTTTGTGACTCCAGTTGGGGTTTTCTTAGATAAAATGTTTGAGTGGTTTGCCATCTCCTTTATAGATGAGGAAACTGAGGCAGAGTTAAGTGACTTGCTCAGAGTCATATAGGTAGTAGATAATTGAGGCTGGATAGAGGTCCAGACTTCAGGACCAACACTAACCACTGTACCACCTAGCTGCCCCTTCTAGTGGCTAATACCACTTTATTCTTTAGTTTTGATAGAAAGTCATCTTACAGGCTATTTAGGGAGCCTGAGGCTACATTTTCCAAAAGGTGAAAAACTCTAGTGTCTTAATTTATAATGTAGATTTGTCCTACTTTGAGTGTATATGTTTTAAAAAATGAAATAAGTACTTTCCATTTATTCACCTAGAGAAGACAAATGTCGGTTCTGCTCCTCATTGCCCACTGCTCTCTTATTCCCATTTCCCTTAGCCCAAACTCTTCTCCATGTCCCACTCAAAGGATACCCATTCCTTCAGCAGTGCTCTCTGGAATGCCCTCTCCAAAGGTAATACACTTTCTTTCATCTTAAATCTTTTCCTTCCCTCCTAGGTATCACTGATGCCTGGCTTCTTCCTCTAGCTACCCTTTCTAGAATACTCATTCCCCTCATTCTATGGTTGAAGTTGGAGAGTTAGAATACTCTTTGTTTTCTCCTGGCTTTCTTTCACCATCTGTCACTCAATAACTTCACCATTTTTGAGGTTCACTCAATCCATATCTATCTGGTGGATCAAATCCTGGTAGTTGTTGTTTACTGACATCACAGTGTAAGACACCGAGGGTCTGCAGGACACTCCTCTTTCCTCCAAGAATTCAGTGCCTAGATCATAGGCTCTTCCCCAAAACTCAAGATTTTTTTAAACACCTAGTTCCTCAGCTTACTCATTTCATTTGATCCACTCCTCCACCCCACCTCACCTAAACAAAGAGATGGCTGTACTTTTGATCTTGCCCACAAATGAAGGCACCTTTTGTCTGTTGCCTTTATTCCTGTTTATTTGCTGCTGAATGAAGATGAAGAACATCATGAAAACAGGTTGCCCGGTTCACTATAAATTTATTATATAATCTCAACTTGTTTCTCACAGTGGCAAGGCATTCCTTTCAGATCTCTTTGATTAACTTTCTATTCCATTCTCCACATCACCTCTTTGAAACCTTTTCATCCCTCAAACCTCCTGTGGCTTCCTCTTGCCCTCACCCTCTCAGCTAAGAACCTTGCCTCATATTTCACTGAAAAAATTAAGGCCATTTACCCAGAACTCCCACTTTTCCCCTCATATCACCTAGAAGCCTTCTATCTTCTTCTTCATCTCTGGTTCATTTGAAGAGGCGGCTCTTCTTATCCTGTCAAACCCTCCTGCCTGCACAAGTAATTCTATTTCATCTCATGTTTTCCCAAATATTGCCCCCTCTTTCATCATCCCTACTCTCACTTATCTTCAGTCATTTCTTATCTAATAGCTGCTTCTCTACAAAAATAATCATGTCTTCCCCCAACTTAAAAAAATATTCACTTAATTCATGCCTATATTTCCTTCTCCTTCTGGCTAACCTCCTTTGAAAAGGCTATCTATACCCTTTCTTCCTCTTTTCTTTCCTCTTATACTCTTCTAAACTTTCAACAGCCTCTTCTCTGACTTGACCCAAAATTGCTTTCTCCAAAATCTCTTAAAAGTCAAATCTAATTGCCTTTTCTTGGTTCTCATCTTTGTTTTTACATCTCTGCATCCTTTGACACTAAATCTCTCTTCTATGTATTTCTCTCTAGGTTTTCATGACACTTATTTTCTCCTATCAAAAAAATTAACATTTATTAAAGTTCCTACTAGATGTACTAAATATTAGGTATACAAAAAAATCAAGAGATAATCCCTACACTCAAAGAATTTACAGTCTGATGGGGAAGAAAACAGGCAGATACATAAAGCAAGCTATATATAAGATAAATAGAAAATAACTAAAAGAAAGATTTTAGTTGGGACTTAAACAAAGCCAGAGAACTTGAAAATGGAGTATAGGAGAGAGAAGAGAGAGAAGAGAGAAGAGAGAAGAGAGAAGAGAGAAGAGAGAGAGAGAGAGAGAGAGAGAGAGAGAGAGAGAGAGAGAGAGAGAAAAGGAGAGAGAAAAGGAGAGAGAAAAGGAGAGAGAAAAGGAGGAGAGAGAAGGATTTTGAATGCCAAATGACATTTTGTATTTGTTCCCAAAGGAAATAGGGAGCCATTGGACTTTGAGTAGTAGGAGTAACATGATCTGACTTGTATTTTAGGAAAATTACTTTAGTGGCTGAATGGAAAATGGAGTGGAGGGAAGAGAGGCTTCAGGCAAGCAGATCTACCAGAAGGCTGTTGGAATAAACCAAGGATGAGGAAATGAGGACCTGTACCACAGGGGTGGCAGTGTCAGAGAAGAGAATAGGGCATATGGAAGAGATGTTGTAAAGGTGGCATCTACAGGTCTTGGCAATAGTTCGGCTATGGGAAGGTGGCAGATAATGAAGATTCAAAAGATTATTCCTGCATTACTAGCCTGAGGATTGCTCTGTACCAGAAAAGGAAAGGTTGGGGATGGGGTTTAGGGGGAAAGATGAATTCTTCTGTTTTTGACATATTGAGTTTAAGATGTCTCTTGGACATCCAGTTTGAGATAACTGAAAGGCAGTTGAAGATGGAAAGACTGGAGATAGATTTAGAATAGCAAATTTGAGAATTAACAGCATAGAAATGGCAGTTAAATCCATGGGAGATGATGGGATCAAGGGATCCTCCCACCAAGTGAAGTAGTATAGAGGGAGAAGGAGGACCCAGTACAGAACCCTGAGCTAAATACCTAGGGTTGCTGTTCAGTTATATTCCTCTCTTCATGACCCCATTTAGTTTTCTTGGCAAAGATCCTGGAGTGGTTTGTCATTTCCTTCTCCAGCTCATTTTATAGATAAGGAAACTGAAACCAATAGGGTTAAGTGACTTGCCCAGAGTAACACAGCTATGTTATGTTTCTGATGGTGAATTTGAATTCAGGAAAATGAGTCTTTCTGACTCTAGGTTTGGCATTCTATCCACTGCAGCACCTTGATGTTCATTTAGAAATAGTTTTGAGGGGAGGACCCAAGACAAAACCCTGAGAATGTGAACTGGAGGAGGATTCAGCAAAAGAGACAGAGAAGGAGCCATCAGATGGGGGAAAACCAGAAGAGAGCCATATCTTGAAAATCTGTGGAGAAGAGAGGATTAAGGAGGAAAAATCCACAGTGTGGGAGGCTGCAGGGAAGTCATGTTGTCTTTGCTGGATTTTCATTTAGATTATGGTCACTAATGTGGGTGTCTGCCAGGACTTTGTTTGGTCATTGCTTCTCTTCCCATTCTCTGCGTTTGCACTGGCTAATTTTATCATCTTCTATGACTGAGTTAGATTTGACATAATAAATAAAGAAGGAGTTCTACCAAATTCCTTTTATGACACAAATATGGTACTGATTCCAAAGCCAGGCAGAACAAAAACAGAAAATACAGACCAATCTCTTTAATGAACGTAGATGCAAAAATCTTAAATAGAATACTAGCAAAGAGATGAGAACAAGTGATCAGGAGGGTTATTCATTATGATCAGGTGGGATTTATACCAGGAATGTAAGGATGGTTCAATATTAGGAAAACCATCCATATAATTGACCATATCAACAAGCAAACCAACAAAAATCATGATTATCTCAATAGATGCAGAAAAAGCCTTTGACAAAATACAGCACTTATTCCTATTGAAAACACTAGAAAGCATAGGAATAGAAGGGCTTTTCCTAAAAATAATAAACAGTATATATTTAAAATCATCAGCAAGTATCATGTGCAATGGGGATAAATTAAAAGCCTTCCCAATAAGATCAGGAGTGGAAACAAGGATTCCCATTATCACCTCTATTATTTAACATAGTACTAGAAACACCAGCAGTAGCAATTAGAGAAGAAAAAGAAATTGAAGGTATAAAAATAGGCAATGAGGAGATCAAATTGTCACTCTTTGCAGATGATTTTATGGTCTACTTAAAGAATCCTAGAGAATCAACTAAAAAGCTAGTGGGAATAATCAACAACTTTAGCAAAGTTGCAAGATACAAAATAAACCCACACAAATCATTAGCATTTCTATATATTTCCAACACATCTCAGCAGCAAGAGTTAGAAAGAGAAATGCCATTTGAAATCACCCTAGACAATGACTGAATTAGGATCTCTGTGTTGATGATTGTCAGATATACTTATCCATTGCTCATCTCAATCTTGGTATCTCATAGACATTTAAAACTCAACACAACCCAGAAAGCTCATCTTTCTTCCCCAAGCCCTTTTCCCTTTGAAACCTCTTCTTATGATCCAGGGTGGCAGTATCCTTTGAAATTAGTTTGAGCTCTCTTGGACTCTCTCTGCCTTTCTCACAGCCCCTAATCCAGTCTGTAGGGGCTACTTTTGTACCAGCTCCTGTAACACCTCCCTCTTACTGCTCACCTGGACTACTGCAGTAGCCTCCATTGGTCTCTTTGCTTTAAGTCTCTTCCTACTACAATCCTTTGCTCACTCGTCAAATTAATCTTCCTAAAGAGCAGCTCTTGCCATTCAGTAAACGCCAGTGGCTATCATCTCCAAGATAAGTTAGAAAATTCTCTGATATTGAAAGCCTTTTATAACCCGGGCCTTTCCTGCCTACCTAGCGTTTTTACACTTTATTCATCTCTATATGAATGACTGACTGTTTCTGGGACCTTTTGGTCAATCAGTTAATTAACATTTATTGAGCAACTACTGTGAGCCAGGTACTGTGTGAAGCTTAGGCAATATAGCTACAAAAAAGAAAGTTCCTGACCTCAGTGAGCACGGTAGAAAAGAGAAAAGTTCCCAAAACATGGCTAGCCAAATGAGATGTTAGGAGACGAATTCTTCTTAGTGATTTTGGATTCCATGATGCCACCCTTTAATCAGAAGAACAGAGTGGTCATAAGGTGGGGTACCAAGGCTTGATGGGACCTTGCAGGATGGTGAGGTTTTTAATGAGCTTTCTGGGTCATGGTAGAAAAGTTAGAGAAGTTAGTCCCACAGTAGTGCAGGTATGTAAGAAAGCCGAGTTACCCCCTTAAATGGGGGTTTTGGAGTTCATGGCACCATCTTCAAAAAAAGAAGAACATAGGATGGTGTTGAGGTGAGATACTATGGATGGTAGGATGTTGCAAGACATCATAGAACTGCCATCTCTTGACTCTGTATTCACTGGCTTATCCTGGCACAGTAAAGAGTTTGTAAAGGAAAATAGTGGGAAATAAAGCTAGAAAAATAGGCCAAATTTTGGAGGACTTTGGATCTATTCTTAGCAAATTGGACTTTTATCCAGTAAGCAGAAGGAGCCTGGGAAAATTTTTGATTAAGATAGTGATATGATAAAGTGATATTTTGGGATGATGATTCTGGTAAATGGTATACTGAATGAATTAGAAATTGAGGCAGAGAAACTAAATTAAATTATATTGTAGGAGTAGTAGACCTTTAAAGAGCAGTAATAGAATTGACCTTGAGGAATGAATAAGGAGTGAAAAGAAGTATTCAGAGATGACTGTGGTTCCAAACCAGACTGACTAGGACAAAGAAACAAAAATAAAAGGAAAAAACCCCATAATTAGTTCATTTTAAGCTTAGGGGACCTCTTAGGCCCACATGGTTCTTTCCTGTGCTGCTTAAAAGTTAGAACAATACCAATCACTTTGAGATGCAGTTACAAAATTTTCTAACATTTAGACAGATTTGTCCTTCTGCTTTAATTTGTACTAATATCTTTCTATGGTTAATCTAGTGATTCCCAAAGTGGGTGCCACTGTCCCCTGGTGGGTGCTGCAGCGATCCAGGGAGGTGGCAATGGCTACAGGTGCATTTATCTTTCCTGTTTATTGCTATTAAAATTTTAAGAAAACAATTTCCAGGGGTGCCAAGTAATTTTTTTCTGGAAAGGGGGCAGTAGGCCAAAAAAGTTTGGGAACCACTGGGTTAATCCTTGACATTCTGTGGTTGAAGCAGAATTCAAGTAATTGAAAATATTTGGGCAATAAGTTATATTACAGTATCTGATAGTAGTTAGGCATAGGAAATTGGGAAAGACCATGGCAGTCTTTGAGTAGTGGGGTCCAACTGAAGACCATCCAAGTCTTGCTTTGAGATGCTGGTCATTCCCATTGTTCTCCATACCCATTGTTCCCTTTCTCTGCTGCAATCTTGATCTATTTTTCTTGCTCTTTTTGCTGATTCTCCTGTGTTGCTGGTTCATCTCAGTGCAGCCTGTGTTTCTTCTAGATGTGGTACAGATGGAGCAAATTTTATATATATATTGAAGTATAGACTTGAGACTGCCACCCAGTGGTTGAAATTATATCTTAAATGTTTCCTCTAAGTAAGAAGTATTCAAAGTAAAATGAGCAATTTTAAAAGCAAATTTAAAAAATTAAATTCCCTTATATTTACCTTTCATTTCTGGGTCTAACATCACTATGATGTTACCACATAAATTCATTTTTTCATTTCTCTATCTCATGTTTTGAATTCCATCTTTGTTTTATGTATGGGACTTGATAGCATCAAAAGTGCATGTCTTTGAAACCTATCATTTTAAATAAAAAATTTATAACACACTTAGTCAAGAATCAAATGAAACAATGATTTAGTTTTCAGCATAGGCCTGTGGAACCATTTATATGTTAATTGGTGATAGAAGAAAAGCTCCATATGATGCTGTATTTCTTTTAATATTTCAGTTATCCATGGTGTAGGTAATGAATGTATTTGCAACCCTTAAGATATGATAAGATAAGAGTCTGTTAGGGTTACTATGGCCAAAAAATCCATTACCATTGGCCATCTTAATGATAAGCCTTTTTTGAATTTAGATAGACTAGACCTCAGACCGAAGCCTTTTCAGTCAGTTAGTTGACTGGTATAGTTTGTAGCAGTGATGGCAAATCTTTTAGAAACCATGTGCTGTGCCCCTCCCCCACACAGAGGAGGGAGGAAAGGCTCCCCTTAGACTGCTGGGCAGAGGGGTGGGAGAAGGGAGGAATGCACTCTGCTTCCCTCCAGCTCTGCCCCCTGTGAGCCACCCACCTCACCCACTATGAGCTGCCATTGGGCTGCTGGGCAGAGGGGAGGGGGAGGGGAAAAATGTCATCAGGTGCTGTGGAGAGGGGGAGGGGAGCAGCTCTGCCTTTCTAGTAATGGGGACGGAGGCGTGCCCACAGAGAACTCTCTGTTCCATTGGTTTGCTGTCACTGGTTTATAGCCTTAGAGAACCCACAGTGTCTTTCATGTCACAAAATGAGACATCAGAGTTGGGTTTTAGGATAAGATATTAAAATCAAACTTTAGCATTCTTACCTACAGCATTGTTTTCTTTTCCATAGGATTGCATTCAATGTTTATGCTGTTGGGCTTCTGCTGATCACACTCTGCCTTAATTTCAGATAAGCCCATACTTCATGTATCTTGCATAATTTAATAACACCATATATGAAAGAGAATTATTTATTGTCTATCCTGAGTTAACACTAACTTAAGTAACTCACTAGATTGTGAAGAAAGGATTAACTCTCCTTTGTCCACCTTTTGGAGAGGAGCTCACAAACCACTTAGTGAATTCACACCCTCAGAAACTCAATCATCCAGGATGAGAATTCACCTCTCCAGAAGATGAATTTTAGAAAATTCACACCCTTAGATGAGAACTTCACCTTCAGAAGGTGAGAACTTAAGCTTCAGAAGGTGAGAAGTCATTCCCACAGACACTGCCCAGGGGGCAGTACTAGACAATTTGGAAACTGTGATTGGCCCCTGTGAAGAGGGGAGGAGACAAGGAGCCACCATAAAACCCACAAAATCCTTGTCTTTGAGAAGATAGTCTGAAGAGAGTGTCTTCTGGAGATAGTCTTCAAAGGAGCTTCGCTGGAGACTGCAGTTTGGATTGTGGGCCTGGAGCTCGACTTCAACTTAGACTCTGACTCCTGGAATACTTCATTGGGTGAGTGAAGAGGGCTGACTCCTTCCCTAGTTCCGGGAGAGACTAGTTTCCATCTTGGAGGAGGCGGTAACCACCAGCCCTCCCTGGCTGAGGACTATTATAGGTATTTTCTCTAACCTCTTTCACATTTCTCTACTTTGTTTCTCCTCTATTTTGTAAATAAATTTCTGACTCAAGATATAATAAATATTGGTGACCACATAATTTCATAAAGTTATTGTCCAACCATTAATTTTCACCCTTACACATATTAGTTGATTGTTAACACAAATTTGTTTTTCCATTTTTTTCAGGAATTAAACATATAGAATCAAATTTTAATTTATTTCAAAATGCTGTGACAATAACATTTTTTGTTGTTAAAGTGGCCTCCCCTCTCATATTTAAAAAAATTATGCCTTATAATGTAATTAATTCTAATGCCATTGTATGCTTACAGATAAGTAAAATAGACTGAGTTCAAATGTCATGTCTTTGAACCTATATATCTCAGTTTAGAAGGGTAATCTGCTTGAACAAATTAATGGTAAACTTGCTATGAGTCAAAATTATAAAGCGTAAAAACCTTAGTTGCTCTCTATCTGAGGAAATGATTTAGTTATTAACCTTGCAAAACAAAGCCTTCAATAGTGGATGAGTCATTCAGCAGCAACTATGATGTTCTAACACAAAATTCTCTAAGACGACAAAAGGAATGAAATGTAGAAACTTTTACTAGACATTCAGTCCTTGAGATTTATTCTACAGGTACTAGTAAGACTTTGGAGACCTGGAGAAACATATATAAGAGGAATATTCAGAATTTAGTAATTGTAATTTCATTTAGACCCTGACATGGAAGCTAAACTGAAGAACAGGACTAATGAAATATTAATTGGACCACCAGATACTTAAGATGTGTAAAAATAAGACAGTATAGGTATCACATTTTTGATACTTGTTTAATACCTTCACTAATATCTTTCACTATCACTAATTAGAAAGGTATGGAAATGACTGGGTGCTTGAAGCCTATGCTTATTGATTGCAGCCTCTGGCAGAACTAAATGATCCTGAAAGACTGTAAGTCCAGGCCAGTAGCCTGGGAGCAGAGTGTTAGACTGCAGAGAGAGACCAGGTTACCTCAGCTAGGAGAAAGCTTGCCATAAATTTAGCTGCAGCACGATAAAGATTTTTTTTCCCTCAGTTATCCTAAGTCTTGGGGGTGGGGAAACCTAGTTGAGAGTTTCATAGTTTGATCTGCCTCAGTGGAGAGGGAGTATATACATCAAGAGGTTTGAAAGAGCATCCACATTATATTTTAAAACCGTCATGACCTTTGTTAATATTGAGGAAATCTAAATGTGCCACTGAGAAATTTACTGTTTAATAAATTCTACATAATCAGTGCATTACAAGTATGGTTATATGATTAAAAATTTATAGCACTTGAAGGGCTGGAAGTAAATGGAGGATATATAAATAGTGAAAAATTCAAATATTTATCTTTTGTCTTCAAGATATATTGTTATAAAGCCATATTGTATAATTTTAGTCATCAGTTTTAGGTTAGGTGAATTTAATTTTCAGGATCCATTTTGCCACTTTTCTTTCAAAGTATTTTTCACCAAAAGCATGTATTAAGAAATAGTACTTAATATGAAGTACATAAATATCTTTTTTTCCCAACTTAAGTTTTTTTTTCTTGTTGAGCAATATTTTTATTATTCCATCATGGCCATTTTCTACCAACCCCTTCCAGATTCAGAATGAATCCTCCTTAGGGACAAAGAAAAACAAGTAAAAACAAATGACAGTGACTATATATGAATATCTTTGAATATTTTTATTTTTTTCTTATTCAGAAATAATTTTTAGTTGCCTTTTTTTTAACATAATCATCAACAGAGACATTTCAAGATATGAAAGAAAGATTGTATGAAAAACCTGACTTTTTTACATAGTTTTCCAGACACATATAGTTTTGTGATTATGTTCCTTCTGTTCTTAGTGCATTTAAGAATGTTTTATTGATTCTCTTTTTCTCTCATATGTTATTATCCTTTAACCCACTTTTACTCCCACAACCCTCTCCACAATAGAAGTTTTCCTTTATAATAAATATGTATAGTTAAGCAAAATGAAGACATTGGCCATGTATGAAGATGTCTATCACCTCTCTGCCAAGATGTAGAATGTTTCTTCCATCTTTTGGAGTCAAGAGTTTGGTGGTTTTTCAGAATTGTTTCTCCACATATTACTGTGGTCATTCCATAAAATAATATAGTTCTCCTAATCTCAATTTGCTTCATTTCATACATATTTCTTATGAATTGGCAAAATCTCTTTACATTCATGTAATACATTTTATTCTTCCATTCCCCAACTGATGGGCATCATTTTGTTTCCACTTCTCTGCTACAACAAAAATTGATATCAGTAGTCTTAATGTTAGATTCTTTTTTTCTATCCTTAATTGACTGTGGGAGCATATACTATTATGGCAAAATTAAAGGGTATGTATAGTATGGCAATTTTTGAGGGATATGATCTGAAGTGTTTTCCAGAATGATTGACTAATTTCTCTTATATATAAAAGCTTATCCTTTAAGACAACAATTCTTAAGGATTTAAAGTAAAAGTTAAAAAATACCTCTTGTAAAATTACAAGGTAATATTCAAAGCATGGAAACTTTCAAGGTTCTTTGCAATTACCAAGACAGAGTAAATTTTAAAAGACATGTGCTTCTATAAGATGTTCATAGATGGTACATATAACCGCATTGCTTCTGATACAGTAAGCTTTAAGTAAAATAGGAAATATAATAACATCATAAGCAGAAACTTCATTAGCATAAAATGATTCAGTGCAACAGGAAAAATCAATGAAATAAGCAAGATTAATTCACAAAAGTAATTATCAAAATACAGTAAGATACAGTCTCTTAAAAAACAGAAATAAAGCTCATTCAATTCCAAGGTTTTAAAAGTTCACCCCTGGTTCAATTTAAGATTCTTTTGATTGAGTTCTGCTGAGTTTAAGGTTTTTCTAAAGTTCAAAGTTCTGAGCAGGTATGGGGGTGAATATTTCTTCCCCTGAGTTCAGTTTTTAATCACAAGCAAGTCTGAATAGGCCATTCGGCCCCATTAAGGGTAAACACTAGTTGTTAGGTCCAGACGCTAGCGTCCACGTGGGCTTGGGGTTAGTGGAGAAAGCTCAGGAAAATACCCACGTGTAGTCTGTGTGGGTTGGCTAATTTAGGTCTTTAGAGAAACACGTGGAAGGCTAGAAATAGGGAGAAAGGGGAATATACCCAAATCGTTTGCGGCAGAGCTGAAGCAGTCTCTGGAGGTCAAGATCTCGGCAAAGGCAGCAGCTGGGGGTCCTCTCTGTTGGAGCTCGGGGTTGAAGTGGAACTAGCAGAATTAGCAGTCAGGATCGGAGATCACTGGGACTGGAACGCTGGCAGGCTTGTAGTCAGGAAGCGGTAGGAATGGAGATCAACAGCAGACGAAACTGGCTGGGCTCTCTGGCGTTTTAGCATCCGCAAGGGTCACCAGGCCTGGGGCATTGAGCAAAATAATTCGCAGCCCTGCAGCCATTAAAGCCATCATCTCTCTTCCCTGTAAAACAGCTTCTAGGCTGGGGAAAATCGGGAGAGGACTGGGCTAGGAAAAAAATCGCTTCCGAGACTTGGGGTCCCAAAGCTGCATGGCTTTTTCCTCCTAGACTATCCAGAAAATTGAAAGTTCGAATTACTCCTGTGTGGTTCGCCAAATTATAAATATGAAAAATAATAAAGGCTGCTATAATAATATAAATTAGTATTTTAATTAAAGCCTTGTTGATAAAGTCATTAGACCACACGCTTGTAAGAATTCAAAATTTGCCACCTAGCCATAATTGTCTCCTGTCTCCTCCCGAGTCTGCTGGCCAAGAGGCCACTCCCTCCTAACCCAGGAGATTTAAACTCTTCTCTGCATGGAGATGTAGGCCTCCCCACGCCCAAAGAACCGGAACCAGAAACCCGTTGGACCACGGGAAATGTAGTTTGATAATTTCCCTGTGTCCAGAAAATACATATATATATACTTATAGAATGGCATCTCCCAAATTTCACTTTTACACCTCAAAAGGACAGGAGTCAGCATAGGATGAGTGAGGAGGCTCTCCCAATGAATACAGTGTGAAAGGTAGGCGGAGAGAGTGGATTTCCACAATATAAGGGGGAACCAGAAGCAAAACTACAAACAGAAAAGGGCAGGCTGACTCTCTCCCTATCTACCCACCCACCCACTTACTGTGCCAGACTCAGAACCAGGGCATAAGAAACTTCAGAATCCTGGTCCTGGGCTACACCAACAAAAGAACACCTCAGACCCACTCCTCAAAGCCCCAGGCCCTGGCAGTGAGGTTCAGAGATCCATAGCACTGAGTACTCTCAAGCTTTCTCTGTAGCAGTGAAGTCAGCCCCAGGGCAAAACTCTGAACCAAAAGCTAAGACAGACATGGCCAGCAACATGCAGATTTCCTAGCCAAAAAAAAAAAAAAATATATATATATATATATATATATGTATGTATATGTATATGTGTATATATATGTATATATATGTATGTATGTGTATATATATGTATATATATGTGTGTGTATGTATATGTGTATATATATATGTGTGTATGTATATGTATATGTGTATATATATATATTTGACCAGGGCAGCTGGGTAGCTCAGTGGAGTGAGAGTCAGGCCTAGAGACAGGAGGTCCTAGGTTCAAACCCGGCCTCAGCCAATTCCCAGCTGTGTGACCCTGGGCAAGTCACTTGACCCCCATTGCCCACCCTTACCACTCTTCCACCTATGAGACAATACACCGAAGTATAAGGGTTTAAAAAAAATATATTTGACCCTCAAAAATTTCTATGGGGAAAAAAGGGCAAAGAACAGAAGCAATAGGAGATGGTGAGATGTGAGCAAACACATGCAAAATATTAAAAAAAAAATGGGAATTGGTCACAAGCTCTGGAAGAACTCAAAAATCAAATAAGACAGGTTGAAGAAAAATGGGGGAAAGAAATTAAAGTAATGCAAAAAGAAAATAATAGCTTAAAAAGCAAAATTGGTCAAATGGAAAGATATTCCTCTTTTTCCATTTGACCAATTTTATTATTTTTTTTATTCCAAAAGCCAATGAAGAAATAAGTGGCTTAAAAATGAGAATTGACCTCCTAGAAAAAGAAAGCAAAAAATCAAATGAAGAAAAGTGCCATGAAAAGTATAATGGACCAAATGGAAATAAGGATCAAAAGGTCATAGAAGAAACTGTTATAGGGAAAAGTAAGTTTTAAAGTAAGGAGCAAAAGCAGCAGCCAGAGCTGACAGGCAAGACTTGAAAATTCCAATCATGGAACATTGGTCAGAGGAGGGACTTTTCTCAGAGACTCTCTAGATGAAGAAGCTAATGGCAGTTAGGTACTTACTTAGCTGTTGGATGTGAAGAGCCCAGAAAAGTAATTATCTCCTGCCAAAACCATCTACCCTGTGAGAAAGGTCAGGTTGAGCAGAGAATCTAGTTCTAGTTGGTGGACACACCAGACTAGTTCAGCTCCCTGACTTTACCTCTTTGTGGATTTATTTGCTGTGGTTCCTGTAAAGCTGTGATCATCACTGGAGCTGAAGAGGGCCCTGCAGTGAGACATTCAACTTCCCTCTGAACTTACAGGCTGGTCCTGGTAGCTTAAGCTAGAGTCAGTGTAGTGTTTGTCCAACCTTCCAGCCCCTTGAACTTATCCCTAGACAAGGAGATTTAGTGTGACCTTTCTCTTACCTCCCAACCCTTACAACTCATTATTGAACCATTTACTTTACTTCCTATGTCTTCCTCAAACCCCAAGAAAAGACCCACAGAGAGATAACCTTGAGTGGTGACCAGTAACTGATTTAACTGACATTCACCAACTAGTGTGTTTTACCCATTTCCCACATCCCTTGTGTATGTTCCCAGTTTACCTTGTATATTCTAACACTTGTGGGTTTGAAGTAGACCTGTTTATGTTTGGCATCCTTGGAGTTTCATTGTCAGGAATCAGTTACTTATCTTTCAAAACCCAATCTTTAAAAATTAGAATTGGGCAAATAAAAGCTAATGATTTCATGAGACATTAAGAAACAATAAAATTGAAAAAATAGAAGAAAATATGAACTATCTCATTAAAAAAATTGACCTGGAAAATAGATCCAGGAGAGAGAATTTAAGAATTAGTGAACTACGTGAAAGCCATGACCAAAAAAAAAAAAAAGAAAAGAAAAGAAAAGAAAAAGAAAAAAAGGCCTAGACGTGATATCACAAGAAATTATCCAATAAAAAAATAAAACTACCCTAATATTCTTGAACAAGAAGACAAAACTAGATATTGAAAGAATCTACAGATCATCTCTTGCAACAAATCTACAAAGGGCAACTCCCAGGAATGTTATAGCCAAGTCCAAGAGCTCCCAGGTCAAGAAGGAAATACTGAAAGTGGCCAGAAAAAGCAATTCAGATATCATGGAGGTATTTTGGTATATGTGAGAATTTAATTAGACTTGTATCATTCATTAACTAAGGAGGTCATTAATATAAACAGAGTAGTGAAAACTCTCTTGGAGTGGATCTGGTCTTTTTTGTCACTATTTGCATAATCCCATATTGCTTTCCAAAACAACAGTACTGATTCACACTTTTACCAGCAATGCAGGGTATGTAACTCTCCAAAAGCTCTCCAACATTGACTGTTTCCATCTTTTGTCATCCTTATAATTTGCAGCATGTAAGGTAAAACCTCAGCTTGTTTTGATTTGTATTTTCTCCTATTAGTGATTTTAGAGCATTCTTTTATATGATTGTTAATAACTTGAAATTCTTTTAAGAATTCATGGTTGATATTCTTTGACCATTATCTAGATCAGGGGTCGGCAATGTATGGCTCTCGAGCCATATCTGGCTCTTTTGAGGACCAGATATGGCTCTTTCTGCAGGAGCCATAAAGTCCATTTTTTTTCAGGCACTGTTACAGGAGCATGCACTGTGAGCACTGTATGGCTCTCACGAAATTACATTTTAAAAATGTGGTGTTTATGGCTCTCACGGCCAAAAAGCTTGCCCACCCCTGATCTAGGGGAATGACTTTTGCCTTTATATACCTATTAATTATCTATACAATGATTTTTCCATTTAACCACTTCCCTACATATTCTAAATACATTCTTATTGTTTGTACATTTTACTTTCATGTATCCAAAGTTAATGACTATATCTTTTATATTTGCCTCTTACTCCTGCTTACTTAAGAATATAATTCCTGGGACAGCTAGATAGCACAGTGGAAAGAGTGCCAGGCCTGGAGTCAAGAGCTCCTGGGTTCAAATGTGGCCTCAGACACTCCCAGCTGTGTGACTTGGGGCAAGTCACTTAACCCCAACCACTTAACCTGCCTGGCTCTTGTTGCTCTTCTGTCTTAGAATTAATACTATGGCAGAAGGTAAAGATTAAGACAAAATTATATATACATATTTATTCCTATCCATAATTATGAAAGAGATGTGATCTGCTTCTCTTCTAATTTTTTGATGATATGAGCTTTATATTAAGGTCAAGTATCCTTGTGGAATTTATTGTGAGGTGAGGTATAAGATACTGGTATAAGCCTGATAGCTTCCACACTGGTTTCCAGTTTTCTAAAGAGTTGTTTGTTGTTGGTTTTTTAAACAGGGAGTTTTGCCCTAAGTTATTTATGTTTCAAAGTAGTTAGAATACTTAGGTTTTGAGTTCCATTGTTTTTGATTCTCTCTTTTCTGTTCCAGTGGCTTCTTCCTGTAATTTTAAACCAATAAATGGTTTTGATGACTACTTATTTATAATATAGTTTGAGGTCTCCTTAAAAGTCCAACAGACTTTCTTTCCTTTTTAGATTGAAAGTTGAAACTTAAACTTTTCTCTCTCATACTTAATTTACTTTTTCTGTTTTGTCGTAGGCTGGGAAACCAGCTATGTTTGTTAAGAGTTGTGTTTAAAATAAAAGTAAACAGACTTTTAGTGAGGGGCTTTGTTTTCATCTGAGTAAAGTATATTATCTTTAGTTTATGAACTTGAGAAGCAAGACTGATCAGTAAATAGAGTGCTGCTCTTAAGTCAGAATGACCTGGCTTTGAATCTATCCGTAGATCCTAACTACTGGATCCTGGACTAGTCATTTTAGCTAGTAGTTGCAAATATTCCCACATAAATAATGGAGAGAGACTGTTTTCCTTAATGACTTGACCCCATTCAAACATCTCTCCCCAATTAACATTACAGTCATCATCAGCCCTTCTATTTCTCTTTTTATTTGTAGGTGCTTCAGAAGAGAATGATCTGAATATCAGAGGATTAAGGTCGGCCTTTTGGAAAATTGAAGTCTCCCTATTTTTGCTAACTTTTCCCAGGTAACCAAAAGCTATTCTCTCTTCTAATCTCCACATCCCAATGGTGGGGAAAACCCCACCAGAATCCTTGTTAATGACTGTTTAATCAAGCAAAGCAAATTCCCACATTGGCTGTGTCCAAAAAATATATGTCAAATTCTGCACTGAATCGGGCTCCTTTCCATCAGGAGGTGGCTCACGTGATTTATAATGGACGAATCATGGTTGCTCATTGTACTAATCAGCCTTAAGTTTTCCAGAGTTTTGTCTTTATGCTGTTACTGTTAGTATATTAATTCCTCTGGTTTTTCTCATTTTACTCCCTGTAATGGAGTTCAGAAAGTCAAAGAGGGAAGTGGGAGAGACTCTATCATGTAATTTTACGAGAGAAATAGGGACAGAAAAACCCGATCAACACTTCATATTGAGTCTTTGTTCAGTGCGTTAATGCAAAGTTGTAATTGTAGTATACATTTTGTGAAATGTTGCTTTCTTCCATAGTCTAATAACTTTATTACTTGTGCACAATGAGGCACCAGTCTGGCTCTTATTCTTCTAGCTCTAAACTTACACTGTTGCTGTTTTTGGATAAAGCTGTTTTTGTGTTGTTCCTTCCCCCCCACCCCCTTCCTCACCAGCCAAAAAGAAAAAAAACCACACAAAACCAAAAAAACAAGCCCTGACTTATTCTGGGCATTAATCTTCTTGATACTATTCTATTTCTTTTTGGGATCAGAATTTGGGGTGGGGGAGAGAGGGGCTGTAATTAATTTTGGTTGTACCTCATTTTCTGCTCTTTATATTGGTCTTTTGGAATCTCTGCTCATTGGGAAAGCTTTCTTGCTATTGTTATATTATTTTTCTATAAATACCCTCCCTTGCTTATTATAAGTTATAAGGTGACATAATTACTTTCTTCCAAGGTTCTGGCTTCACCAAACATTTCTTCCTTGTTGATCAGAATAACATACATGATTTTAAGCTTTAGAATTTTCCCTTTCTGATCACTGTGTCTAGTTCTTTCACATTGCGTGCTCTGTAGGGCTGGATGCCCCCCACCTCGGTCTGTGGGCCCTTTTCCCTGTCTCGACTACACCTTGGCTTATCGTGATTTTATTCTCCCTGGGTTCACCTCTATGCTTATAACTCTGAACCGTATATCAGGTTTTAATTTCTCCTTTGCATTCTAGTCCAGTTTAGCTAGATCCTGCTGGACATCTCTCTAAGCCTGCCCCTCTTCCAACTTCCCTGTTTCTTTTGATAGCACTAGATTAGAAAACTCAGAATGGTCTTTGATTCTTCTCTGTGCCTCTCCTCCCATAACTAACCTTCGGCCTGTCACGTCTCACATGTATATTTAGGTGGTCAGTCATGAACAGTGCCGCCGCTGTCATTCAGGCTCCTTATTACTACGTGGGCCCCTTGGGTTTCTGGTTTTGTCACTCTCCTGTCTATCCTTCACTTGTCAAAGTGACTTGTCAAAATTATTCTCTTAAAGCATAGATATGATTGTGTTTTAATTAAAGCACCCACAACACTAGAACAAGTGCTTTGGCTATAGTATTTAATATATTTTTCTTGAAAATGAAAAAAAATAGGGAGACAGATTAGATTATATAACTTTGGAAAACTCATGCAGAAATTTGTTACTACATGTAATTGGTAAAATAAAATATCTTTATAAAAATTTAAATATATAAAAATGGGGAAATAAAAGCAGATTTTTTTGGTAGAAAGTTGTTAAATTTTATTTTTCAACTTTAGGGAAATTCACAATATAGAAGTAGAGATGTCTAGTTAGGTTCAGGGTAGCTGGTGGAAGTTAGTTTAGTGGTAGAAGCAGGGCAGGTGCTATAGAGTTTCCTTTATGATGATATTGACACTGTCTTGTTGGTACTAAGCCAGGAATTAACTTTCCCCTTATAATTCTATTAAATTAGTAATGTGGTACATAAACTTTTTTTGCAAAAACTTTTTATTAATGCCTTAAAAATGTACGTTGTTATCTTCTCAATAACTCTTCCTTTCATATTTCTCCCTTACACACTTAGATGCCTTTTATTTTTATTTACTCATTTTAATTAATACATTTTAAAATATTTTTCTATGTTTCCATGATTCATTTTCTTTCCTTCCCCTCTTCTCTTTCCCCTCCCAGAGCTGACAAGCAATTCCACTGGGTTGCACAAATGTTATTAGATGCCTTTTAGCTCCTCATCTATGATCCTGTGAACACTGACTCAGAAATAAAGCATCCCATTGGCCATACTTCACAAAGCATACCTAATTCATAGTCTACTACCACCGAGAAGGAAGAAGTATAGTCAGGTTCAGATTAGTGTGAATAATCAATCTGGCAAAGCCAGGACATCATTTGATGCTGAAATAGTTAATTATACTGAGGTATATTGGATTCCTCAGTATCTGTCAATAAAGTAGGGTCAATGGCCTTACCTACTGGGACCAGTATGCAATTAGGCCTCAATGCAGTGTTGGTAAACAGGTAAAAAGATTTATTTATGATAAAACCAAAGGGATTAGGCGAGGAGGAGTAAGGGACAGGGGTTCCCTAACTCTAAAAGATCTCACTTCCCTCTCCCATTACATTTCCCCCATGGGAAAGTCTTCGTTTTTCTTGATGCTCCCCAAGCCCTTTGCTGACACTGGCTAAGACCCCCAAGCCCTCACTGTCTATACCTGACTCTGATTAATCCTCCTTGTTGGTTTCACAAGATGAGACAATCTATAAGATGACAAGGGATGAACCCTTGATGACCGAGTTCAACCCAGCTGGGCCAGGCCACACCAGCACTGATTTCTTGATTAGATCAGGCGTGTTGATATAAGAATCTTCTTAGATGTCTATCTTAGAGTGAGGAAAGGTACTTCCCAGAAGGTCTAAAAGTTTCTCTTCAACCTCACTGTATATTTATAACAGCAGAACTAGGCCACCTTCACTCCTATCAACTATAGGACCAGGAAGCAAAAACCCCCTCAGTTGGTCGGTGTCCACCTTCAAATCCTCTCTGGGAATTCCAGAATCCTCTGTCATCAGGTTCCTAGCATGCGGCCAGACCAACTTCTGCAACATCATTTTTCTCTGTCATTTCCTTCCTAACAATGCCATACTATTTGAAGTTATTTTACATGCAAAATATGGTAACTGGCTCCCATCCAGTGAAAATATGTAGTTAAACATTCTTAATATGTTTCTATCAGTTTATTAATGTAATATAATGGCAGAGAGTAAGAAAAATATATTTCTTATGAATCTTATTACAAAATAAGAGAGTATTCCTAGCTGTGTGACCTTAGGCAAGTCACTTAACTCCAGTTGCCTAGCCCTTAGTCTCCATTCTAAGAAAGAAGATATGGGATTAAAAAACAAATAGTAGTTACAGAAAGCAAAATTTAAAAAATGACTGAATATCATATCTAAAGAAACCTACATTGATTGATGATATGACAAAAGTATTGTTATTATTTAAAATATTTTAGCAGTGAAGACTGAACTGCCTTCTAGACTTTGTATGTATATTGGAAGATACAGATAACTTTATCCAGGTGTCCATGATTTTTCATATTCATCTCTGCACAATAATCCAGGTTTGGTAGGATAACCTGGGACATTATTTAAAATCGCTAATGCTTAAATGCTATGTTGTTATCTTTGCAATATTTTTCAATAGGTAGACTAAAATAACTTGAAAACTAGCCTTCAGAAGTAGTGTTAGTCACCTATACTTTGTTATTTAATCACCAAAAACTGGAAGTGACCATTGGTTATAAGCCTGTCAGTGTGAGGAATTCAAGACTGATATACAGGCATTGCTTTTAAGACTTTATCTGTATTATCTTCCAACAAAGTGTTTTCTTTCTTAAAAATGTAAGTTTGGGAAGGTTCCTTATCCAGAACAAGCCTTTTTCATATACTTTTAAAATATGTTGATCATTATATTACTTCTTCAGCTGTTTTCTTAGCTGAGGTGTTCTCATCTGCACTGGTGCCTCTCCAGTAATTTTAGTTTAACTTGCAAAACAGCCAATACTCGGGATAAAAGTTTATTCGTTGTCCATTTCATTACTGTTTTCCTTTACTGCCTTAATTAAACTTGAAGCTTTTGCCTGAATGGCTTTCTGCTCAGAGGAAGATGTTTTGACAGCAGTCTTCACTCTTTCAATCATTTTAACAATTTTATTCTGTATAGTTGTTTGTAAAATGCACTAAGCTGCAGTTTTGTCTTTTTTTCCTTTAAATTTTTACTTTTCATCTTAGCAACAACTCGAAGATAGAAGGGCAAGAGCTAGGCAAACAAATTTAAGTGACTTGCTCAGGGTCACACATGTCTGAGCCCAGATTTGAACCCAAGACCTCCTGACTCTAGGTCTTGTGCTGTCTAGTTGCCCTTTCTCTTTTATTTCATCTGCATGCTTAATGCCTCATGCCATTGATTCAAATTTCCAACATTTTGTTCTATTTTAGAGTTAATGTGCCCATGTTTATCCTATTCAATTACATCAAATTTTTGTTCTCATTTAATGACTAGCCCTTTATTTTTTACATTTCAGTGTTTTCATCTGAAATATTCTAACTTTTTGTCCATTTTGTTAAGGGCTCTTTAAAAAAAATTGACCCAGTTGTTAATATGGTACACAGTAGCAGCACATCAAATCTACATGGATGACAGGCAACTGCAGACTGATGACAATGGTTTGCTAAAGCTCCCTAACTATCTTGCACTTGTTGCAGTAATTGAATTTTGGCTTGTATTAAATGCAACCTGCTCTCATTTTGTAATTTTCACTGAAGTGAATTTTACATTATTAGAACTTACATTAATCACAACTTTAGCCCCATTTCCTTGTCTTCTGAAGTTGAGACTGATCATTGCATACTGATGTTTTTTGATGTTGCTAACCTTTTGGTTATTGTGGTTAGATAAATTGTTCTCTTGGTTCTGCTTAGTTCTGCTTCATTCATGAAAGTTTTTCTAAATTTTAATGTATGTTGTTTCTGTGCAACGTATAAGAATGCTTTAAATCCAAAGCTTAACAAATAGACAATAATAATATCCTAATACATTTATAATTTGTTTAGCTATTTTTCAATTGTTGGGCATCTACTTTGCTTCTGTCTCTTGACTACTATAAAAATATGCACACATTGCATATCGTATTATGTAATATGTCATATAATGCTACATTATAAAATACTATTAAATATTCTTGTGTTTATGGATTCTTTCAGTGGTTGGAAACCATACCTCCCTAAAAGGGTATATGTAGTTTACTGGTTTTTCTAATAGTTGTATTGTGCCAAATTGTTTCCCAGAAGAATTAGACCTTTTCACAGCATCCACCAGAACTAATTAATGTTCCTGAATTCTTACAAATGCTGCCATATATTATTTTCATTTAAGAATTTTTACCTACTTAATGTGTGTGAAGTATGAAATGCCAGAATAAGTGTATTTAATCTTCATGTGAACAAAAAAAACCCAATTTTATCCTTAAGTTTTGATTTCTGGTAATGCAATGAAAAGAACAGAGGAGATCTGAGTCTTAGTGGTAGATCTGTCACTTTTGGCTTTGTGACATTGAGCAAATGAGAATTCATCTTTGAGGTTTTCTGTATGCAAAAACGAATGATTGATCCTACAACAACCAGTGTTCCCTCTACTTCTAATATGCTCTGATTCCTTCTTTAACAGTATACCAGATCCATTGATGAGAATAGCTAGCAAAATGTACTGGCTGGACTTTGCTACTATGTTCCAAAGTTTGCCTATTAGACTTTCACCTCTTTGGTAGAGGTGCTAATGTGAATTTATTAAAAGTAGATGAAAGGCAAAAAAAGGGCAAGGTCAATACAGCCTTTAGATAATCACTCTTAGCCTTTTAGAAATTAATAAAGAATAACTTCTTGGTAATCGGCAAACACAACAACGTTCAAATACTGTGTTATGTTAAGGATTCAAACTGAATCCAAAAACAGTTTTCAGCATGTCATTTCCATCACTTTAATTCTGGATTTAGAAGCAATTCTCACCAATGCCATGTAGCCAGCTTACTACAACATGCCCCGAAGCTGTTCTCTCCAGACTTATGAATTCTTTCTTAATTGCCAAATTTATTGATCTTTTTCTCAGGCCTCATCTTTTTTTTTTAAGCTTTTAACACTGTTGCTCTCCCTCTTCTTGATAAGCTTTTCTTAATAGGTTTTCAGGACACTATTCTTTCTTGGGTTTCCATCTACCTATCCAACTATTCCTTCTCAGTCTTTTCTGGATCTCCACCCAGATCACAACCACCTTTCTCCCCCCTCTGCCCTCCTCGCTCTCTCTCATTTCACTTGATGACTTTTTTTTTATCAGCTCTTGAGATTCAGTTATCTCCATGCTGACAATTCTCAAGCATATTCCAGCCCTAACCTCTGCATCTCATATCTCCACCTGTCTCCTTGACTTCTTTTTTTTTTTTTTTTAAACCCTTACCTACTGTCTTAGAACCAAAGGTTCTAAGGCAGAAGAGCAGTAAGGGCTAGGCAATGGGGGTCAAGTGACTTGCCCAGGGTCACACAGCTGGGAAGTGTCTGAGACCAGATTTGAATCTAGGATCTTCTGTTTCTAGGCCTGGCTCTCAATCTGCTGAGCCACCAAGCTGCTCTCCCTCCTGGACTTGACCTGGATGTCCTGTAAATATCTTAATCTAATTAAATCCCTTTGTACTTTTACAAAACTGAATTCATTATTTTTATCCCCCACCTTCCTCCTTCCCAAACTTCCCTATTATTTGTTCAGGGCACCACCATTCTCAGTCATCTACGGCCTTAACCAAAGTGTTTTTCTTGACTTTTTTTCTATCCAATTTCTCTCCAAGTCTTTTCAAAACACCTCTGTCCCTTTCTCTCCCTGAAACTATTGCCTCAGGCCTGGACTACTGTAATATTGTATAATCTCTGATTTTTTTTTTTCTAATTCAGTTTCCTACTTTTGAAACGAACATTTCCTCTCCTCATCTCTCCCTATTGAAATCCCCTGTTCTTTTCAAGTTTACCTAGTGTGCCATCTATCTGAAAAAGTCTTTAATGAACCTTGCCACATTTTGACTAAAAGCAGTTTCTTCTTCATGAGATTTTTCATAGTATTTTCCTCATGACCTCTTCTTTGTACTTACTTTATTCACCCTTGTATGATCATTTGTGTACATGCCTAGTCTTCTTCCTTTTACTCTCCTTGTAGAATTAATTTATAAGCTCTTTGAGAGTACTTTGAGAGTAGCACCTTGTGCCAGGTATTTGTGGGAAGCAGGGATGATACAAATGCAGGAATGACACACTTCCTACTTACCAACACTGCAGTATAGACATTAAATACAAAGGAAATAAATAGAATAAGAAGAGTGGGCACTAGCAGTTACAGTGGATCAGAGAAAGTACCATGTAGGAGGGTGGTGCACGTGTTGCATCTTAAAAGAAGAGGGAGATTGGTGAGGCTTAGGTGAGGCGAGAGTGCATGCCAGGCAAAGGAGATATGGGGAGCGGCCTCGTATGACAAAAAGAGAGAAGAAGGTACAGTGTGGTTGGGATGGCACAGTGTGGGATGAGGACTATTGTCCCTCGAGGTTGGAAGGATTGGTTAGGGACAGATTGGATGGGGCTTTAAAAGTTAAAAAGAGAGAAGTAGAATCAAGATAGTGTAGGAGCAGGAAGAATTACAGGCCTAGCTGCCCATTGTTTTTGCTCTATAAAGATACAGAAAACATACCAAATAGGATTCTGATGGGGAAGTCCAAGAAAAAGTCACAGTGGATCATTTTTCCATCCCAGGTAGCTTAGGGAAATACAGGGGTCTTTGGACATGGGGTGGGGGGACTTCAGATCAGACTGGGAGCATGCCATGCCCAAAGCATTCCAGAGCCCAAGGACTGAAAAGGGGTCTAGACTGGGCATTAGGCCAGAAAGGTCCCAGGGACTCCTTCAGCTGGCTCAGGGATAGGAACAGGTGTCATCTGGCAGCTCTGTCACCCACTTCCTATTCACAGGACAGAGAGAGGAGGGGGCCTGCCTCTTGGGGTGTTGGAAGGAAGTGGTTTTCACTTTGTACTGAACAAGGAACAAGCTTAGAAGCAAATGGTAGCTGTGTGTGGCTCTGATCCTGAGGAGAGCACGGACCCTGTTCAGGCCTCCAACCCTGGCTGAAGCCAGCAGTGAAATAATGAGGACAGGCGTCACGGTGAACTTGTACAGCCTCTCGGTGGCAAAGTCCTAACCTGGGACAAGCTTATCAGCTTGCAGAGCTCAGACTAGAGGTCCACTGAGTAGACTTTGATCTGTATTACATCTCTGAGAGCAGCAGCACTAAGAGCTTGCAAGTCCTCAACCTTTAGCTTTGAAAGCAGCAGAACGATGCAAGAGATTAGAAGCCCAGGCTAGCCATTACCTCCAGAAATGCACAGAGCCCAGCTCTAACATAAAACCTGAAGTCAAGAGGGAGGTGAAAAAGAGCTAAAAAAGAACACATATAGTGTTAGAGGGAAAAAATGGGAAAAGAAATGAGAGCTATGGAGGAAAGAATTAGAAAGGGATTAATAACTTGGAACAAGAGTTCTAAAATCTTACCCAAAGAAAATAACATATATGTATATATTTATTTACATGTAATAAGAAATTTCTATACAAATTTTCCCAAATTATATGATCAAACTCATCTCCCTTCCTCTCTTCCCTTCCTCCTCCTGGTGCTGGCAGGCAATTTGATCTGGGTTATACATGTATTATCATGCAAAGCATATCTCCATATTGTTCATTTCTAGGTCCAAAAAAAAAATGCTACCAAAAAAGGGAAATACTCTTGTACCAAGGAGGCACTGTCAGGTTCAGACATGTTTAACAGCTACTACTATATAGAAGCAAAGAAATTAGAATATAATATTTCAGAGTTAAAAGATCTAAACTTAGCATCAAGAATTACTCAGAAAAACTGTGTATAATGGGAGGGGGGCGGGAGAATGATAAGAATTTAATGAAATAGAGAACATGCAAGCATTTCTGATAAAAAGACCAAAGCTAAGTAGCAAGTTTGAAACATACATATATGTTTCTATACAAATGAAGAGGGAGTTGAACTTTACTCTCATCTATACTAGTCTAAAGAGGGAAGAATTCACATGCATATATACACATGAGTACAAAAATACGTGTTTTATCCAAAGAGAAAGAGGAGAAAGAGGGGGAGGGAGTTATTTTGCCCAATTATATGCCAATAAAGCCAACAATTTGAAATGAATGAATATTATGATAAATACATATAATTATGACACATAATTATAAATAAAAGTAATTACTGAGATGAACAAAATCAAAAAATAGTACTTGACCACCCTCCACCCCCCAGTCAGAAAAAGAAGTTTAAAGAGTGATAAATTCCTAATGGGGGAACCTCTGCCTCCCTATTACTAGATAGACTTATAAGCAAATTCTACCAAAGATTTAAAGAAGAATTAATTCAGATATCACACAAAACTGTATAAAGTAAAGGAAAAGAAATGGTCTTGATCCTTAAACTAGGAATAGTCAAAACAGAAAGAAAATTATAGACTAATATCTTTAATGAATACTGAAGCAAAAATTCCAAAAATTAGCAAGGAAACTAGTGCCTTATGACTAAAATTCTATATTGTGCCCAAGGTGGATTTATACTAGACTTTTAGGGCCGGTTTGGTATTAGGAAATTAAATATAATTGACTATATTAATAGCAGAAGGCAACAAAAATCATATATTAGTTGGTGCAGAAAAAAACTTGACAGGATACTACCCATTCCTGTAAAAAACCATTCACACAAACACACACAGATCTGGGGTAAAGCAAGGATCCTCATAAGAATTACTGTAGTGCTAGAAATGCTAGGTATAGTAATAAGACAAAAAGAAACTGTAGGAATAAGCATAGGCAAAGAAGAAACAAAACTATATCTCTTTATAGATGATATGGTTTACCTAGAGACTCTGAGAGTCAGTAATAGTTTTAAAATAGCACCTGTAAAGTTGCAGAATTTAAAACAAAACCCACAGAAATCACCAACATTTCTTTTTCTTGCCAACAAAATCCAGCAAGAGGAGAGAAGAATTCCATTAAAAATAACTGGAGGGGGGTGCAGCTGAGTAGCTCAGTGTATTGAGAGCCAGAATTAGAGACGGGAGGTCCTAGGTTCAAATGTGACCTCAGCCACTTCCTAGCTGTGTGACCCTGGGCAAGTCACTTGACCCCCATTGCCTACCCTTACCACTCTTCTGCCTTGGAGCCAGTACACAGTATTGACTCCAAGATGGAAGGTAAGGGTTTAAAAAAAAAAAACTGGAGACAATATAGGAATATATACCTTGCACGACAAACAGGAAATCAACAAATTACTCAACATTCTTTACACAAATAACAACAAATCTAAATAATTGGGGAAATATATATTTTTAATTTTTAATTTTTTTCTGGGTTATATGTGTATTATAGTGCAAAACGTATTTCCATATTGTTCACTTTTGTAAGTGAAAAATCTTATAAAACCAAAACCCTCAAACGCATACCCAATTAATTGAAAAATCAAATGCTTACATCTATATTCTGACTCCCAGCTGTTCTTTCTCTGTAGGTGAGTTGCATTCTTTGCTGTAAGTCTCTCAGAATTGTCCTGGATCATTGTATTGCTGAAAGTAGCTAAGTCTATCACAGTTGATCATTCCACAATATTACAGTTACTGTGTATAATGATCTCCTGGTTCTGCTTATTTTTATTTCACTTTGCATCAGGTCATGGAGGCCATTCCAGCTTTTTCTGAAATCATCTTGTTCAGCATTTCTTAGAGTAGAATATGATTTCCTTCAGTTGTTAGCACCACTCCCTGAAAAAACCTCATTCGTTTTTAATAAAGTTTTGCATTTACTTCTCTGTGTATATGTCAGCAGAATGTAAAGTTGAAAAGAATGTGTTGCTTTTGTCTATGGCTGGCCCTTAATAAATACTTATTGAACAGAGCTAAATGATCTTTAAAGACTGAATGTCAATTTAAGAACATTGTAAAGGGGGTTCTCATTCATTCATTCATTCATTCATTCATTCTCATTCTTTCTGAGATCATCCCATTCATAATCATTCCTTACAGCACAATAGTATTCCATCACCATATACCCCAGTTTATTCAGCCATTCCCCAATTCATGGACATCCTTTTAATTTCCAATTCTTTGCCACCACAAAAAGAGCAGCTATGAATATTTTTGTACAAGTAAGGTCCTTTCCCCTTTTTTGTTTGATCCCTCCAGGATAAAGATCTGGTAGTGGTATTACTCGATCAAAGGGTTGTATATTGTTTTATAGTCCTTTGGGCATAATTCCAAATTATTAATCAGGGAAATAGTAATTGCTCTTGGGTGAGGCTGAGCCAATATAATTAAAAAGCCAATACAACCTGAATTATTTGCCTATTCTGTGTCATATCGATGAAACTATCAAAGAATTATAATACCTTATAAAGCTAGGAAAAAATTTATCTGAAGGAACAATAAGGTTCAGACTATCAAGAGAATTGACAAAAAAAAAGTTGAAGAAAGTGGGTCTAGCAGTACCATATCAAGTTGTGATATTCATCAAAACAATTTGTCATAGGGTAAGAAATAAGAGTGGTTCACATCAGCAGAATAGACTAGGTGTATAATGTGCAAAAGCAAATGAATACAGTTATGTAGTGTTTGGTAATATAAAAAAAAATCCCAGCTATTGGGTCAAGAACTTATTTGAACAAAAACTGTAGCAAAATCTGAAAGTAGAAGAAAGTAGATTTAGACCTCATATTGTATCTTAGAATGTGTATATAATTTAGACATGAAGAATGACAAATTACCAGGAGCATGGAAGAAATTGTCAGATTGATGGATAAGGGAAGAGTTCATATGCAAGAGGTTTGCAGTTGGTAAACTGGACAGTTTTGATTATATAAGTTTTAAAAGTATTTGCAAAAACAAAACCAATTCAGCTAAAATTAGAAGAGGGCCAAGAAATTGGAAGGGTTGGGGGGAATCTTTATAGCAAGTATCTCTCGGAAATTTTTCATTTTTATATTATGTAGATGACAGATTCAATTTCATAAGACAAAGAGCTATTACTCAATTGATAATGATCAAAGAATACAAACCCACGGTTTTCCAAGGAAGAAAAGAAACTATATCAATACCCATATGAACAAATTCTCCAGATGGCAAATTTTAAAAATTACCTTGTCTTAGAATCTCTATAATAAGAATTGGTTCAAAGAGCAGTAAAACCTAGGCAGTTGTGATTAAGTGACTTGCCTAAGGTCACATAGTTGGAAGTGACTGAGGCCAGATTTGAACCTCGGACCTGCCTTCTTTTGGCCTGGATTTTCTATCTACTGAGCCATCTAGCTGCCCCAAGATCACAGATAATTAGAGAAATGCAAATTAAAATAACTGAGGTACTGTGTTGCACCTATCAAATTAGCAAAGTGGGTGGGTGGGAGGAAAATTACAATCATTGGAGGAATTGTGGGAAAACAGGTATATCAATGCATTTTTTGTAGTTGTCAACCAGTCCAGCCATTCTCAAAAACATTCTTGAAAATAATTTGGAACTATGCGTAAAAGGCTATTAAATTCTGTATTCCCTTTGACCCAGATATATTGCTGCTAGTTCTACTCCTCAAGGAGATCAGAGGAAAAGGAAAAAGACCATATTTATCAAATGTCAAATTTAGCAGTCCTTTTTGTGGTGTTAATAGAAAATGAGAGGGGAGTATCCATCAATTTGGGAATGGTTGGGAAAAAATTATGGCATATGAATGTCATGGAGTACTGCTGTGGTATAAAGCAATGATGAAGATGATGGTTTTAGAGAAAACTAATAAGCCGTATAAACTGATGCAAAAGAAAATAAATAGTAGCAGGAGAACAAAATAACATTGTTGTAAAGGACAAGCAACTTTGAAAGACATAAGAAATCTTATCAACACAGTGATCAACCCCAATTCTAGACTCCTAATGAAATATGCTCTCCATCACCAAATTAAAGGGATGATAAATTTAGAGTACACTTTGAGGAAACTATGTTGTATATTTCACAATATTTGTTCTGCCTACTTTGCTGTTTATCAATTCATACAAATTTTTCTGTGTTTCTGAGTTTATACTTATTATTTTGAAAATAAATTTTTATTGTTAAATTGTTTTTATAGTACCTAAATTTCCCCCTATATTTCTTCCCCTTTCCCATCCCAGAGCCATTATTTACAAGGAATATTTTTTAAAGGAAAAGATACATTAAGCCAAATTGATCAATACATGGGAAAAATCCAAAATTATATGCAATGCTCCACACGTTTTCTTTGTAAAGTATGAAACTAGGTCTTTAGCGGTGAAGATGGATTTGAGAAGGCCTCCTTGTATGCAGGTTTCAGATGAGAGAAGGTCTAATACTGCCACCTTGGAGAGTGGGATAGAATAGATATCCCAAGGAACAAGAAGATTATTTTGTTACAAAGAGGGTCCAGTTAAAATTAGATAATATAAATTTGTAGTGGATCAGGCTATAGTTACATAAATTTATTTGACTGTGTTTAGCAACATGTAAAATGAAATGGATGAGAGGCAGATTATGGATTTAAACCAGAGTTAGGGTTTTACAGAGTATGAACAGTAATTAGGTTGAAGGGATCCAGGATTCAAGAATAAAAAATAATATAGAATTAAACTAGTCAGTAAAATGGCTGAACCCAGCAAGAGAAGAGAATGAAGCTAGAGAAAGAGTAATGGCTTGGGATGGCATTTGAGGGACAGAATGATTGGAGGATATAGTGAAGAACAAGAACATCTTTAGAGGGAGTAGGGAATAAGGTATAGAGAGAAAGATGGAATGGTAGACTATGATTAACTTTCAGTCACATTGTTTGTTTATTTTTTATTTGTGACCCTATCACCTAGAATAGTGCTTTTGGTTATGTCCTTTTAAACACATAGTAGGTATTAATAAATAAACGCTATTGATTGATACATTTTTCCCCTTCTACTGAATTTCTAAGAAGTTCTTGATTTAAAGACAGATTTTTTAAAAAAGCACAAAGTGATTATAAAAATAATAGATAAATCATTGTAGAACACTGGATCTAGAATCAGAAAGACCTGAGTTCAAATTTTGCCTCAGTTACTAGCAGTGGGAACCTTAAAGTGCTAAATAATAACAATCTATAATTATTATTCTTATTACATTATACAATGCTGTTTATTAAACTATAACATTTTGAGTATGAAGGCTGGGTGACAGAATATAAGTTTGGCTATATATGGTAGCTAGATCACATTATTTGTCTTGGGTATATTCACATCAAAACTGTAATTAATAGGAAGATCTTCTTTTAAATTTATTTGATTCTTGGTCTACCCACTGGCTTTATGTATAGCAAGGCATACCTAGAATGTGTTTTGAACTAAAGATCACATTTTTCTTTATCATTTTTTTTTGTCTTTTGTGTGTTGCTTATTGAGTTCTCAGAAAGCCTAATGTGATTAAAGTATATAGTGAAATGTCTTTTGCAAACCATCTTAATACAACCATATCAGGTAGATACTGTTATTATCCCTATCTTATAAATGAAAAAAATGGAGGCTGAGATAGGGGAAATCATTTGTCCAGGATTAGATGGTAAGTAACTAAAGTTTGAGCTCAGATTTTTCTTTGGCCAAGTCTAGTACCCTCTCCACCATATTAGCTAGTTGGGATTGAATAATGTAGGTTTACCAATTAAATGAATAAACTTCTGTATTATTTTTCTTTTCAGATGTCTCATTAAACCCATAGTTATTTTTGGCTATCACTTTCTGGTTTGTTTTTAACAAAAGCAAACCAGTTGACCTAACAATTGTGTCTTATAATGGGTGTGGTGTGTGTTCTTTGAAATAGCTTGTTTGGTAGTTTGATTAATGATTACCTAAGCTAGTTTCCTTCTCTATATGAGTAATTAAGTTATTGAATTTGTCACTGTAACAGAGTCCCATGAAATCAAACTGAATCCTGTCTCAGAAAACTCTTGCTACTTTATTCGGGTTCATTGTACACCGTGTAGTGTTTGGGACAACTGGTTCACATTCTACTTTCCAGTAGAACACTTTATTCATAAGCAACACAAGAACCCTAAGTCCAACAGTAAAACAAGGACATAAAATAGTAAGGATGTGCAAAAAAGTAGAAATAAAAGTAGAAGGGCACCAAAGGCATGCCTAGCCCTCCTAAACACAAATGGGTGCAGCACCTCACACTTCTGGGAATACAGTTCTAAGCTAAATCTTATGTGGTGGTGGGGAAAAGACTATTGTTCAATGAAAGAGCTGACAAAATTTCTTCCCTTTACTCTTTCTAGTAGATGGTTGATCTATTGCAGCTCCTTCAGGTGAAATACCTCAGGCTTTGACTCTGGGCCACCAGAGCCCAAATGGTGAGAATATTTAGAGATCCCTTTCTCTGCTCATGGCAGCTCAGAAACTTCCCTGGATTCCTCTTTCCACGTAGTTCCCTCTTGCCAACTTTTGTCGTCTTCTTCTTGATTTATGACTGTAGATTCAATTCTTAGTTCAAGCACAATTCCCAGTTGAAGCACAATTCCCTTAGAATTCTAATGTCTTGAGTTTTCCTTCATTGCTGGAGCCATAGATACTTGAAGCCATGCTGGAGTCCTTCCCATCAGTACTAGGAGGCCAAACATTTAGTTGCTCTTGTGACCAATAAAGTTTTACTGTTTTACTTCAAGTGAGCCTCTTGAAACCTAAAAATGATTAGCAAAGAGACATTTTGAAAGATCTTATCTCAAGGCTCTATGTGTGTGTGCGTGTGTATGTTTGTGTTGGTTTATGTTTTCTTTTGGTTCAGAAATTCTTCAATTAAGCAAATCTTTCCTGTTTCTGTTAATCCTAGTTGAAGAATCTGGGAGTAGTTTCAGTATTTAGGTAATTCTGCAACACCTCATTGACATATGTCCTTTCAAAGCAATTGTACATATATCATCATGCTCAGTCCATGCACCTCTTCACCATTGTGATTATAGGTAGAAAATAGGTGCTTTTATCCTGAGTTGACATATGACAAATTAAAAAGCAAAGACCCTGTGAGCAGCCTACACATGTTTTCCTAATAGTAATGATTATAATAATAATAGTACCTTTTACTTATGGCATTTAAATTGTTTTTTGCAAGCCAATATTATAAAAAGAGGAGTCCTATGAAAAATCTTAGAAATTAATTTTTTCCCTCCAAAATATTCAGCATGAAATAATGTTGAATATCTTAGGTAATATTTAAATTATATCAAAATGCCAATTGTGTTTAGTTAATATAAACTATAATTTATATGAAAATTATTAATTTACTATATTCTGCTCTAAAATTTCTGTTTCTACTTGTGATCTTGGGAGTATTTCAGAAACCTAAACCAACATGTATAGAATTATTAAATATATCTTAATCCCCAAAGTGTTTGGGGAGATACTTGTCTAAAGTAAGGAGTAATGGAAGAGTTAGGCCTAGAGTCAAGATCTCCTAACTTCTATTGCTCTTTCCACTGGAATGTTCCATCCTGATGTCTGAAAGGCTTGTTGGTTATATGAGGACAAATACTTTAAAGGTAAAATTCTAAAAAGTTGGTGGCTGATATTGGCTTTCAGACTTGAAACTTGTATATTTTAGTTTCTTTAAAAAGGCTTACTAATGAATTATCTTAGAAGACAAGATAGATTGCTATCATATTACCAATTTTCTCCTGAATCATAAATAATTACTTTGCCTCTAAGTAAGGCCCAGCTGATGGTTCTTGCTTTTATGAGAAGAGTATGCTGAGAGCCAATTGTTAAATCTTCAATGTGGGCATTTGTTTATACTTTGGAAATGAAAAAACACTACAAATATTTTATTTTTTGAATAGAAACTTTAATTGCTGAAGAAAATGTCAATAATTCAGTTTAAACTTGAATCATGTTTCCCATGGTTTGATTGGTTGGGGTTTTTTGGGGGATGGGGGAAAGAACCTGTTAAAATTTAATAGCACAAACTCTTCTTAGACCCCAATTTGGATGTCTCGTTGAGATTGTTCAAATTTCAATTAAAAGTATTCTCTACAGCTAGGCCTATCCACAATTAGTCATGTTGGTCTTTTGGTCTTTATTTTAAGAAATGGTTGAATAAAAGAAGGAAAATAGTTTCTGTTTTTTTGAAAGATCACAGGATCACATGGGTCCTCTTTTAAAAATCAACAACAACCACTTATATGACTAGATTGCCATTTTACTGAATTTAGTTTGAAATTATTTGGAATCTAAAAGACCATCATCATCAGCCCAAATAATCATCCCTTGTTCAGGATAGTTTACTTGTAGATCTTGTGAACAATATTTCTTTTTAAAATTAAATTAATTTATTTGAATAATTAATTTAGAATATTTTTCCATGGTTGCATGATTTATCTCCCCACCCACCCACTCCCGAGCCAACGAGTAATTCCATTGGGTTTTACATCATGTATCATTGTTCAAAACCCATTTCCATATTATTACTATTTGCAATAGAGTGATCATTTAGAGTCCACATCCCCAATCATATCCCCATTGAGCCATGTGATCAATCATATTTTTCTTCTGCATTTCTACTCCCACATTTCTTTCTCTGGATGTGAATAGTGTTCTTTCTCATAAGCCCCTCAGAATTGTCCTGGATCATTGCATTGCTGCTAGTAGAGAAGTCCATTACATTCTATTTTACCACAGTGTATCAGTCTCTGTGTACAGTGTTATTTTGGTTCTGCTCCTTGTGCTCTGCATCAATTCCTGGAGGTCTTTTCAAAGAACAATATTTCTAAATTTTCTCTAGGAACAAAATACTGTTGTGTAGCTAACAGCCAATTAAAAATGATAACAGACCTAATTTCCAGAGTAGGCTATAGTTTAAACCTATTTTCCCTTGTCCTGTTAGTATTTTCTAAAAGGATAGCATGTTTTACAATTTTTTAAATGACAGTGGATTTTTGATGGTTAGAGATAAATGTTTCTGGACTTGCATTAAATATTTTGGCTGTATTGTTCAAAGAGAATCTTTAAAATGAGGAAATCAAAGTCTAGTAAATGAGAATTCAGTATTTAATTATTTATTTGGTTACACAGTAATGTTTGTACCCTTGAATTTCTTTTTTTTTTTTTCCCAAACCCTTGTACTTAGGACACGATCTTAGCGGTGTATTGTCTCATAGGTGGAAGATTGGTAAGGGTGGGCAATGGGGGTCAAGTGACTTGCCCAGGGTCACACAGCTGGGAAGTGGCTGAGGCCGGGTTTGAACCTAGGACCTCCTGTCTCTAGGCCTGACTCTCACTCCACTGAAGTACCCTTTAATTTCAAGACTAATACCTGGGGGCACAGCTGGTATGGCTCAGTGGATTGACAATGAGGCCCAGAGATGGGAGGTCTTGCATTCAAATCTGGCCTCAGACACTTCCTATCTGTGATCCTGGGCAAGTTACTTAACCCCCACTGCCTATCCCTTACACTCTTCTGCCTTGGAACCAATACATAGTACTGATTCTAAGACGGAAGGTGAGGGTTTAAAAAAAGGGTTTAAGAAAAAAAAAAAAGACTAAATACCTGGCCCAGGTGACCATGTTAACATTTTATTCGGGGCTCTAGGAAGACAGATTGATCACACCTATATGATTTTAGAAATGATGTTCAGCTTGAGGCCTAGATAGTAGAGAGGTAGAACTTGAATTCAGACTTTCTGACTATAAATTCAGACTCTTTTAATTTTTTTTAACCAGACTTTAAATTTCATGCATGCAGTAGTACTTTATAGTTGTATTATCTTCTGCTCATAAATTGATTGAATATAAGGGACATTCAGGAAAGGATAGATTTAGAGACTAAGGGAATTTACAAATCATCTAATTCAGCCCTCCCCTTTTATATATTCAGAAAACTAAGATTCAGGAAGGTTTAAATGACTTGTCTTGGTAGAGAAGGTAAAACATTCAGAACTTAAAGTCAGGGCTTCTGATATGAGACACAACAGGAGCCTTCTCCTTTATCCCCCACTGCTTTTTTTTAATGCTCTTTTTTGGCCTTCAGCCTCAAGAAATTCCTTTACCTTAGAAGTTCTTAAATTTTTTGTGTGTATGTGGGCCTCTTTGGCAGGGTAGGGAAGCCCAAGAACCTCTTCTTAAAATATTATTTCTAACCGCATAAAATAAATATTTAGGAATACAAAAGAAATAAATTATATTGAAATACACTTGACATTTAGAGTCAACATGGTCCAGTAACAGAAACAAGTGCTTCGAACATCCCCTTCTTCTAATTCCTCCAAAACAAACCTAGAAAACACATCAGATTGAATCCTGATGGAGCCAACCAAGGAAAAATCACTGAAACATTTTTTTCCTAGCTCAGGCTGCCATTGGGAGACAGAGAATTTTTTGGACCCTGGGAATGAGGTCTGGTCAGGCTTGGTTCTGGATGTGTGTCAGGGCTAGAAAAGGACCCACGCACATACTAGAACACTACAGTGACAACAGATGCCAGTTGGCAGCTTTTATCATCCACTGCCCAGCTCTGGGCCTTAGATAGACAGACTCAGAAAGGGAGCTGCATGCCAGGATGGCAAGCCTGGTGAAGGTTATTTTCCTTACTGACTTTCCCAGAGGACTAAAACAAAGAATTCAAAAGAGTGATAGTGACAGAGTTGAGTTGACTATGAATTGGCCTTTCCCAGACATCCTACCTTCTGGTTGGCCTTTCTTCTCTCTTCCAAAAAGATGATTTAATCCCCCTCTTCTGTATCAGGTGGCGAACCTAAGTACCTAGGTATGTGGTGCTGTGGGGCAACCGCAGATGGCCATCTTTCTGATCCAGATTATAAAACCTTTATTACTTTAGTACTTGACATATTTTAAAGTTGACACTGGGTACAGTTGCAGGACTAGAGAAGGACTCTGTTACAGTTCTTACCTAGGTCAATCTGAAACCTATGGAGGAAATACCTGAGGCAGGAATCTTAGCCAGCAGTCATACCACTGCATCTACTGAACTCCCCAGCTGACTGATATGGACTGAGTTCAGCAAACCCTAACCCAGGCCAGAGACTTTTAAGAGCTCAGACTAGTAAGGCATGGGTCAGACTTGGCCCTGCATCAGCCACTTTGGGAGCCCTGAAAGCCAGTAGGTCCCCAGGGCCTACAGTAACATATCCTCATTGCTCCAAGAAAGCAGTAACATCTTCCCAGAGCTTTCCTCCAGAAGTGTGCAAATATCACACTAATATCAAGTGTGAAATCAGGAAGTACACTGGAAAAGATTAACAAACAAAAAATTTTCATAATAAAAAGCTATTATGGTGATAATATGCTCAAGACACAAACATCCAAAAGCAAATTCTTAAAGAAAAGCACAGCTTGGACATAAATTTAATTAGAATTCCTGGAAGAGACAAAGCATGTGTTAGAAAATGTTATTCTAATGAAATGAGAGTTCTAGAAGAAAAAATGGAAGGAGAATACATTGATAGGTTAGCATAAGAAATGCAATATTTTTTCCAAGCAACAAAACTTCCTGGAAGCTAGTATGAATGACAAGAAGACATGTTAAAGTCAAAAGACAGAAGAAAAAGAAAGAAGAAAATGTAAGGGATCTCGTAGTAATTACAACTGACATGGAAAACCAGATCAAGGAGGGAAAAAATTAAAAATAACTAGACTATTTGAAAGCTATTAGCAAAAAAAAAAAGGACCTAGAAATCAAATTTCAGGGAATCTTAAAACTGCCTAACTTTTTAAGAACCAGAGGAGGAAGTAGAAATAGGAAAAATCATCTAGTCATCTCCTGAAAGAAGTCCCCAAATGAAGAGCCCCAGGAATATATCATAGCCCAAATCCAGAGCTCCTAGGTTAAAGAAAAAAATACTGCAAGTACTGAATAGCCCTAGTGATGATAATCCAGCATTTAGCACCTACTACTGTGTAGGAGTAGAGTGCTTGAAATGCATGATTCCAGAAGGCAAAGGATATATAGGCTTACAGTAAATAATAATTTGCCCAGAAAACTGAGCATAATCCAACCATTTACATTTTAATATGGGACATGGGGAGATGATCAAAATGTTTCCAATGAATCCCATTATTGGGTCATAGAGGAAGTCTAATTAGAAAGAATGACTGGGAATGTATTTTTTTATGCCTTAATCATCTTAAAAACAGAATGGAAAGAGAAGAAAAGGATGTTGGGGAGGAGGAAGGGAAGGAAAAGGAAAGTTAAGGAAAATTATTTCATGTCAATGAAGTGCACAGGTAGGCATCTATACAGACAAGGAAGGGGGAGTGAGTGGAGCTGCTGACACTTGAGCCTCTCATCTGAACTGCTTTAAGGAGACAAGAATTTACACACATAGTTGGGCACAGCAGTACAATTAGCTCAAATATGAGGGAAAGACAAGGGAAATGGGGGAATTAGAGAAAGGGTAGACTAAGGGAGGGATTGGTCCTAAGCAAAACAAATTCTAAGGTTTTACAAAATATATCTATAGCTTGTACAAAAATGTTAGTTCTTTTTGAGGTTGCAAGGGGTGGAAATCTGAGGGATTCCCATAAATTCTAGAATGGCTAAATAATTTATGGTGTATATAAATGGGATGGAAATATAATTGTGCTATGAGAAATGATAAAGGGGATGGTTTCAGAGAAATGCAGAAAGACTTATAGGAACTGATGTTAAGGAGAGAGAATCAGGAGAATAATTTATGACAACAATATGATAAAGACAAACAGCTTTGACAGAATTAGGGACTAATTTGGTCAGTGTAATGACCAATCATGAATTGAGGTTACCTCATCATAGTGAAGTGAAGGACTTGGAGTATAGATGAGAAATGATGTATTTGGTATATGGTATGTATTTATTATAGGGGGTTTTGTTTTTCTTTAGTTCTCAGTTTAGGGATGAGAGATTGGTTGAATGGAGGGGAGGGTGGAGTTCTTCTGATTGAAAAAAAGAAAATAACTAGACATTTATTACCACAATACATTTTAAGAGTTTATACACATATACAGGCCTCAGATGAAGAACCCTTGCTTTTACCTATTCATTGTGCCTTATCCCTTGGAGGCAGAACTAAGAAAGGACCTTAGATCACTTTGCTGGTGTTACTTATGGCTAATTTGGCCCTTATTCTTCCTCTGACCTTGCTTAGTGCCACACTATTATTGCAGTTGCACCAACCAAATTAACTTCAAAGGAAATCCTATTTGAAAAGGATCCTAATGCTCGAGATGTCTTTGTGTTCAGGGAATAATAATTCTGTGTTCAGTTTTACTACACTGAAAACAAACCTTTTGGTGTATGAACTAGGTCGATGTTTTTTTGAAGCCCAGCTTCTAATTCCTTAAGCAGTATAATGTCTTAAGAAAGACAAGGAAGGAAGGAAGCCTGCAAGCAGAGGTCATCAGCCACCTTGGTCTGGCCGAGCTTTCCTTTCCCACCTTCCCTTGACAGATGTGAAGTGCATTTTGTGTTGGCAGTTGCCCTTTGACCTCCTGCCATTGAAAAAGCCTCCTAGGGGTTCTGCTGGAAAGTAATGGGTAACAGTGCAGGATGAAACCCTTTCTAAACGATGACTCCAGATGAGTGTGTCACTACGTGGGGATGGTGAGCAGAAGTGAACCCTTGCTTTCCCGGATTCCCTTTCCTAGCACTGGTTTTCATGTGTAGGCCTGGATGCTGGTTGCAAAAAAGGGAGAGCCTGTAGAATAGCCGGTCCCCATGTTCATGTCCTGTTTTTGCCATCCTTTTACAAAGGAGGGCTTTTTTTTTTTTTTTTTTAACCTTCACCTTCTGTCTTCAGATCCATCCTGAGTTTTGGTTCTAAAAGAAAGGAGCCTAGCAGTGAGGGTTAAGTGAGGCAGGCTCACACTGACCAGGAAGTGTCTCAGGTCAGATTTGATCCCAAGTCTTCCTTTCTCCAGGCCTGGCTCTCTATCCACTGAGCCACCAAGCTTCCTCCAAATGAATTAAAAAAAACAGCAACAAACCAAAACCCTTTTTGTCTTAGTAACTGATCTTAAAACTGAAGGGCTAGAGCTAGGTAAATGGGATAAAGTGACTTGCCCAGGGTCACACAGATAGGAAGTGTCTGAGGCCAGATTTTTTTTAACCTGTATTTTAGAGTCATAAATCTTGGTTCTAAGGCAAAAGAGCAATAGAAGCTAAGCCATTGTGGTTAAGTCACACAACTAGAAAATATCTGAAGCCACATTTGAACCTAGGACCTCCCATTTCTATTCAGTGTGTCAAATAACTACTCAATCATGATTTATTCTTCATGACCTCATTTGGGATTTTCTTGGTAAACAATATTTGGAATGATTTGCCATTTTTTCTCTAAGCCATTTGGCAGATGAGGAAACTGAGGCAAATAAAGTTAACTTGATCAGGGTCACATAGCTAGTATCTGAATTCAGATTTGAACTCATGAAAATGAATCTTCCTGATTCCAAACCCAATTTGCTCTCCTCTAACTACCTTAAAAATACATTCTTAAGTCTCTTATTTCATCTTATGTACCAGCACCTTCCATATTAACTTTTAATTACAAGAACACTGTTCTTGAACAATGAAATTGGCCTTTGGGCATCTTGATGTGTGGTTTTTTTCCCTCTTTTTTACCACTAGAACTTAAAATTTTTTTAACATCTTAATGGAAAACTCATGGTTCTGAATCAATTATTATATTTTACTTTAATATAAATCCAGTTAGATACATTAATCATATGACTATGGTGAAATCACTTCACTTAACAGTGTTTCCTTTTATAAAATGGAGAGATTTGTGTTAGTTCCTCATAGTATAGTTTTAGGCAAGTCCTTTTGTAAGCCTTAAAACCTTATTGAAAGGGGGCAGCAGAGAGGTGCCTCAGTGGATTGAGAGCTAGATCTAGAGATTGGAGATCTTGGGTTCAAATTTGACCTCAGACACTTCCTAGCTGTGTGACCCTGGGAAAGTCACTTAATCCCCATTATCTGACCACTCCTCTGCCTCGGAACCAGTTACATAGTATTGATTCTAGGATGGAAGGTAAGGGTTTAAAAAACAAAACAAAACAAAATCTTATAAAAGGTTGTTTTATTCTTAAGAATACTTTTGCTAAAAGTTGGCCCTATTTGACCCTATGCTACTGCATGGCTCTATAATACTGTGTTTTTTTGTTGCCTTTTTTATAATATTTTTCTGCTTTCTCATTGCAGATGTTATTTATTATTCTTTTCAGTGTTTTACTTTGCAATCTAGTTCCTCTCGCTTCTTTCTAATTAGTTGCATTTCCTTGGGAACTAGATGAGGACACTCTTCAGGTGATTCCTATAGAGAGTAGCTAGACTGAGTTCTGGAGGGAATCTTCTGGCCTGGACCTCTTCATTGTCTTATTTAAAAAAAAATGTTTTAAAGTTTTTTTTCATTTGTGCTTCAGAGGTGGATAATTTGCCAGATAACTGATCTGGTTTAATCTTGATTCATTTTAAAGGTCACTTCAAATGCAGATCTGCCCCAGGTCTGCCACTTAAAGCCTTAGAGAATTGCTTCGGGGCATTGAAAAGTTCCCTAACTAGGCTGGTCCTAGGTGCCGCCCCTTTCTCCTAGGTAGGGGCCAAGCCTTCCCAAACCTCTCCATTGGGGACTGGGAAGCGCCTAGGCCACTGCCATGGTATTCCTGCCTCCCACAAGTCTCACTCGGGAATGAGACCAAAGCCAAAGATGAGGACGGGGCGCGCGGGGGTGGGGTGGGGGTGGGGTGGGGGTGAGAGACACGTTGGCCTTTGTATGTAAAGGCACAATGGAGATCACAGCAGAAAAAAACCCTCCCTCATTCCCTGGCCATGGCTCAGGCTCCCCATCTGGGGGAAAGCGGGGCGGCCTCTCTGCTAGCTCCACAATGAAGCCGTCCTGCCAGGTGGAGGACTGGGAGCCCGGGGGAGGCGGGGGAGGCGGTGGGCGTCCCTGCGCGTCCCTGCCCACCTGGTCGGGGAGAGGCGGAGGAGCCACTCCACAGAGAGCGCGAGGCATGTTGAGGGAAGGAATGAGTGTAGGATCATTCACCTGAGACCTTACCTGAGCACTCCCTTGCCCTTTTACAGAGCAGGAAACTGAGGCTGAGGAGATTCTGGTATTTGCCACGGACCTCGGGAGTAGGGGAGTAATAAAGCTGCCCCAACCCTGCCTGTCCAATTACGGCCAGTTTGGCGCTGACCTGTCCATGATAAACGGCCTGAAGGCCGCTTTAATGAATAAAAGCGACCCCTCCACCTTCCCGGGAATGGTACACTGAGAAGACATTCAGTATGATTTTTTCCCATTGCACTTTGTACACCACTTGTAAAGCCCGCCTCTGAGAATGCTCTGCCATCGGGAGATTTTAGCAAACCTCAATATAGCTTTTTCATAGAAGAGTTAATTAGTAGCCAGGGTGGTTTTGCTGGTTGATAATGTTAGAAGGAGATCTTTTCCCTCTTACTGTCCTTCGCAAGTCTTCCCCTGGACTCGGGGTTGTGCCTTTAGGAAAAGTCCGGAACCCCGAGGGGAGGAAAAAGTTTTCAATTGTGCGCCTCCTTTTCACTCGATGAACTGGCGCTCCAGCTTTTCAGGAGCCTTTGCGCCTTGTGGCTTGGGGCTGGCCAGCAGCTGCTCCAGTTCCAGCCCGGCTCCTTCCCCGACTCCCCTCCCCCAGGCTTACCTGCAGATTTGCATGTGTGACCCAGCAAAGTAATTGGGCCCACAGCAACCTGGGCGTGCCTCCCTTAGAAACCCCGGCTCTCCCGTATGACTCATGAGCCCAGGCTCACACACCACTTCCCCAATCTCCAGGAGCCATTTTAGCAGCCCAGTCTGCTGCCTCTCTTTGATCTTCTGGCCCCAGGGAGCCATGCACTGGCGAGGAGACCTGCTTCAGGTACTGGGTTCTGGGGTTACCTTGGATGGCCACCCCACCCCACCCCGGGGTGCTGCCCTGGGGTGGCTCTCCTTGGCCCATGAACATGACCGCGGGGGCTCCTTTACCTCCCCCACTCTCAGTCACATGCTTGGTTGTATTTAACTATCTGGGAAAAACAAAGAATATGACTTCAGGTAGATTTTTGGCTTTCTTGGTTAAAGGTCTTTGGACATTTTATATGGTGGAAATCCTTATCAAGATGAAATAAGTAAGGGACTGTTAATCTAAAAGAAGTAGTGATATTTGGGGGCTTATTTTTGTTGCAAAAGCAAAGCATCAAACCTCATGACCAATTTCTTAAATGTTGTGTTTCCCGCAATTGAAGGAGGTCATGGAATTCTTTTGCAATTAGTAATAAGTCCACTTTCACAACAGCTCTCATGATATTTAACTTATGGCCTGGAGTATAGCCACAAACTGATCCATGGGCCACCGAGATGGCCGATTTAACTACTTTATAGTTCTAGCTGCTCTTGAGATTTCTTGATTAATAACGTTCCTACCTGCCATTGTTTTTGATGTAATTGTTATTTGTTTTAATTTTCAAGCAGTTGTATTCTGAGACATATTGTAGCACTTTCATGTCCAGTATGAGGCAGATCATTGAATGATCTTTTTGGGGAGATATTTCTTAAGGGGGGGAAAAGGTTAGAATTAGATTATGCATCGGTGGAAAAGGAACTTTTATTCTGTATTGATATGTTTATGATTCCATATCCTATGATATGTTTAACTTTTAACTTGAAATACAATTTTTTTTTCAGAAGGGAAGAGTCAGATATGTTGGCCTTTTCATTTGTGTAGTTGGTGTTACTAAAATGTGTCCATTTTCACATCTGAAAAGAGGAAGATAAGTGATGTCATTGTAGAGACCCCCTTTTTTAAATGGTGAGAAATTTTTATTGAGCTGTTTAAAATAAGTTTCACTGAAGCAGTTAAGTCTTGAAAGTGAAGTATGAATTAGGTTAAACTAATTGTGATCATAAAACTTAAAAGTAGTAATAAACCTTTTTACAGACTTTTCTAAGTCAAATTGGATTGTGACAGTATTTACCTACTTCTTTGGATTTAGCCATATAATTTTCGGAGTGCTTGGAGCCCTTTGGATGAAAGGGAATATGTAGGCGCAAACAATGATTATTTTTAACTCTTCTGAAAGGAATGTTAGTGTTAGAAAGTCTCCGTTTTTTGTGCTTTTCGCCTGTTTGATATATGAGCAGCAGTTTGCTCCTTCCCATCTTCACTCTCCCAGCACCAGCCGCCATTGAATGAGCAGGTCTAACCACCTGGCCTGGGTGGGTGGGGAAGTTGGCCTTCTCCGGAGGACCACTGACATGGCCTGGAAGGGCTCAGTGCAGGGAAAAAAACAACCAGATTCGCCTTTTCTTTTCAGAGGGAGGAAGCATTCTATACAAACACAAACAAAATATGTAATATGTTAGGTGTGAACATGCATCATGCTGTGCTTATATGCATAGTATAAATATAACAAAATCATACCGATCTCTTAATTTCCATCTCTAATGGACTTTTCCCAGTCTTTCTTCTTGATCTCTACTTCATTTGACACTCTTCTTCCCTCTTTGGTTAGTGACCACCCCGACCACTCTTTCTCAGGAAAGTGGAAAAGAAAAGTCCACTTCCTTCCTGGAAGTGGACGCAGGCCAGGTGGGCTGGACATTGATGTCCGCTTCTGCCATTCTGGACCCCTTTCTCCGCTGCCTTCCTTGGGGGACTAGCGACATGTTCAGTTAACATCTTCATACAGGGGAGCCCCACATATGTCACCTCCATCCTGGGCCAGGCCTGTGTGGGCACCAGTGCCTGCCTCTTCCCAGGTGGGGCTCAGCGCTCTTGAGCTGCACCACAGCTCTGCTCTCCTCATCCAGGCTCAGCTTTCTCTTCTGAAGAGTCAGTATGCCACTCGCCTGTTCATTCCAGAGTAAAGCCGTTGGGTGGAAATCGAGGTGATCCAGGGGATAGAAAGCCAGGCCTGGACAGGGGAGGGCCAGGCTTCAAATGTGGCCTTAGGCACTTCTTAGCTGTGGGACCCTGGTCACATCATGTCACCCCCATTGCCTAGCCCTTACCTCCCTTCTGTCTTGGAACTATCCTTAATATTGATTTCAAGGCAGAAGGTAAGGGTTCAAAAAAGCAGAAGTTAAAGCTTTTTGGGTGCAGGGGCTCTTTTTTGCTTAGGTATCCCCATGCTTACTTAGCACAGTGCCTGGATGTTGTTGTCTTCTAGCTTAGCTGTCTTCTGTGCCCTGGCCCTTCCTTCTTAGGACTGAATGAATGGGACTCTTGGGCACACTGCCTTGCCCTTTGCAGGTTAACTTTCCTGAGGCAGTCCTCTTGGCTTTCTCCTCTGCCTGAGCCTCTGCTAGCTGGTACTGGGACCTTCTTAGCCCAGGGAACCCCTTTGTAGACTATAAATTTAGGATAAAGCCCTGAGGAAAAGGAATGAGTTAGGTTAGCATTTCAAAGGGCTAGAAGAGATCACTCTTGGGAGCCCTTTGCCTGCCCAGGTGACCAGCCAGCTGCCTTGGGACCAGGCAGGGAGGTGAGGAAGTGAGGAAGCCTGGCCAACGATGTTAGAGGTAGGATTGGAATGCTCTGCTAATTGCCCTTTTTTGTGATGCCCAGGATAAAATTTTAAGAGCTGGAGAAAAAAAATTAAGACCTTGGAGATCTTTTACTGAGGACTCTTCCCCCTTTTTTTCCCCTTTTGTCTTGGATCCTTTTGGTAATCTGGTGAAGCTTAGGAGACCCTTCTCAGAATGCTTTCAGATTCATAAAATAAAATATATAAGATTACCAAGAAAAGTCAGTATTCTGAAGTAGTTGTCAAAACAAAGTTAAGGAACCCTTGGATTAGTCCAGTCCTTTTCTTTTACCTAGAAGGTAGCTGAATCTCAGAGAGCTCTTGAGTAATTTCGCATCAGAGAAGTATAAATGCAATGCTGGAAGGGACCTGAGGGGCTAGCTAAGTTTTCCTTTTTTAGGTGAGGAAACTGAGTCAGAGGGGTTAGTTAAGTGACTTGCCCATGATCAGACCTCTAGTAAGTGTTAGAGGTGGGATTTGAACATTTATCTTACTCATTCATTAGTTATTAGGGTAGGGAGACTAAAAATTGCTGACCTCTCCCTTTCTCTGGTTTTCCCTCTGTGGCATTAGTTCTCTTTAGCCCTCTATTATTTCCTTCTCCCTTTAGCTCCACTCACTATTCTTTTTCTTCTTTACTCCTCTTTGTTTTCATTCTCCTCCTGTAGAACCCTCTCCCTGCCCACCCCCGAACACCATTTGACTATATGGAATTAATTAGGTTTTCATCTAAATCTGGCATCTTTAACCTTTTTAAAAAATGTCAATTAACTCCCCTTTGGCTCTTGGTGGAAGAACCTTTTGCCTTTTTAGGTCAGTAGATTTTGCAAGACAAAATAATCCCCGTTCCACCCACTGGCATTCTTTAGTTGCTGGGGAAACCCTTCCTAACTCTTGCTGGTTAGATAATGTATACCTTTTTGTGGTATTTCTTTTATGATGTAAATGGAGAGAGAATGTTTCCCTGCCCAGGTGATGTCCTGATATGATCTGTATTGCTTTCATGCTGGGAAATTAGAAAAACAAAAACAAAACCCATGTCGGTGGGTCTATCTTCCTGCTATCCCATGGCCCTCACCCCCCATTTGGCATGCATCCGTGGTTCCATATCTTTCTATGGCCACACTAAACACTGTGCCCTTATTTAATCGGAAAGGGGAAGAGAGCCAACAATCCGATTTGCTAGAAAGCCCATATCAGTTTTTGTCAGTTGTGTTTATTGGAAGAGTCAGAACTGTCTAGGAATCGGGGGCTCTTGCAGAGGTAGGGTCGGGACTCCTGCCTGTCACTTATCTAAGCTGAATGGGCTGGATCAGAGGGCTTCCATACAGGAGCAATCTCAACTCCAGTTGGCATGGTTGTCAGCGAATACCACTAAGGATGGATTCTGTTACGGATCTATTTTGGGCTCCTGATCACTTAATCAGCAGTGATTTGTTAATCAATAAGATTCTGAATTGTTTTCCCTCACAAAAACTTGCCAGGCCTCTGCTGCTTGTGTTGTTGATGGAGAGGAGAAAAAAGAAGAGATTCTGAACTGAGGTGGATTCCTGGATGGAGTCCTTTGGAAGTTGTGTGGATTTTCTGGTGGGATTTGCCTCGGAGGAACCTGTCTGATAAATTTTGGCTAGTCGACTAGTTACCAGTCATTTGAGTTATCAGTAAAGATATTTTCCTGCCCAAAGTGCTCCTACTCAATTATGTCACTGATTATATGCTTTGGCATAATAGTTGTATATTCAAAATGTATTCTGGCGACTTTTTTTTTCTTAAATCTTTTTTTTTTTTTGCATTTTTACTGATACTGGACTTTTAGCCGTTGAAGATCATCTAGTCTAGATCCTTCATTTCTAATAGGAAGAAATTGAGACTCGGAGGAGTTAAATAACTTGTTCAAGGCCACATAACAAACTGATTAGTAACAGAGCTGCCACTAGAACTCTCCCGAGTCCTCATCTAAGTACTTTTTCCTCTTTTCTTTCCCAGTCGGGACAGTGTCACTTGCCCTACTTTTCTTTTCCATTATTTTAAACCCTTACCTTCTGTCTTAGAATCAATATTAAGTATGGGTTCAGGGCAGAAGAGCAGTAAGGACTCTTAGGATTAAGTGACTTGCCTAAGGCCACTCATCTAGGAAGTATCTGAGGCCAAATTTCAACCCTGAATCTTCAGTCTCCGGGTTGGTTCTCTATCCACGGAGCTCCCTAGCTGCCCTGAACTACTATCTTAAATGACATCTACACATAATACAAAGGTCTGAAATGTTGACTTTTCAATTTGATTAGGTTTGGTCTAATATCTGTGATATAAAGTAGTCCTGAATCTCAATGTTTGTTGAATTGATTGAAGCTGTTCATTAGGAATTATTGCCCTTGTTGGATAATTACTATTCCCCTATATTTCTTGAGCTAATAGAAAGGCCAGGAAGTGAGGGGATGGGAAGGGAACAAACATTTATATAGCCTCTATTATGTGTCGGGCACTGCACCGAGTGGTTTACAAGTATTATTTCATTTGATCCCTTTAGTATACCCATTTTATAGTTGAGGAAACAGAGGCAAAGAGTTTTTAAGTGACTTGTCTAGGGCCACACAGCTAGTAAGTGTCTGAGAATAGATTTGACCCCAGGTCTTCCTGACTCCAGTTCAGGTGTTTTAGCCATTGTGCTACTTAGCTGCCTTTGTCATGGATCCCTAATGCTAAAATAAAAGAATAGGGGATTCCATTTCACTTTTTAAAAAAGGGATTTTGTGGGTGACTTTTGTTTTTACAGCAGTTATTTCCAAATATACCACACTCAGTATGAACTTTCCCTTGTAACAAATAAAAACAATAAAAGCAGGTGCCATTGTGACTAGACAGACAGCAGGGGAGATGTTCTGTGCCTGCAGTCCCACACTTTCTTGCTGCTTTTCAGGGCCAGAATTGGTTGGTACAGTTGCAGAGGACTTGGCTTAATTTTAGTGTTATTTTCTTGGTTCTTGATTTAAAATCTTCATCACTCAGTTCATATATTTTAGAGGTTTCTGTTTCTGTGGAATGTATTTGACTCTAATTCTACTCTTTGGAAATTTCAAAGGTTTGTTACATGATTGGGGATCCCTGTATATTTGTGGTTTTATAATATTGTGATATATGTATTAACAATTTTTCAGCAGTTTTCATCGTTCTGGGAATGATTATTTTTCTTCAGTTCTGCATGAAACATTTTTTCGTTAGCATTGATGAACAACATCCATTTTAAGATGTGTGTGTCACTGTAGAGCACTCTCCGTATCTTCCAGGCAGGCACTTCTAGTTATTTCAGTAGATAGTGTAATAAGTGAAGGTTTTGGACCAGATGATGTGCTTTAGGTGGTACTGGGGCACTACCAGAAAGAATGTGAAGGCTTTATCTGTCGGGAAAGCAGCAGCCTGAGGCAAGATGACAAGTCGGGTCCTGGTGCTCTTTGCTGTCATCCTTCTCCCTGGGAACCAGATTGGACTTCTGCGTCCCGCCTCTTTCCTTGGATGCCCCTTGTCTCTGGGGGAGCGCCCTGTTTTCTGCCCAGCTCCCATTCTCTGTCCTGTTTTTGCCCAGGTCAGTGGTCCCTAGCGCCATCTCAGACCCTGCCACTAGGAGCTCTCCCCTCCCCACCATCTTGAAATGCCTCCTGGGTTAAAGTGATTTCTGTTCTATTCCCTGTCCCACCCCCGAGAGCAAAACCTCTTTATCCCCAATTTGGAGCTGCATAAATTGTTGTTTAGTGAAGGAAATGACTCACCCAACACTCTTCCATTCATAAACTTTATGCACTCCATCCAGCCTGGCCCTGGGCCAAGGGTCAGAGACACAAAGAAAAAGTAAAAACAATGCCTGCTCTCTAGGAGTTTGCTTTCTAACAGGCTCTCCTAACTTGCTGCTTGGTGGCTGGAGGGTGTGTGAGGGCGTTCTAGGCCGGGGCCCATGCAGGGAGTCCGCTCAGAGGAATCCACTTGGGGTACACTGTGGGCACTTGTGGATCAAGTCTTTGGGAGGCAATACAGGAAAAAGACAGCGGTCATGTATGTATGTAGTCAGAGGACCCGGGTGCAGATCCCAGCTGTCACTGGCTGAACTTGGCCAAGGCCACCTTTCTGAACCTCCCTTTCCTGATCTGTAAAGGGCTGGCCTGGATGCCTTCTCCAGGCTCTCATGAAGACTGCTTTCACTTTAATCCTTTAGTGATCAAAAGGAGTTCACATAAAGTGTCTCATTCAGCTTCATTGTGGAAGAAGTCAGCGTGTAAGTAGGGCTGGACGAACAGTTCAAGCCTTTTATTTTGAAAAATGGTCTTCAAGTACCCAGAGTAAGTCAGCTGAGCTCTTTGGGGGGATTTCCCCTGAGAACACGGGACCTAGCCATCTCCCATAGGAGCAGAGAAAGTTTGCTGTTCCTAAACAGTGATTCTCTTCAAAGTGGGCAGAGGGCTTTTAATTAATTAATTTGGAGGGACCTTGGAGAAACTGCACACTTTGCCCTGTCATAGCAGCAGAACTAGGGCTAGCATCCATGACTTGTGACATTCTGGTACAATATTCTTAAAACCCTCACACCTAGTGCCTGTTCTCTGTCCTTTTGGCAAGACTAAGTTTTGAATGTCCATGTTTTAAAAATGTGTACGGCTTGAGTTTTGAATATCCATGTTTTAAAAAGCCTTGGTCTTGAGTACTTACAAATGGATCTGTGATCTCATTTAGATTTCTTTCAAAAAATTCAGATCCCAACCTGTCTAAACCTGCAGGTTCTATAAGATCAACAGTTCTAAGAAAAATCAAACATTTTGCAAGATATGCTGACACCTTGGGGTCTGTGCACTTTTACACTTTTTCTCCTGATAATTGGTTTGGGAGAAAAACAGTTGTTGGCTTTTATATCAATCTTAGTTAGAGAGAAGCAGTATACTTTTACTTTTATTAATTTCTATAAAGAAATTGTCAATATTTCTTTAAAAAAAAAACACAACAAAACCCTTCCCATTTGACTTAGTATGAGTTCTAAAATGGGAGAGTCACAAGAGCTAGACCGTTGGGGTGAAGTGACTTGCCCAGAGTTCTGCAGCTAGGCAATAGTTGAGGCCAGATTTGATCCCAGGTCCTTCTGACTTCAAACCTGGCTCTCTATTCACTCACTGTGCCACTTAACTGCCCCCCAAATGTTCAAATATTGTCCCCTGCCCACACTTTTGGGGAAAAATTGTTTAATAAGAAGGCCATATACAGTTATGCAACTGAAGTTATAGATTCAAGCACAGTAGTATTTACTTTTCCAGATATTTCTACTTTAGAATTGGCAGAACATTTCCTTTATGGTCTTTTTTTTCCTCCTTGGATTCTCTCCAGCCAATTGTTTGCAAATGCATCCCCTGCAGTGTGGTATTAAAAAAAAAAAAAAACCCAACCCAAAAGATAACAATGTATTTGGTCTTTCAGCAGATGAAGGTTAAATATAGCCTCTTGGCCAATTCGATCCTCTCACTCCTTAAAGCAAGATGTTCTCTGGGTAGTTTGGGCGAGTAGGTTTAGGAATACCAAAGTACACATTGGGCTAGAAATCTGGGACTCCTGAATTTGGAGTTCCTCTGCACAGCTGCTCAGCTTGGGCCTGAAGAAGTAAGTTACCCCAGTTGTTTGTTTTGCTTGATTTTAAATTTGAGTAACTTGTATGTTCATGTTACATTTGAGAGAATAGAGAAGGGGGGGAGCAATCTTTGCTGGGTTTTTTTGTTCTTTGGTGAAGTTAAAGGATTTTAGTCTTCTGAGCTGATGGTTCCTTGTTAGCACTTCTCAAGGTGTTTTCTATGCATTCATAGGTTTATTCTTTGAATGTCATTGTGTTCATGCTCAATTGAGTTTTTTTTTTTTTTTTAAACCCTTACTTTCTGTCTTAGAATCCATACTGTGTATTGGCTCCTAGGTGGAAGAGTGGTAAGGGTAGGCAATGGGGGGTCAAGTGACTTGCCCAGGGTCACACAGCTAGGATGTGTATGTGTCTGAGGTCACATTGGAACCCAGAACCTCCCGTCTCGAGGTCTGGCCCTCAATCCACTGAGCCACCCAGCTACCCACCTCGATTTGGTTTAGATTTGGCCTTTTTTTACTTAGGACTTTTTTGGGTGGGGAAAATAATTTCCCCTTCTAGCTTATTTATTTGACCAAGTACTTCTTGTGCCTCTGGCTTGATGCTAGCAGGCATTATGAAAGACCAGGAAATGCCCTATACATGTGTGTGCTAAACAATTTTGAAAGGAAATGGATATGCTATCCTCATAACACCCTTATTAGCAGGCAAACCGTGGTCCTATCTTAACTTGTATAAGACGGGATTCGATTCTACCCTGTAGAGTCTAAGCTCCTTGAGAGCAAGGCCAGCCCTGTGGGGAGCGAGCAGGCGGGCATCTGCCCTGGGGGGAGCCTGCCGGAGACCTGGCTCAGCCCTGAGATCGGCAAGCCCTGGAGTTTCCCCATCACCCCCCCTCCCCGCCCTGCAGATGTGTGAGAGCCTCTTATTTTGGTGGCTCACCTAATAGGAGGATTGTGGGCCGGGGGCTGAGCTTGTATCACTTTCCTTGGAGGAGGGAGATCCCAGTAGGCGGGGAGCCTGCAGCCTGCAGCCTCTCTGCTGCTGCCCTTCTCTTGTGACTCGGGGTGAGTGCCTTCACTTTCTTTGCTTGGAAGCTTGCTGGGGTGACCTGCACAGGCTGGGGAGGCAGGTTCAGGTGGGAGATTCTGCATGGGTGGGCATTTAAGTCACTTGGACGAAGAGATTTTTGCTTTTTCTATTTTGTTCCCTGATTTTTTAGAATCTGAGTAAATCTTTTGGAAAGCCAGAAGTACATTAATATTGATCAGTTTTTTGGAAGAGGGTTGAATTTCTAGTAATGTTTTGCTTTTGCTAATGATTTCAAGGATAGGCATGACCTAGGCTAACTATGTTGAGATTTAAATCAGACATTCCTTTGTCAGTAGATAGCCATTAGTTTTCACTTGGCCATTTATTGATTTTATGCATTTCTATAAATTTATCTCAAAAGATGGAAGGAGTAATGAGTTGCTTTCTCCATTCAATTTGTCTTGTTTTCTTGTAAATTGAAACAGACTGAACAAGTTTTTGACGATTATATTTTGAGCACTGAAAAACAAAAGTTTTTGAACTAGCCAAATTAGTTTTAAGCAACTTTTAAACAAGAAAAATGACTTTTATTGTTTGTTCAAGAGATTGGGCAACTTTCATACAAGTCTGAAGAAATGCAAGAAAAAGATTACTATTAGCTATTAAAAGGGAATCTGAAAAACCAAAACTATACTTGAAATGGAAAAGTACCGACCTTTGCATAGAGTAGGTGCTTAGGAAATATTAAGTTAGGAAAAGGCAGGTAAGAGGTTCTATTTTTTGAACTAGAAGAATATAGAAAGCTTAAAATTCATAAAATATAAACATTGTTTATTTTTTGCTTACTATAGGGTTTCATATTAAGTTAACGAGGTAAATCAGAAAATTAAATGGAGTAATATTCTATTACCACCTACATTTGAATAGGCTACTCAACTATTTAAGAATATGAGTAAAGTAATTTTGTTGGATCGGTTACATACATATTTCTTAAAGAAAGTGAAACTGCTTCCTTCAGCCTGATAGCATAGAGACTATCAATAAAATGTTCAGCTGAAGAAGGGGAAGTTACAAAAGAAGGGGGAAAAAACTGTTAGTGCTTGGCTGCCACTTTGTGAGAAAGATTTCCCTAACTTTAGTTTCTTTTAAAAAAAATTAATTATTTTCATTTTTTTTTATCATCTACATGTTGTCCCATAGCCATATCCTCTAGCCTTTATGACAAAGGTTAAACCTTTTAAACGATTTTGATAACTAAATATCATCGGTTTCTTTAGCAACCTTATGTATTTTATTATATGCATTTATATAAACTGTTCTGAGGAGGGTCCACCATTTGTTTAGCACAAGGCCTGGAACATGGCAGGAACTTAAATATTTGTTGCTTTGACTTGAAGAGATGTCCATAGCCTTCACCAAGACTGTGGAAGGAGTTCATGACACGAAAAATGTTAAATTACTTGCTTATAATAAAGAAGCAAAGAGAAGGGGGAAAGTACTTTAGCAGAGCTAGCCAACATATCAAGAGACCAAAGTTGTGCGCAGTGCAGTGGTTCTCACTTCTATTGGAGCAGGGGAAGATGCCTTTGCATGCCTTTTCTTTGGGCTATATTTGGTTGTTATATTTTGTCTGTAAACAGACAGTTATTATATTTTGTCTGTGAAACAGCTGAAAGCTGTTTTTTTCCCCTGTTTACATTGTTGTGGTTATTGTCCACATTGTTTTTCTGGTTCTTCTTATTTAATTTTGCATCACTTTTTCTAATAGGTCTTTCCATGCTTCTCTCTTTTCATTATATTTATTATTTCTTATAGTACAGTAATAATATTCCATCACATCTGTGGACTGTGTTTTTAGCTCTTCTTTGGTCAATACCACAAAAGTGCTATTATGAATATTTTGGTTTAGATTGAATTTTTTTATCATTTTACCTTCTTGAAATTTTATGCCTATTAGTAGAATCTTTGGATCAAAAGATATGTAGTTTTTAGACACTTTCTTTGCATAATTCCAAATTATTTTCCAGCATAAACCAATTTACAGTTCCAACAGCAATGTGTTGTTATTGGCTGCCTTTCCACATTCCTTGACTATTTCTATCTTTTTTTCCTTCTTTGTTAATTCATTGAATATTAAGTGAAACCTCAAAGTGGCTGTTGTGTTTTAATGTTTTTTATTTTTAGTAATTTGGGTACACCTGGTTTTCTGTTGAAATTTTTGAATTTAATTGTGACGTTAAAATTAAGGGAAATCTTTCACCCTTTTTCTCTCTTGCTTTCTATTCCTTTATTCTATTATAACCCCCTGGGAAAATATATATATGCTCTGTGGACATGACCGTTTCTCATCATGGTTTTTTTTTTTTTCCTCAGCACCAAGCATAGGGCCTTCATGTACTAGGCTTTTAATACATTTGTTATATTGGATTACATTGGATATAGGTAGAGTGACTTCTTATTCCCATTTTGTAGAAGAGGAAAGTAAATCTCTCATTGTGCTCTTTCTCTCACACCTAGAAATTTCTAGTGTTTCCCCCCACTATTTTACATTAACTTTCTAACTACAATAATTTCTATTTCTAAGGGGAGTTCAGATGGTAGTGACTTTGTAGGTATAAAATATCACAATTGAAACACAATTCACTTAGCCCATTTCAGAACCATGATAATTGTGTTACATCTTAGCTTTCTGGGCAAAATATTCTACGTGATTGTTCAACCTGCAGGTCAAAAACCTAGCTTATATAAATGGAAAGTTATTCTGCATGCCTTTTCTGAGGTTTTCACTGGGTTTGATAGGTAAGAAGCATCACACTTATTGTTCCCCTACAGCAGAGATGGGCAACTTTTTGAGCTTGGTGTGTCAAAATTTGCCCCCAAAACGAGTGTAACTCAGGTGGTGTGTCACTTCAAGAAAAAAACCATAATTTCGCGATATTTATAGTTTAAATAACAAAATGTAAAATTGTAATATGTAACTATTTAATAAATCAAAACAGGTAAATTAATATAGGTAGAATTGTCATCTATAGTGCACAGAGTGTCTACGCTACACTATAGCAAATGTTTCATCCTCGGCACGCAGCCCCATACTTCTCTGTATGAGGCTACATGCGGTCATCAAAAATGGCTATGCGTGTTGACATGCGTGTCATAGGTTTGCCATCACTGCCCTACAGGAACACAATAGCAAAATGCTACTCTTTTCCCACATTTTGCTAATTATTCTTATGGTCACCAACATTTTTAAAAATCACTGCTCTATTATTTTTCTCACTATTTATAGTGATAGTATAAAATGGTAGAGATAGTAGCTACATAAAGGCCATTGTCTCAAAAACACTGCTCCACTCTATTAAGCATTCCATGATACATGGGAGAATGACTAGTGTATTCCCATCAATATAGTATGGAATTTATATCTATTAGATTTATATTTACATTTTAAGAATCACTTCAATAGACTAATTTTTTATGACCAAGGTTAGCTATTTCAGACAGCTTAATTATGAATATTTATAATACCTATTAGCCTGTATTGAGCATAATATTATGCTTAGAGCTTTGTAAATTGCTATTATCATGACAGACAAATGAGAGAGATGGAGAATGACAGAATTTGATATCTGGTGACAAATAAAACACTATTATGAGCTGGAAACCATTCCTAGGATTCAGGTGATTATCACAGAGATAGGGAAGGAAGAGAGAAAGGTGAAATGGCTCTGTGGCATTTAATTTGTGATTTAAATTTTGTATAGATTATATTTTTGTAAATTCTTACGTGAAATTCATTTGTGCAGTCAGTGGGTCTGCATGTATAAGTGGAAGTTGTCATAGATATTGGGAGTCCTTATTGGCTAGTGAATTTAAAGAGATGTATCATAAAAATAGGTAGACTAGATAACCCTATCAGGATTCAACTTGAAGATAAAAATTTCTTTGAAGTTAACCACCTTTTGATAAATGAATGAGTGGTGGGTTTGGGGGATTGAACTATTCTTAGTTATATAGATATCTACAACGTAGAAGTAGCTCCACTTGTTGACCTAAGAAGATTTTAAAAGCTATCTTAATTGATAACTGGTGTTTTTTTTTTTTTCTTACGGAACATTTAATTTCATTTAGTAAATGTACTTTTTTAGACCTTTTCTGCATGTAATAGAAAGTTACTATGGGAATAAAGGCTAAGTGTTTCTTTTCATATTGAAATTTAGTCTTCAACATGCAAATAAATTTATTAAGTCACTTAAAATGTCTGATATTTTATTTCTGACTCTCACATAAACTGATGGACTGTGTGTGATATAGATCCAAACAAAGATGTATGTAGTAGAGAAGGCAGGAAATACTTGACATTTGTATGCTCTGTCTTCCTTTCAGCTTCCTGTCAGTTAAACCACCATTGGAGTAACAGAAACACAGATGCACAAGCTACTTGTTGTTCTCTTTGATTTCCCTGAGGGATTAGTTTTGCTGTATCACCTTATAAAAACCTTTACGTTTTGCTTTTGTGAAATATCTTCAAATTGCCAGACTAGAAAATGAGACTTAAATAAAAGTATGTGAATGAATGAAAACCGTATTCTGTTAAAGTGGACTGAAGAAATTAGAAAATCTCCCCATCAGTCCTTGAAATCCTCAGGATCATCCTGATGTAGTTCTCCCTAATAAGAGGGCAAAGGCTGATAGAGCCACTGAGCAATCCATGGAGCCGTGGAGTTCTGGCCTGCAGTAGGTAGGCTAGTGTTGCATGAAGGCTGGCATTATTAATACGGTGAGCCCTTGGGAGGAAGGGCAGACTGGCCCAAGAGGAAAACAGTGAATTGGACTCCTGCCTGGCATTTCTAACGTGGATGAGAGGGAGACCCAGCCTCCTCCCTCTGAATGCTAAATAGCACCCCCGATGCAGAAAGATTGTTTTATAGATGAAAGAGCATCTCCGTTAGGCTGTAGAGAAGCTTTTCTCTATTCTGACATATATGAACATTGGCATCTCTCTTGGTTGCCATCTCATTTTGCTGACCACATTTTTTCCATCTGCCGTGGCTTCTAGGTCTTCTGATAAATCCGTGTCCTTGAGTATAAGGCATCATTAGTAAACACAATGATGAGAATTTAAGACTATTTTGGAAGTGGCACTTTTACAAAATTGCCATAAAAATATCGAGGTGTTCTTTTAGTGTTAAATTATGGTAAGAACTCATTGTCTATTATGATTATCCATTTGAGTTTTTCATGTTCATATCAGAAGATAATAAAATATAAATAGAGATAAATCATTATAATAAACATTTAAAAAGAACAGTCATGGAAGTAATTTTTTGCTTATCTTCACTCAGACAGGAGTATGCTTCATCAGATAGGTTATATGTGAGAAGCAGTAATGGTCTGTTCCAACTCATAGAGGATGCCTGAGGCTATAAAAAAAAAAGAAAATGAAAGAAAATAAATCTTTATTAACAAATTCATTCTATAGCACCTAAGTACTGTAACAGTTTCTTTCAAATGACACAATTTTTGCCAAATCTTAGCTTTATAATTTTTTTATTATTTATAGCTTTACAATCTTTTAGTATTTTTGTAAACATGCTGGTATAATCAAGGCAAATGACACATTACTGATATAACTTAGTTAAATTTTGTTAGAAACAAAATGTTAGCATTATCTTTAACTGTTAAGTTGCTTAAATACAAAAAAATTGTAACAACCAAGTATATAACCCCAAAATAGTCTTTTCTTTTTTGCACCCTACTCTTAGATATATTATGGATACTTTATCTGTGCCCTGTGTCTAGCTTCCTTGGTCTGTCGTTTTCTCAAACTGTTTTTTTTTTCTCAGAGATAATAAAGTCTTATTGTTATTGAGAAGGAAAAATAAAAAATATATTAAAACCATTCCCAGAGAATATAGTTATTAAAATGTACATTACTTTTTTTCTTTCAGGGACTTCATGACATTCATTAAATTTTATTTTAACTGGGATATTTTCCTTTTGAGGAATTAAAATATGTCAATCTAAAACACAGAATTTAAAAATTATATAGTGGAGATCAGGCGATTGTTTTCTTAAATGTGCATGTAAAGCCTTTAGAGGGTCCATTGGCTTCTCCCACAGGCATTTTTGGCTACCTTACCAACCCTAAAAAGAAAATTGGGAATTTGGTATGTGGTGGAACATGGTAAAACCATATGCTACAATAAACATTTAGGAAGTTCCTACAGTGTGCTTGGCACATTGATAAATGCTCAGGGTACAGATAAGAAAGAGACAATCTCTGCCATCAGGGAGTGTGTGTCTAAAGGGCTTAGGGGGAGACAACACATAAAAGGAAGCTGATAAGGGAGGAGGCACCATCAACATGATGCTGAGTCCATGCTGAGCAGCAGATGAACAGGTGCCTGACATATTGGGCCCTCTTTAAAGGGAGGCCAAGGGAGGAGGGTCCTGTTTTGTTTTCTGTTTGGTCTCCATCCTTCCAACTGAGGGGGCTCGGAGGAGCGCAGGATGAATTAAGTTGCATTTCAGTCTGACAAGTGTTCATTAAGATTCTCCCATGAGAAAAGCCCAAGATGAAAAACAGTATAATCGCAATTCTTTGGGAGCTTGGTTTTTTTTTGTTTTTTGTTTTTTTTTTACGCAAATACAGATGTATGTACAAGGAACTGACTTTAGAATTAAACAGAAGAAAGAGCAGTATAGATTTTCCTGAGGAAACTAGAGTTCCTTAATGATTCCAAATGTATCCCAGAAATAAAAGCCCTCATTTTTTATGCCAGTATTCTGTTGGGAGTCATGTATGGCTACCATTCGTGGGATACCATAATCTCATAACAATGAAAAATGAGTATCATTTGGAGGGTAAGGGAAAGGTACCAGGTTTTTAAATATACATGACAAATAAGAAACTTTGAATAACAGGATAACATCAGGAAAACATCTTAGTAGAAAAGATGAAGTTGGACATGTGTTAAGGGGAAAGAATAGGCCCCGGAGCAGTGTGCGCCATTGGTATCTTCTGGTCCTTGACGAGCAAGGGAAGCTCCCACAAGTTGGGGGGGGGATTCCCCTCTTTCCCGGGGTGGAGGGGAAACATGGAAAGACCCATTTCCAACAGGCAAGCCTGGGCACAGGGGAGGATGCCTCATTGCTGAGTGTGGAGATCCATTTGGGAATGGAGAGCAAGGATTAAAGTTCCCTCCAGCTCTGCCCCAGAAACTTGTCTCACATCATAGTGTTCACAGTCTTTAAACCAGTCATAATATTGGCCACCAGACTGAAAAAAAAACCCCAATTCATTTGCTTTTATGTGGTAAGGGAATTCAAAGCTAAAGTCTAAAGGGAAAACCACCAAGTTCAATTTAAATCATGGGATGAATTCTTAACAGAGTTCTTAACTTTTTTCTTTTTTAATAAACTTGAGCATGTCAATAAACAAAGAAAAGGAAGAGGACTGTAAATTAAACTGAACCTTTGCACATACAATTTTTAATAATTTATATTTAATTTAACATTTTAGATTAAAAACTTCCTGCTTGTGTTCCTTTCTGAACTTTCATCTGTAATTTTAAATATTTTATTCATGTTCTCTTTCCTTTAAAAAACAAACAAAAACTCTTCCATCTTGGAAATCAGTACTGTAAGCTGCTTCCAAGGCAGAAGAACAGCAGTCAGGACTAGGGGAGGGGGATTAAGTGATTTGTCCAGGGTCACACAGCTAGGAACTGTCTGAGGCCAGATTCAAGCCCAGTTTGTCTCTAGGCCTGACTTTCTAACCTCTGAGACACCCAGCTTCCCCTTTTCTTTTTTCTTTTCTTTTCTTTTTTTTTTTGCATTGCTATTACTATTCATCCAGGCATCAACCACCCAATCTTTAAAAAATTCTTCTTTGTAACAAGTAAGTCAAGTTGGACAAAATCCATTTCACACAATGGTTATATCTGAGAATGTGTATTCTCATTCTTTCTATCACTGTTTTATCACCCCCTGTCAAGACATGGCATATGAGAAACATGGCTTCCTTCTCAGTCTTTTAGAATGATTACTGGTCATTGCATTGATTAGAGTTCTTTGAGCTTTAAAAGTTTTTTTCCCCCTTTATATTGTTATAGGAGATGGGAAATAAGGACTAAACTTATGACTTCACTCATGTATGAACCCACAGGAGAAAGCCTTTTACCAGCACAGTCTGACACTTTCTCTTCAACTTTATTGTCTTACAGTGTTGGTTTGAGCCCTAAATGGTGTTTTTGTCTCCTTAGCTACTCTTTTGGGGCCATTGTATAAATTATTCACCTGGTTCTGCTTACTTTACTCTGCATCCATTCATATCAGTCTTACCAGATTTCTCTGAATTCACACATTTTCTGCTAGTAAAAGTCTGAGGCTGGATTTGGTCAAGATTTCTTTCCCTTATTTTGTAAAAGATACCTTTTTCCCTTCTCCAATTTGTTTATGGTGTGTTCTTTTATATTTAGATCATATTTTCATTTTGAATTTTTATGGTATATTTTCTAGGGTTCTTCATCAAGAGAATCAAGTGTTTTAACAAAATTAATTATATACTCTGGCTAAAGACAGCTTTTTCTACACTGCCTAGGGAACAGTTAATAAAATTTCTGAGCATTACATGCTTCTACAATTGTTTTCTATTTAATAACTTGGATGGTCTTTTAGAAAGGTACGTGGCATCCTGCATGAACTTCTGTGTTTCAGAAACACTTTCTTTGTTATATATGGATATCTCATGAAAACTTAATGTCTATCATAGTGCTCATACACAAGCTCTCAAATGTCCAGTTCACTTGTGCCCTCCTCTGTAATGTAGGATTCTTCTAACAGTAGTATTTGCCCTTTTAATGAAAAAATTAGAACAGGGAAATTGTTTCATATAAAACAGAACTTGACATTTTATTCCAAATACATAGCAACATTCCTTTAAAGAGTAAATTTGTTGTTAATTAATAGAAAATGTTTTTACCTACTGATTTATACCTAGATATTTCATATAAAATACTCTTTAAAAGTTGTATGCTGTATTTGAGTTAAATTAGATTCTAAAACAATTTGTTAGGCACCTGCTATGAGCTTATGTTAGGCATTCTGGGAGATGTAGAAGAATCATGAGATTCTGGTTCTTGCTCTAAAGCAGTGGTTCCCAGACTTTTTTGGCCTACTGCCCCCTTTCCAGAAAAAATGTTACTTAGCTCCCTGGAAATTAAATTTAAAAAAATTTTAATAGCAATTAATAGGAAAGATAAATGTACTTGTGGCCATCACCACCCCCCTGGATCGCTGCAGCACCCACCGGGGGACGGTAGTGCCCACTTTGGGAATCACTGCTCTAAAGACTTTGAGAGCCTCAGTGCAATGGCTGGAGAGAACAAGTTGTAATAGTGGAAGGAGGAACACCTAGGCCTTGGAGTCAGAGGACTTTATTCATTTGGCCCTTCTGGGCCTCAGGTGCCCTCTGGAGGAAAACAAGTGGGTTGGACTAGACCAGTGATGGCAAACCTTGTAGAGACAGTTGGCGTGCCAGGCCCTGCCCCACCCAGAGGCTGAGTACAGGGGAGGGTGGCACATTATGCCCAGAGGCAGGGCAGGTGGTGAGAGGCATCTGTGGAGGGGGGAAGGGGAGTGGCCCCACTGCTCTGTTCCCCTTCAGCTATGTGCCACTCTGTGAGCTCTGCTCCCCTCAAACCTATCTCCTCCAACCCCACCACTGGAATCACCTTCCCCCACAGGCTGCCAACCGCACCTCGCCCTTATACAGCATGTGAGCCATCCCCCAGAGGAGGGAGGAAGCACTCCCATTGGCTGCTGGGCAGAGGGGCGGGGGATGTGATTGGCTGCTGGGCAGAGGAGCGGGGATGTGAAGAACGACCTCAGGCTCATGGAGAGCAGGAGGGGAGCAGCTCCACCCTGAGTCCCTCCAGCTTTCTAGTGATGAACTGGCGGACAACGAATGGCAGGTGTGCCCACAGTGAGGGCTCTGTGTACCCTTTCTGGCACGTGTACCACAGGTTTGCCATCACTGGGCCTAGACAGTCAGTGCCTTTTCCCAGCTCTTCTATCCTCCAACATCCTGAAGTTAAAACGGTATAAGAGGGATGCAAGGTGATTAGACATTTTTCCAGCCTGAGGACTGATTGACATCTTAAACTTGAATATGTCCCAAAGGAAACTTTAGCTTTGCCCTCAGATGCCCCATCCTCCCAACATTCCCCCTGGAGGCACCACCACCACCTAGGCATCACTGGGGACTCCTCCTAACACCTCTCTTGGGCATCCCTCCTCTGACACTGTCATCACCTCCCTCCTGAACCCTTGCTAGACCCTTGATTGGACTTCTTCTTGTAGAGCCCTTTCCATTATAATTACATCTTCCTCCTCCACTCAGCTATCAAAGTGATCTTCCTGAAGCTCAGGTAAAACCCCCAAGAACCTTAGTCCCTGGGATCCCTGAAGCCACTGGGCATCTTCTGGCGTCCTCCTCCCCTCCTCTTCCTGTCTTCAGTCTCATCTACTGTGCTGCCTTGTGTACCTCCTTAACCCTAATGCTTTCCCTTTGAGGTCATCTCTCATTTACCCTGAGCATCTTTTGTTTGCACATAGTTATTGTCTCTGCCATTATATTGGGAGCTCCTGCAAACACAGGCTGCTTCTTGCTGTTCTCTATCTCCGACTTCTGGCAGTTCCCTGGCACATAGTAGTTACTTAACAAAAGCTTGTTGACTTGGTGATAGGACCCTGCAGCATTACAGGAGGATGAGATAGTAGAGGAACAGTTGCTTTTCTCTTTTTCCTGGGGATTAGCTTCCAATTTTCAAAGTGTGTGTGTGGGGGAGGCAGAGTTCTTTCCACTTGGCTTCATGAAGCCCTTTGCAGATTAACCTCATGTTCTAATTCCCCTATCACTGCCTTATGTTGGCATTTGCTCTCTGTTAAGTTCTTCCTGGTTTTTCAGCTTCCAGGTTTGTTCAGAACTCTGTTACATCTTCACCATAACCAATCCATCTCAGAGGCCAAGAGGCTCCATCATTTTTTCTTAGTCTCGTTGTCTGTGGGGGTGCTAAGAGCTAGGAGGGTATGACTTTAATGGCAGGGCTAGGAGTAGTGACAGTCATTTTAGATCCAAGTGTCTTATATTGGCAAAATAAATATGTGTTTACCCTTACGATTTGAAAACATCTCCCTCATGAACTCCTTTGGAATGTGAACTATCATTTTTTTTAACATGGGTGCAAAACTTACTTAATCGTTACTGTTGAGGGGATATTTATTAAGAATTGAGAAGATGGCTGTAAAATTCTTTGTAAAAAGTAAAAGCAAAGTCAGGAAAAAACATACACAATGATTAGAAATTACAGCAATGTCAGTGGAAGGAACAGTGATCATACCACAAAACAATTGAAATGCATGTTATAAAATTCTTCGGAAAGAGCAAAAATTGCCCCAAAGAAGAGAGACCTCCCTGGAATCCTTTTCAGAAGTTGGAATTCTATGGGTGTAGAATATTACATACATATATAACACACTCATTTTTTTCTCACTGATCATTTTTTCTGATTTTTTTTCTATTAAAAATAATTTGCAATCTGAGATGGCTCTGGTGGATGGGGAGGGTTAAAGATAGGAAGATGTAAATCAAAGGCTTTGTTACTAAAACTTTTTTCCAAAAGAATGCTATAAGGGAAGTCTAATTGCAGTCATGTTTGATCTGTTCATTATGTCAATCTAAATTCCTCAAAAGTTCTTGTTATAAATTATTTGAAGATAATTTAGTTAATACTATCAAGGCATTAAAGCCAAATTTGTTTTATACTTTTCAAGAGATCATCTAAGCAAGCCCACAGATTATGAACTACATTCCTGATAAGAGCATGATGTGAGGACAAATAGGTTTGTCTACTCAATCTTGATCAGAATTTTCACAAACATGGCTCTTCCTCCAGTAGAAATATCTTTTCATTAGTAGATGCTAAGCATCAGTGAGATTTGACTTTGACACAGAGCCTTATTTAGCTTCTTACAAAGGTTTAATCACTGCCACAGTTTCAAAATATTTAATATTAATTGGCAAGATAAGACTGTACAGGGAAGTCCTGGAATATAGCCAGTCTACCAGCTTCAGAGCTTCTCTAGTATTTATTATGTGACATCACCAAAGCACTTTCTGATGTTGAGTGACAATTGAAAACATCATGTAGCAGTAATGGCTAATTTTTGGACAGCCAATCATTGGAGTTTATTATTATTTTTTTTTTCAGTTCCAAATTTTCTCCCTCTCTTAACCCTCATCCCTATCCATTGAGAAAAGAGGAAATATAATATTTATCAAGTCATGTTGTTGGAGTTTGTAATGTTGTCCTTCTACCATTTCTGAATTCTGATTCTTTGGTGTTTTTATTTTTAAAGGTCATGAGGTGCCTTTGAAAATTGTTTGGGAATTACTTCTCTCTAAGTATCCTAATACTTAGAAAATATATAGGTAGTTTCCTTACTGATTCAAATTGTAACCTTTGCATCACTTTAATTGACAATCAGTCTTAGTGGCTTATTAACTTGGAGGGAATCTTTCTGAATTTAATTCATTTAGACTGGTACTCAGACAGTAGGTATATAGTCCATCATGAGGTTTGTCCATCAGACTTTCCTGTATGATTGCTTAGAATTTGTACTTTCTTGACATGAATTTGAAAAATGGAGGGTGGCCTTCATGCCTTGATATGAGATACTGGAATAGAACTTTAAGAAATAAGTACTTAGTGATAAAACATTTAAGGGAAGGGGGTGCTATGAACACTGCCCCCATGAAAAGTCAGTTGGCCAAATAGCAAGACTGACTGAATAGTCATTACTGAAGAGATTGATCCCACGAGTACTAAATATGATGCATGGCATACCTTGACCTCAGTAGTTTTTCATCATTCCCTACTTTAGGAAATAAGACCAAAAAACCCCAAAACCAAACCAAACCAACCACCAATGATCCGGGCTTTCCTTTTTCCTACAAATGATTGGCTTTCAAAGTAGTTCATAAGGGGTAGTGCGGTGCAGGTCAGAAGCCCTGGGTTCCAGTCGGTGCTCTGCTCCTTTTTGGCTGGGCGCTCGCAGTTTTTAAATCCCGTGATCCTCGGGGCCCCCTTTTTTCCCAACGTTCCCGTCTCTTCAGAACCAGCCTTCCACCGTGTTCAGGCCCTGGTCCCTTCCTCCTCCCGCTCTTCCCTGCCTACCCTGGCCCTGCTGCCCTCCGCCGGAGCACCTCCCGAGGGACCACGCTTGGGCGCTGCGCATTGATTTACGCACGATAGATTTTCCCCAGCGAGATTTAGTGGGTGTCGGTGGTCTTCTGTAACATCTGCCTGCAGCGCCCACCAACCACGGATTCTTGATTAGTTTATGCCGCAACAGTCTCTCCTTGTTGAATAGGGACCTTTTTTTAAAACCTCCTCGTTTTTGAGTTCCATCAGAAGCATTTGTTCGGTCCTTCATTACTCGTAGGTTGGGTGCTGGAAGGAGAAGGCTAAAGGAGAAGCCCGCCCTGCCTCCCAGAATCTTCTGTTCTAGTGGAGGAGACAGCCAGCGCCGCAGGCCCGGGAGGGGGCAGGCCAAGCGCACCAGCCAGAGTCTGGTCTAAGGCCGGAGGGTGGGCGGCAGAGGTGAGGAGGGAATCCTCCAGGGCCAGGGAGGGGGAAGCCTTTGGCATTGTGTGTGAGAGCGTCGCTTGAGCTGTCAGTGACCTCCTTCCTCAGAAGCCAGTGGAGGAGGCAGAGCCCCAGCAGCAGGAGCTCAGGGAGTTCTGTTGGGACGAGATGAGTGGAAGATGTTATAGATATTGAATAGACAGAGAGGGCTGGAGATGAGGAGAAGACTGGAGAATAGCAGGGATCGAGAATCCTCCGCATCTAGGGAATGAAATACTATAGAAGAAGAGACTGGGGCCCAGGATGCCCCCTTGGGAGGCATAGCCCCGATGGAGAGCCCTTAAAGGAAACTGAGGCACTGTCAGATGGGCAGAGGCTGCCAAGGAGGAGGCCGCCGTGGGAGTGGGCAGCTGCTTACTTTGGACAGGGTCATTTTGGTTGAATGAAAAGGTCAGAAACCAGACGGGAGAAAAGGAAGTGGGAGCGTAGCTTGTTCAAAGCCTTCTCAGGGAGGGAGGACAAGTGTCGGGAGATAGCGGAATGGGCCAGGGCCAGACAGGCACATTCTGTAGGGAAGCAAGGGTTGGGGGGTGGGAGTGGGGGGAGAGAGACAGCCGTTGAGGAGGCAGGGAAGGTGGAGGCCACCGTAGTCTGCATTGCAGGGAGCCCCTGCAGCACCCCAGGGCTGAGGAGGGGGAGAGAGGTCAGATTTTCAGCTGAGAGCTTGGTGGGAGCTGTGGGAAAGCTGCTGCCCGGAGAGGGATTGTCAGCCAGTTAGGGATGTGGGACGGAGGACAGGGTGCTAGGCCTGCCCTCCCGAAGCCTGGGTCCAAATGGGGTCACAAACACTAGCTGTGTGACCCTGGGTAACTCACTTAACCCTGCTTGTCTCCATGATCTCATCTGTAAAAGGAACCGATTCCCCAACTGCTAAATGAGCATAAGATATGAAGACAGTTTTTGGATGAAGAAGTCAAAGCCATATAAGTAGATGAAAAAATGCTCTAAATCACTATTAATTAGAGAAATGCAAACTAAAAAAGTCCAGAGATCTCTCACATCCATCAGACTGGTTAAAATGACAAAAGGGCAACATGTCGTCTTGGAGGGAGGCAGAAAAATGGGGCCAGGAAGTACACTGGTGGTGGAACTGTGCACTGATTCAGCCTCTCTGGAGCGCGTCGTGGGAGTCTGCCTGGGGACTTCTACCAGCCTGGCTTCCCCAAGAAGATCAGAGAAAACGGAAGAGAACCTGCATGTTCTAAAACACCGATAACTGCTCTCTGTGGTAGCACAGAACTGGACATTGAGCGGATGTCCATCCCTTGGGGAATGGCTAAACAAATCGGGGTCCGTGATTGTGACGGAACACGAATGCACCCAGAGAAATTATGAGCAGGCCAATGAAAAAAACTTGGAAAGAACTCTGAGATCACAAACGGGAAAGTGAGTAGAACCAAGAGAACATTATATCCAGCTGTCAAATTAATAGGAAGAATAACTCATGAATGTGCCCCTCCAGACAATAAACCAAAAAACGGAAACATAAAAGACATAAAAATCTATATATATACATAGCTGTTTGCCGGATCATGCCCTGTGATGCAGAGAGGCTAGGGAGGGGCAAAGATACTTGGAAATAAATTTTAATAATCAAAAAAAAAAAAAGAAGGAAATGGCAAACCACTCTAGTATCTCTGCCAAGAAAACCCCAAAAAGGGGTCATGAAGAGTCAGCCATGCCTGAAATGACTAAAACAACAACAGTAAAGGCCCACATGAGGTTATATGACAAACATCCATTTGTAGGCACCTCCTTCAGCCTGACTTGTGATTTTGCCCAGCTTTCCAGGCAGAGGCGGCCGTGCTGGAGGGAGGCCGATGGAAAGGGTTGTGCAGCCGTCGCTGCCCTTCCAAACATCTCCGTTCTGGTGCATAACTGCGCACGGGCACAGCACGGGCACGGGCTGGCCTGGGGGTCGCTCACCCTGGCACCAGGAAGAGGAAAACCTTCCTTCACAAAGCCCAAAGCCCTGGAAGTCTTTAAGAGCTGGGGAAATGCTGTGTGTGTGTCTGTGTGTGTGTGTCCCGCTCTGGGCCTGCCTAGTTCAGCCCAAGAGCTGACTCGTCCCACATTTGCCCTGTGACCTTAGACAAGCTCAGGTCAAAGCTTTGTATTAGAAGACCTCCAAGGTCATTTTAGAGGTTCAACATTATAAGTAAGATTCGATTGATAAATGGCAGAACAAATGAACCACTTAGAAGCAAACTTGGGCTGTTTCTTACAGGCTAGTTCCTGTTTGTAGGGGAAAAAAAATCTTTGTGCTTTGACTGCCCAAACAGGTTTGCTGTAGAGGGCATTTTAACATGTTTATGTGTTCTCTCGAATAGTGTGCATTCTTGTCAGAGATTTGTTTTGGATTCCCATGAAAGGAATGTTTTTTTCTTGATAGATTTAGAGGACATCTTGAGAAAAGCAATATCGAATACAATTTTGATTGTTTTTTTCTTCTTTATTTTATTCTTTTATCCTGCAGAAAAAGTTTAGGTTGTGTTGCTTTTTCTAATTTTTAAAAAAATTCCTTTCCTTTGTAAGTAAATTGTAAATCGTAAATTGTAAATTAAATTAAAAAAAACCCCAAAGAAACCCCAACCCTTACCATCAATACTGGGTATGGGTCCCAAGGCAGAAGAGCAGTCAGGGCTGGGCAATGGAGGTTAAGTGACAGTGCCAGGGTCACACAGCTAGGGAGTGTGTGAGGTCAGATTTGAACACAGGAACTCCTATCACATTAGGCCTGACATTCTATCCACTGAACCACCTAGCTGCCCCTACCAATGTAGATGGGGACATAATTCTACTTTCTGTTTACTAAGGTGGGAAGTTCATTTTCTCATCTGTTATACATTATTCAGCATTTTACTTGATTTTAGTCTTTACATGGTATGTTTTCCCGCTCACTCTCCTTGTGAGACAGTCCAGCCTAGTGGATAGAAGAGCCAGCCTTGGGATCCAGGAAAACGTGGCTTCAGGTTTCCCTTCTGACAGTCTCTGTTTTGGGCAAGTCACTTTAAATGTCTCAGTGCTGCAGGCAACTCCCTCAGACCCAAACTTGCAGAGAAAGTTCACTTAGTGAACTTTGGTGGAGGGAACTTCCCGAGTGAGAGTTCCCGGGCAGGGTCGCTGTGGCTGTCCACTAGTTCTGCATGCTTCATTATGTCTGGGTTCCTACCAGTCCCAGCTCTGCTCCCTGGCCAAAGCCTTTCCTGGTAAGAACTTGTTTCCTCTTGTGTAAAAGGAGTGGGTTGGAATGTAGGTCCTCTGGTGTTCCTTCTAACCCTAAATCTGGGCTCCCCATATTTTCTTGTGGTTCCCCGATTTCTGATCTTTGTCATTTCTTATTTTCCATTTGGTTCCTCTATCACATGTTGTTCAGCCGTTCCCATATCCAGGGGCCCTCACTGTTCCCAGTTTTTTGACACCATAAAAAATACAGTTATGAATGTTATACATGTGGCCTTTTCTTCTTTGACCATATGCCCTGTAGTAGGGTCTCTGGAGCAAAAATTCTGGATAGATTGCTGATTTTTCTTAATTCCAAATTGTTTTCTGAAACAGCTTAGAATCAATGATTTTCCAAGGGCTAGGCCATGGGCGTGAAGTGACTTACCCGCACAGCTAGGAGGTATCCGAGGCCAAAATGGAACCCAGGACCTCTATCTCTAGGCCTGGTTCTCAATTCATTGAGTTACCCAGCTACCCCTCCTTCCTCCAGTAGTGCTTTAACACCTTCCTGAAGCACCTCCAGTATTGCCTTTTTTCATTTTCTCTAGTCAAACTTCAGAGTTGTCTTAGTTTACATGTCTTCTTATTTGGATGAGTCTTTCTTATGGTTATTAAGAGTTTGTATTTCTTTTTTTTTAACCACTTGTTTATTTTTCTCTGCCCACTTACTATTGGGGAATAAACAATGTTTCCTAACGATCAGGAAAATATAACTGTCCTCATCTGATGTGGGCTTTGGCTATTACTCAAACGTTTTTCGAGCAGAGTCTTTTAAAGGGTTAATTCTGAGGCCAACAGGTATAGACAGATCTAGGTATGTGATATGTTTCGCTGTTTTGCAAGGTGCTACAAATGCTGGTACTGTGTAATCGGATCCAAGGTAGGCTGGGCAGCCCATGAAGGAGAGTGAGAGCAATGCAAAAGAACTGGAAATTCAGGTCCAGACTGTGAGTCATTGCAATTTGCCCCAAGAGTTCTGGGGCTGTTCAGCTCCGCATCAGGGAAAGGAGAAAGTGTTGAAGGGGAGCTTACACGTTCTCTGGGATCTCACTGATGTTTAAAACATTCAGGTGGTCAGAGCCAAGGTAAGATTGTCCAGTTCCTCAGACCCTCTTCAGGCCAGAAGGATTTTGGTCTTCGTTGTTTACTGAGCTGTGAGGGCCAGGTGACAGGAAAACTCCTTGTAGAAAAGCTTTTGTTTTCTTCTATAAAAAATTAAATTCTACATTTTTCTGAAAGAAGCTCAAGCTGTTTTGCATTCTTGAAGAATGAGGGAGGGAAAATTTAAGACCTGATTTAAAGGAACTTGCCTGCAGGCTGTTGGGAGGGGAGGATGCAGGGGAGCCTCCCCCCTTCTCTGAAATAGCTCTCCTGTCTTTGAATGGAATCTGAACAGGTTCCAGAGGGCCAGCTAGGGAGGAGGAGCCTCTGTCCAGAGTCCTGGGGTCCATGGAAGAGCCAGGAGCTCTTGTCCCAATAACATTGCGGGGCTTTCTCTTCTAGGCCATCTGCAGAATGGTTTCATTTAGCTCACCCGCTGAGGCTTGCCCAGTCAAGGGTGCTTTCTCCTTTTTCTTGGGAGAATCGCAGGATTAGAACTGCTCCAGCACATTACTTATCACAAGGGCAGTCTGAGCAAAAGAGCTTTTCTGTGACCTCATTTTAATGTGTTCTTATTAAGTTTTTCAGCTCCTACTTCAATAATGTGCACATCAGTAATGTAGCTAAAGAAACCAATCTAAACTTTTGTTTTAAAATTTAAAAAAATGTGTGATTTACATATACACCAGACTTTTACATAATTACTTTCTCTAGTGGCCCTGTTAATGCAAGTAGATAGATAGAATGTGGTAGAGATTAGGAAAAAGCATTACTTTACAGTGAAAGAAGATAATAGCCTAGAAATCTATAACTTTATAATTAATGATCTTGTGACCTTTGGAGTAATTAGCTTCATCCTTCTGTGTCAGTCTCTGCAAAAATACAGTTGAAAATGACTTGCCTATTTTTCTCATGAAGATGTTGTCAGGATTAACATAGAAAACAATGTAATCAGCATTCTAAGCTCAGTGGAGTCAAAGCAACACTATAATTTGTGGGACTGTTTTTGCTATTGCATTTTTAGTCAGTATATTCATTCGAGGGAATTCTTTGGTTTTTGCTTCTGACTTACTGTTTCTGTCATTTGCAATTTTTAAATATATTGCTTTAAAAGTTGCTAGGGATATTTATTAAAATAGACCTACTTATTAGAAAGAACCAATAAACTAGGAATCTGTCTTACTGGTCATTATAATTTGAGACAATGTAAATGACCTCTTTGAGACTTTCTTCATCTATTAAATAAGGGTGTTGGAATAATTAGACTTGAAGGTTCTATTGCTTTTTTCCATATGGGCAAGTCCTTGGAATAGTTAGAGACAAATATTCACTTAACTTTATCTGGAATGTTCCAAGTTTGCCTTAATTTATTGGGTTTAGTGTGGAAAGGATCATATTAAAAGGTTTTTTCATCAAGAAACATAAGAAACTATTACAGTATTTTGAGCAATACTCATAGTGCATTGGCCAAGCAATTCCATTTATAGCTCATTATAATAAAAAGTATTATTAATATATCTTAGAAATAAATTGGAATCTTTAGGTTCTTAAAAAAGAATTAGTTTAGGAAACTGGGCAATCCATGGATATTATTTATTGCATATGGATATTATTTAAAAATATTAATCTCTGATAAGTTCGCAAAAACCTTACAGCATATACATTAACTCTTTTTTAAAAAACCCTTACCTGCTTTCTTAAAATTGAATTGGTTCCAAGATAGAAGGGTGGTCAGGGCTGGGCAGTTGTGGTTAAGTGACTTGCCCAGGGTCACACAGCAAGTCTAAGGTCAAATTTGAACCCAGGGCCTCCTGACTCCATTCTTGGCTCTCAATCTGCTGAGCCACCTGCATTAACTCTTTTTTTCTTTAATATTAAGTATTTATTCTTTTCTATTAAGAATCGGTTCCAAGTCAGCAGAGCAGTGTTAAGAGTCTGAGGTCAAATTAGAACCCAGGACCTCCTGTCTCTAGGCATGGCTCTTTATCCACAGAGCCACCTCCCTGCCCCTTCATTATTAACTCTTACTGCTAATCCATGCCAGTAAAGAGAATCATGGCTATTGAACATCAGATTCCTCAGGATCTCTTTGTCTCAGTGGAGCCTCCCGGAGAGTTTTTTCTGACAGCAGGGAGGAGTTATCAGTTATGGATGATTAGCATTTTGGATCAAAAATTACTGGGATTCCAATCACTTTCATTTCTGAGGACAGAGAAATAATTTAATTTAGATCCATAAACAGTGGCCTAGTGACCTTTAAAATGATTTATTCGTGTTTTATAGAAATGTCCTCCCCACAGCGTAGACCTCTAAAGGAGGCCCTTTAAGGACCAGGAGCCACCCCGGGCCCAGGGGTGGCCGCTTTGCCCCTGGCTGGCTTCTCCAGTCAGTCCTCGGGGCGGCCCTCAGCTTGGCGCCTGAGGTTTTCTGAATGGGCTCCCGAACCCATCGTGGGAGAGCCCGAAGAGCGCTCCCTCGTGCCCTGCGGATGTGGGTCTGTCTTCTTCGCTCGACGCCTTGTTCCGCCGCGGCTATGGCCGAGGAACCTAAACCTCCGCTAATGTCCGCAGCATGTGCCGTGCCCTGCCAGGCCTGCCCAGGCTCAGCCGCCTTTGCCCGAGCTGCGCCCCTTTCCCTTCCTTCCGCTCCACACCTACCAGGTGTCCCAAGCCAGGCGGCCTAGAATCCTGGATGTAGAGCGGAAAGGGGAAACGAGGGCCTGCCGCTCGCCCGCTCCTTGTTCAGAGGTCCAGGCCCAGGAAGCTCCCCTGCCAGCCAGGCCCCCTCGCCCTTTCCTTCTCTCTTAGAATCAGTACCCAGCTAGGCAGTGGGTGACTGGCCCAGGTCACGCAGCTAGGCAGCCGTGTCTGAGGCCACATTCGAACCCAGGAGCCCGTCTCTAGGCCTGGTGCTCTGTGTATTGAGCCACCTCCCGGCCCCCTGCTATAATCCTTAAACTCTCGCTCATCCAACCCCATCTAGCCAAGCAGTTGCCAAATCGTGTTCTGCGCTCCTGGCCCATCTTTGATCCATTCTTTCCACTCCCCCAGCGGGCGGCTCTTAGGCAACTGCCTCCTACCTGCGCTCCAATCCGGGCTGCTTCCAAGTGCCGGCCTCTTGGCCATACGTTCCGGGGGAGCTGGGACCTGATCCCAGACATAAAATCGTGTGGCCCCCCCTTTCTGTCAGGTTTCGGGGACCCCGAGCTCGTGGGCGATGTTCTCATGCCGGAGCCGGAGACATTTGGCCACATCCACCAGCCGATGACTTGCCGTGCTGAAAGCAGGGTCTCCGGTGCCCTTGAATGCAAGCACATCTCCTCCTTATCCCGATGGCCATGAGCATCAACTGACTTTGCAAAGGATGTTTGCCGAGAAAGTGGAGTAAGCAAAAATACAAGAAGATTCCTTGAACTGGGCACTCTTTCTTGGATCATCTTTTTTTAAACTCTTGCCTTTTGTCTTAGAATTAAACATTTTTAATAGAATATTTTATTTCTATCCTATTACATGCCATAATTTTTTATGTGCATTTTATTCTATTTTTTATTTTTTTGCCAATTATATGTAATAACAAATTTCCACGCAAGTTTTCCTAAGTTATACAATCAAACTTATCACCCTCCCTCCCTTTCCTTCCCCCTCCTGGTGTTGGCAGGCCATACATGAATTATCATGCAAAGCCTATTTCCATATTATTCATTTTTGTGAGTAAAACCCAAACCCCAAAATATAAGCCCAAATAAGCAATTGAAAAATGATATGCTTTCATCTGCATTCTGTATTAGAATTGACACTAGGTATTGATTCCAAGGCAGAAGACTGATCATGGGGAGGCAGTGGATGTTAAGAGACTCATCCAGGGTCACACAGCTAGGAAGTCCTGCTGAGTCCAGGTCTTCGTCTGGAGGGCTGCCAGCCGGCCTCCCGTACCTTCCTGATCCCAGAGAAGAGTGGCCGCACACACCACATCTTCACTACTCCAGGCTTAAACCAAGTGATCTGTAAAGCTTTAACTTGTCAATAAAATTATTATGGAATCGTTGACCTCCTTGGCTTGGCCATCGGCCCGGTCTCCTCCTGGAGGAGTCTTGTCCAGGCCTCCCTGCCGTCCTCTGTCCAGGTCTAAAGTGCTTTGTAGGTATTTGGGCTGGCATCCCTTGCTAGCCAGTAGGAGCTGTTCATCTTCTTTTGTGTTTATTTCCTGCATGATCTTGCTTATACTCTTCTTGTGGACCAGTCATTCTTTTTTTTCTGTTTTTCAGCCCTTACCTTCTGACCTGGAATCAGTTCTGTGCCCTGGTTCCAAGGTTCTAAGGCCATCTCACTAAGACATAGCCAGTGAAGGCCAACCTTTTAGAGATGAAGTGCCAGGATTGCCCCCCCCCCCGAATGTTGGCCCCCCCATTGGGCTGCTGGGCAGAGGGGGGGAGTGGCCCGAGCTCTCTGCTTCATCCTAGCTGAGGAGAGGAAGAAGGCAGCACAAGGCATTGCCTTACATTCATCTGCTACACATTGTTTACTAATTCTCTTATTGATAATCTTCTACACATTCCAGTTCTTTGTTATTATGAAAAGAGCTGTTGTAAATATTTTTTCCTCTTTGTAGAGCCTTTAAAAAAAATCATTGACCTCCTTTGGTCATTTGCCCAGGACTGGAATCTCTGGCTCAAAAGATATGGACAAATTGCGTTCTAGAATGGTTGGAGAAATTTGTAGGTTTAACAGTCAATATTCTTTTTAGAATTGTTTTATTAGGGAAATATTTATTTGATTTACTAAATCCTTATGAGAGATATTTTTTACAAGCATTTTTTCTTAGATTTAGCACTCTCCTTTTTGTCCCAGTTGCACAGTTTTATACAAAATATTTTAAATTTCAGGAAATTAACATTATCTTATTTCTGTCCCTTAGGTTAAAAATACACACAGCTCTAGTGACAGGTAGGAAAGGTCAATCTGACTTAAATGTTTTTTTTTTTAATGGTTTGAACTTGAAGTTGCTGGTCAAATATTAAAAGTTTATCACATATAAGAAATGTTGGTCTAGGTCCAATTTCTGTTTTCCAGTTTAGTTTTTTTAAACTAGTACAACACGGTTTTGGTGATTACTACTTTGTAAGATTGTGTGAGGTTGGGAAGTGCTGTTGTTCCTAAATATGGGTTAATCTTTTTATTCTTTCATTACTTTCCTTGATATGCTAGATTTTTATTTTTTATTTTTCCAAAAGTTTTATTTCATCTAGCTTTGTAAAAGTACCATGTTGGAAATTTGTTTAATATAGCATTCAATTTGTCATTTAACAATATACTTACTAAAATGTAAATCTGATTCCAGAGTTTATCACTTCTTTGGCAGGAGGTGGGTAGAATGTTTTATTTTTATTCCAAAAGAATGATGGTTGGTTGGTGAACTGAAGGCATTCACGATTGTTTGTTTCCACAGTATTGTTGGTGCTGTAGAAAGTGTTCAGGTGGGTCTGGTCATTTTTATTCTGAATCAGTTCATAGAAATCTTTCCAGATTTCTGTGATACTATCCACTCCATTATTTTGATAACACAATAGTATCCCATTACTTTCATATGCCATAATTTCTTCATCCATCCCCCAAATGGTGATCATCCTTTTAGTTTTCCATTCTTTGCAATTATAAAAGACCTGCTACAAACATTTTTGGATATGGGGATCCTTTTCTTTATTTGGTCTCTTTCAGCTATAGGCTAAGTAGTGATATTGCTGGATTCAAGGGTATACACAGTTGAGTGACATTTTTAGTCATGGTTTGAAATTCCTTTCTAGGATTTCAATTCAGAGTTCAATGAACAGTGTGTCCTTCTACCTGTTTTCCCTATAATAACACTTCCCACATTTGTCATTTTCCTGTTTTTGATAATTTTGCCTATGTGAAAGGTGTAAGGTAGAACCTCAGAGTATTTTTTAAAATATTTATTAATATTCGTTTTTAACATGGTTACATGCTTCATGCTCTTACTTTCCCCTTCACCCTCCGCACTCTCCCCCCCCCCCCAATGACTGACGCACATTTCCACTGGTTTTAACATGTGTCATTGATCAAGACCTATTTCCAAATTGTTGTTAGTTGCATTGGTGTGGTAGTTTTGAGTCTACATCCTGAATCATGTCCACCTCAACCCATGTGCTCAGAGTATTTTTAATTTCTTTTCTCTAATTATTTGTGATTTGGAACATTTTTTCATATGCCTAATGAAAGATTATATTTCTTTTATAACTATCAGTATTTTTCCTTTGATACTTTGTCATTTGGGAAGTGGCTTATGTTTTTATGGATTTTAATAATTTTTGTATGGCTTGGAAATGAGATCCGTATGCTTTCTAATTATATTTATAGAATTCCCATGTGTCTCAAAGTAGATAAGGATTTGATGTATACTATAATTATTTTAAGTAGAATTATTAAAGAACCTCAGCTGAGTTGTTGTTATTACACAAAATGCCCATGATTTATGTGGATTGATTTTTTTTTGTCCTGCATGTTTACTGAAGTCCCAAATTGTTTCAGTTAATTTTTAGTTGACTTCCTAGGATTTAAATAAGTATACTATGATCCTGTCATGCCAGAAGTAATCATTTTGTTTCTTCTTTGCCTATAGTTTCCCCTTCAATTTCTTTTTCTTATCTCAAGCTATTCCTAGTAATTTTAGCTCTCTATCAAATACTAGTGGGAATAGTGAGCTTTGTCAAATAATAGGGAAAAGTAGGCAACCTTGCTTTTCTCCTCTTTAATGGGAAAGTTTCCAGTGTTTTTCCTATTGAATGTTAATGCAAGCTAATTTTTTGAGATTATAATGGCCTATGATTTGTAGCAGTAGACAATCATTGGGGAAATAATGGAGTTAAAAAAGTGTGCTTTTGCAGCATATGAATCTGAGATGTAACAGGTGAAAAATAATTAAGATGATTATAATACTTAATATATAGTGCACTCTACTATATGAAAAATCATTTAACAAGTTTTCAAAAGGCTTCACAGTGATGGAGCTTACAAATTCATTTATTATTTGTTTTTCATTCTTGATTCAATATTTAACCTTTTCTTTAATCTTCCTGTCTTCCAGCAGTTGACTTTTACCTTTTTTGATATTTAGATCTCTTTCTATGTATGACTTTGAGTATCTGTAACCTATCTGTGCCAGAGCAGCCAGACTAGAAGTATCATCAGTATTAGTAGTAGTAACCGTGGGAAAAGTGATGCAGTGGATAGTCTTGAGCCTTGAAGACAGCCTTATCTCCCTCTGCACGTACTAGCTCTGTGACCCTGGGCAGGTCACAAAACCCTGTTTATGTCAGTTTCCTCATCTGTAAAATGAGGTGGAGAAGAAAATAGCAAAGCACTCCGGTATCTTTGCCAAGGAAACCCCTAATGAGGCAATGAGTTGGACCCGATTGACAATAACAAATTCTTCTAGTTTAAATTTCTTCAAAAAACCAAAAGTCCCTTTTTCAAGTTTATATTTTATTAGACTAATCTGTGTATAATCTATTGATACTTGTGGTCATTGACAGTTTTAAATATTTACTTGCCTAGATTCAATGTCTTGGAGAAGTCTTATTCCACTGTCTGCTCACCACTAGGATGACTTTTCTTAAAAAGGAGTCTTGTGGCTGAGTCTCACTAGTCACTCAAAAAGGGAAGCATAAAGGGTTTGGCACTCAGATTTACCCAGGGGTCAAGAACGTTGGGATGTTGGGCACGTCGCCCCCTCTTCCAGGGGCTGTGCCCAGGGCATTTGGGCCTAAGTGGCTGGTCACCATCTGCCTTCCTTTTGCCATAGCAGCAGGGCCACCCTTCCCCAGGGGGTTCTTCTGGGGACAGTTTCCTGGCATTCATCCTTCCCTTTTCTGATCTCTGACAGCATTCCAGTGTCCCGAACACTCTTTAGGGTCCCTTAAATGTCTGGAGGGTGTTTGTGTGGCCCACGGGAAGTGTCCTTCCTTCTCTCCCTGACTTGGGAAAGGTGTTAGTGCAGGGTGGCCTCTGCTGCACAGGCCGGCCTTCCTGAGGCTTTAGTGTGTTTGGAGCTCCTGTGAATCATGGACGCGCCTGCCCTGGGTAGGCGGTGTGCTAGTCATGCCTGGGCCCTGGGAGGCCAAGTGAAAGCAGCCCCCTGCTTGGGAAGACTTTGACAATGCCTTTGTGGCCCAGAAACACCCTGGAGGAAGAGATGATCCTAGAGGGAGCCTGGAGCTTGTCTAGGGAGGGACTCCCTTGGCAGGATGTGGATGCCTGGGAGGCCTATCATGTAGTATGATACTTGAAGTAACACCAATTAGGAGCCTCTTGCTTTGTCAAAATGAATTAAAAACCAAACCAAACCCCTTACCTTCTGTCTTAGATTTGCTACTAAGTATTGGTTCCAATGCAGAAGAGCAGTAAGGAGGGCAGCTGGGTAGCTCAGTGGATTGAGAGCCAGGCCTAGAGACAGGAGATCCTAGGTTTAAATCTGGTCTCAGACACTTCCCAGCTGTGTGACCCTGGGTAAGTCACTTGACCCCCATTGCCTACCCTTACCACTCTTCTGCCTTGGAGCCAATACACAGTATTGATTCCAAGACGGAAGGTAAGGATTTAAGAGTAGTATTAAGGTTAGGCCATTGGGGTTAAGTGACTTGTCCAGGGTCATACAACTAGGACTTGTTTGAGGCCAGATTTCCAGATTCCAGGCCTATCTACCGAGCACCTAGATGTCCTAAAATTAATTTATCATTAGTCATCTAAAAATTCTTAGTTCTAAATTCTCCAACTCTCTCCAGGTGCAACACTCCCCACCCCCTTAGAAGGCAAGCTATGTTATAGTCATTATACATATGGTATGTTTTATTTCTAATTAGACATGTTAGGGGGTTTTGGGGTTGTTTTTCTGATGAAATATTTCATATTTTCTAATATTTTTCCATTCCTTTGACTTTGTTTCTTGATGTCTCATGAAGTCATTACTTTCTACTTTTTAAGAAATTCTTTTCTTCAGTGATCTTTTATACCACATTTTCTTTTTAAGGTGTTATTTTTATCATGGACATTTTGTACCTCTTTTACCATTCGATTACTTCTGATTTTTAAGGAGTTTTTTCTTCTGCATTGAGGTTTTTTTACCCTTTTTACCATTTATCTAATCCTGTAGGATGGTCCCATGCCTGTCCCCTGGCCAATATTTTTTTGTCTATTTTACTAAGCTGTTAATTCTTATTTTCATGATTTTCTTGAATTGCCAACATTTTCTTTACCCACTTTTTCTTCTACCACTCTTAGTTGATTAAAAAATGTATTCCCCTCCACCCCAGCCCCTGGAATTCTTGTTGGGCCTGTGTTTATTTTATTTATTTATTTTTTTGGATTGTTCTTGGTTCATTTTTCTTGCCTCTTTTGACTTCAGACTTATGTTAAAGTTAGGCTCTCCTTACCTGAGGGCGGGGAAGAGTCACTAACCCAAGCTTCAGGCTTTTTTGATGTGTGTGTGTGTGTGTGTGTGTGTTTTTTTTTTTTGAGCCAGCTCTGGGGAGGAAAGTTTTGGTTCTTCGTATGATCTGGGTAGAGGTAGGATCGCCAGTCTCCTGGGGTGAGCTCTCATCCCTGCCCAGGAAGGGCCCCGGCTCTGTGGGGACTGCAGACCAGAGTTGGGTCTGGATGGTGGAGCTTCCAAATAGTGCCTGGGCCTGTGCCCAGCTGCCCAGGCCTGGCACACCATCTCTGGGTGGAGAGCTCTTGAAGTCTTCCCCGCCAAGGCCCCAGCTGGTGTTGCCAGGGTGTACGCTTTACCTCCAGGGTTACTGATCTCTCTTTCCCCTCCCAAGTTGTCCTGGGCAGGAAAAATGTCCCATGATGACCTTTTGTGGGTTCTGCTGCTTCAGAATTTGATTTGAGGGAGTATTTTAAAGCTGCTTGGAGGGGAACCTCAGGAAGACTTGGCTGGGTGGTGCCTCTGTTTTGCCATCTGGGCGCCCCCCACCTAGCCGACTATAGTAATAATCCAGTTGAAAATGCCCAGAAGAGAACCGGAGAAAGGTCCGTGGGAAGCCCAGGCAAGTGTGGCGGCGGTGATGTCTGCCAGGTCCAGGCTCCGCTGCATCCGATACAGACTTGGAAGGAGAAACCCAGGGTACATCGCTAGGATTGGTGGCTCCTTGCGGACTTTTTTTCTGTTCTGTCCATGAGAACGCTCCTTTTATTTGGTATTAAGTCCCAAATGAAATACCAGTTTAAAGATTAGTCCACTTGAGACGGCGGCCGTGTCAGGGCTGGGGAGGCAGCACAGAAATGGGACAACAGAATTGGGCCTATCTCTGTTCCGAAGGAATTAGGAGTGGAGGAGGATCGGGACGAGGGACTTTTGTGACTGGAAGGGGGGTGGCGCCTCTCCAGAAAGAGGGACGTTTCAAAGAGGAGCGGGTTTGGGAGGACGATGAAGATTTTCCTTTTGGATGTGTTGACTTTGAGACTCCTTGGTACAGAATGTCCAGCAAGCTGTGGTCATTTGGGCCTGAGAGTTAATGGCCTACAAATGATAAACCCCTGGAGTGGATGAAGGGACAGCAAGAGAGTGAGGAGAACGGGCCTCGACACCCAGAGGAAGGGGGTGCCCTGGGGTGGTCACCCCCCCAGGACGAGCACCCAGAGAGCATTGCGCTCATGAAAGGAGAGCATCCAACAGGGCAGGCCCTCCGATGGGCCTAGGCCGCCCTCCAGGAGTCTGAGCAGCCGCTGCCCCAGGGCTCTCATGGGAGAGCCCCCAGGCTGCCTCCCCAAGGATAGCTGGGCCTGCCTCAGGAATGGAAGAGTTCCTGTGCTTGTGAGTGGGCACAGCCTTCCTGAAATAGAGATCCAGGCTCAAGAAACACTTTCAGAAGCTTGTTTTATAGTTTTATTTATGCATTTTGATCTCTGTGTGTATGTATTTTTTCAAGGAGGATTTCTCTGTATATTTTTCCCCATTTTTTTGTCGGTAACATACAGAAACATTCATCTTTTGTCAGTATATTTTACATTTTTAAAATTAAAATTATTCTTTATTAGGCTTTGTTTTAATTCTGTGATCTTACCAAACTTTAGCTCTTCCTTTATTTTGTTCTGACTTCTCCTGCTTCCCCACATTTGTGCAGACTATCTCCTATTTCCTCAGGGAACTTATGCTCCCTTCTGAAGGCTACATGCTTAGAAGTCCACTAACATTTCTGTAAGGTGCATCTTTCATGTCTATATTTCTAGTGTTCAGCCACATTTTACTCTTAGTTGATATTTGGTGAATACATTTTTGTTGAAAATTGAAAAAGCTTTACTTCTCTATAACCTAATTTTAAAAATAACCTATTTAGTTTTGATGTGTGCCAAGCAAAATGACATGTTACACGATTCTCTTGGATCTGGTACTTTTTACTGTATCACTCTCCTATATATGATTACATACTCTTTTTGAAAGAATAAGTCCCCAAAGGCAGAGCCATTTAAAAAAATTTACCTAGAATTTTATAGATTCATTTTAAGAGTATAAGAATTATAGAAATTTTTCTATATCAACCCAATTGAAGAAATAGAAGTGTTTGAGTAAATTCTTTCCCATCTCTTTATTTTGTCTTATTTGCCAGTTGGGGAATTCCACATCTGTACTGATGATCTCTGGTGTCCAGAAAATAGAAGAAATGAACTTAACTTAAGTTAGAAACAAGGTATATGACTTGGCACAACTTAGCTAGTTTTGTTAAATTTTGAGGGCAACTGATTCATCACATCAATTTATATTTCTAGGTCTCTGCCCTTTTTAAAAACAATTAATGACCATCCTTTCTCAGGAACCTGTAAGTTGGCTAGCCATCCCAACCATTTTTATGATAGCTGTAGTAATATCATTCAGTAGTAATACATTTTAATTTTCATATTACTTATTTCATGTCATGTTTTATGATCAGCAGTAGTTTGGGATTTAGTTTTTAAAATCCTTCCCTCCTCTTATAAACAAATAACATAGGGGTTAGGGGTAGATTTTATAAACAAATATCTATTTTCTATGAGTTGTTTTAGTGCTTGAGTTGCCTCTCTGCTCTTTTCTTATTATAATGTGCAGTTCTTTGCATGTTCTAATTTGCCATGACGCGGTCAGTACTGTTTCCTTCCTGTTGCTTGCAAGCCTGTGCTGGAGATAAGGGTACATTTCAGTACATTTAAAAAAAAAAAGAAAAAACCATTGAAGATCAGAAAAGCACCATAACTCCCATTTTGTATCTCAGAAGATTTTTTTAAAGGCCTGAATTTCTTTTTGTCTTCTGCTTACTTAAAGAGATAAGGTAAAGATAACTTAAATATATAGAATGGAACCAGAAAACATGACATAAAAGTGATTTTACCTATAGACCAGGCTGAGCCAGGAATGTCCTTCCTGGGCATTTCTATGAAGGAGAAAATGAATATTATACTCATATAATTTCTAAGTAGGTAATTGGCTGGTTGGTAAAAATGAGGTAGGAGGCATAAATTGATTTTGTATATGATGTTGCCTTTATAGTAATGATCTATTTGCTAATTGTAAATAAATATATTAAATAACATTAAAACATTCCAGATATAATGAAATTTTGGGAAAATGCTTATGAAAATCCAGTTGATAAAAGATGAGCCAAGCCCTCAACAGGAAAATATTTTATGGTTGACTTGATCACAGTCATATAATATAGCTTGAAGGTACCTTGGAGACTGACTAGCCTAAGGCTCTTATTATGCCAGATCCTTTTAATTGCTAGGTGCCCCTAGAATTGATATAATTTTTTTTTTGTTCAGATGTGATCTGCTCTTGTTGTGTTACAGGTAGAAGCTAACCAAGTGACTGCTTTTTTGTTTGTTTTTATTTTCAGGGAAAGACATATAAATGAAGAAAAAATAAGTGAATAAAGTTTCCTTTGTTTGAATTAAAACACTGCAAACCCCAGAAAATTTGGGGTTTTTGATATCTGTGGTTTGTTCAGCAAGTCGAGTACTGGAATCTTCTGATACTTGAACCTGAAGATTTTCTCATGAAACATTGAAGGGGGGATGCTTTATTATGGCTGCTGTCGTACAACAGAACGAACTAGTCTTTGAATTTGCCAGCAACGTCATGGAGGATGAACAACAGGTATGATAGATGAAATACATTATAATTTGAGTATCGTGGTCTTCTCTTTTTGTATCTTGTGATTTTTTTTTTAGAAGAAAAAAATTTTAAATCATGGTTTAAAACAATGAAAACAGTAAGCTTTAATTTATCAATGAAAGTGAAACTAGTGAGTTTGAGGAAATATGAATTTATGTTTTGAAATTATTTGGATTCCAAGTTATTATTCTCTTCTGCCATGGATTATGGACAAGTAAATAAATTTCTTGTAACAAAAAAGTTACCCATTTTCAGGATTTTGGGTGCTTTTTTTTTTTGGTGATTTGAAAATTTTGGCATACATGCTTGTGTAATAAATTATACAAAAATATATGTAAAGGTTTTAATCGAAAAGGTTATGAACATTTTCTGTTGCATGTGACTTGTGGCAGTTATACAGTAACAGTAGCTTATAAATATAGATCAGTAGTGATAGCAGTTTTATATAAATATGCTCTGTATAATGTTTGCTAAAAATAGACTTTTAGAAATAATGCCCTATAATATAATTAAAACACAAATCTGTGTGCCTTTGGGCAAGCCGTTTAATCTGTGCCTCAGTTTCCTAAATCATAAAATGAGGGGGTTGCACTTGATTTCAGATGCCTTCTAGTTCTAACATGATTTTATAAGTACCTTTAGGTAACATATGTGATATGCAAATGAATGTGTCTAAAATAATTTGGTGGCTCTTCTAAAGAACATTGAGCCTTAACATTTATGAATTGTGCCTCCTTCTCTTTCCCTCAACCTAGAATATGAATATATTGATATATTTTTCTTTTGCACTCCCATTTTTAAAAGCCCCAATTCTGGAGGATTTGAATTATATTTGTGTCTTTTTTACACTAGGTGCTAAATTGAACACTCGGCCTACTTGCTTTTCCCTGAACTTGGCATTCCCATACCTCACCTGTTAAAATTCTTTCCTCCAGTTCATCTGTTACATCCCATGAGAAGTCTTTCCTGATCTTTCTCCTAAGCATTCTTCCTTAAATTATTTTGAATTTACTTACCTGTTTCCATTAAGTAAGGGCTCCATGGCCTTTAAATATTAGCTTTGGTTTTTCATTTTTCTCTTTGTATTCTCATCTGAAACAATGCCTTGTATATGGTTGATTAATTAATACGTTTGAAGCCATTATTTAGTATATGTTGGCAAGAAGGTGAGGTATTTGAGAGAGAATGGAGAGTCATTTGGTAGGAACAGAATTATGAAACTTTGAGGCTTGGAGATCAGCTCCTACTTTTTAACAGAATTAGGGAGAATTGGTTGTGTCATTGGTAAACAAAAGGAATCATTAATGGTGGCTGTGTCAGGGGAGGCCTGTAAGCACGTGACAAGGACAAGACAGTCATGTCAAAGTCATGGTTTCATTATCTTTGTTATATAGTATTTCTAGAATAAGTTATGTTTTACCAGACTTCTATTTTCATAGGAGAGTTTCACAGGACCTAACCCTATCAGGAGCCCATTGTTTTTATACTTTTTAGTTATCATATGTAAAACCTGAAAGAAGTTCAGAGTTATTTCCAAGTGTGTCCTGAGCCTATGAATAAGATTTCCTTTTATGTAAACATTGAGGTGTCCTTTTGCTTAATACTTGGACAGATGGAATACTTTCTAAGAGTGACGATTTTGCTGTAGTCTAGAAAAACATTGACAATGTATATTAGTGAGAGAGGTCGTTGGGGACTGTGGGGTGGGGGTGGAGGGGCGATCTCTTAAAACTTAGAGCTGAGGTTTAGGCAGCACCTCTGCGTAGAAGTGTGCTGGCGGACAGAGCGGCGGCTGAGCTGCTTCCTGCCTCCATGGACGCCGTAGCCTAGCAGTGAGCATGTCTGAGTGTTCACGAGGAACGCCACGGACTGCGAAAGAGGATGCAAACTGGGGCCAGTCCCAGTACCTGTCTGGGCCACCCGTGCCTCATCTGTAAAACAAGGGACTTGGAGTAAGTGATATTAAAGGTCCTTTGGGGAAGGAGCAAGGAGGAGCAGTATTGGGCTAAGCATTTTACAAATATTCTATGTGATCTAAATGTATTATCTAGATGTACATCCAGGAACTTAGATTGACTACTTGCCAGGTTTAAGTCGAATTAAGTATCAAAAGCTACAGTAACATAATATTGGAAATTTAAGCTTTAAAATTTACTTTAGAAACTGCTTAGAATAGGACTGGTTTAATGTGAAGTTAATACTTTACAGCTTTCTCTTTTCTAGGATGATATCTCAGAGAGCTCTATTCTTAAAATTATGTGCTTTGCAAAACACACACACACACACACACACACACACAGAGAAATGTATTTTTTTAAAAACCTCTGTTTTATTCTAAGACAGCAGAGTGGAGACAGCTAGGCAGTTGGGGTTGTGTGACTTGCCCAGGGTCACACAGCTAGGAAGTATTTGAGACCAGAGATTTGAAACCAGGACTAACCAGCTCCAGAATAGTCTCTATCCACTGAGCTACCTGGCTTCCCCTGTACTACTATTTTAAGTGATACTTACATATAACACAAAGTTCTGAAATGTTTACTTCTTAATTTGTAATTTTAATGAACTCTTTCTTTATTGAACCACATAGTTTCTCACAGACATACATTCTTATGGACTGATCAGTACCATGATGAAGTTACAGATATCCCTGGACCAAGAGACACATCAATTTATGTTTTAGTCCTGGTACTATTAGCTCTGTGGCCTAAAGAAAGGCTCTTAAACTTTTCTGAACCTCAGTTTTTTTATATGTGATAAATTATATGATTTAATTATATTTTCACTTATTTATTTTTAAAAATCCATCCTTTTGTCTTAGTACCATTTATAAGATAGGAGAGTGGCAAAGGCTTGGTAGTCAGGGTTGAGTGACTTACCCAGGGTCACACAACCAGGTAATATCTGAGGCCAGATTTGAACCTTGCCCTTCTGACTCCAGGCCTGGACCTCTATCCACAGTATTACCTAGCTGCCCCTGCTGTAAAATATTTCTATATACACTTGTGCACACCTAAAGGGAAAACAAGTCTAGTGACTTCAAGTGTTCTATAGAACAGTGGTTCCCAAACTTTTTTGGCCTACTGCCCCCTTTCCAGAAAAAAATATTATGTAGCACCCCCTGGAAATTAATTTTTTTAAATTTTAATAGCAGGGGCAGCTGGGTAGCTCAGCGGATTGAGAGCCAGGCCTAGAGACGGGAGGTCCTAGGTTCAAATCCGGCCTCAGACACTTCCCAGCTGTGTGACCCTGGGCAAGTCACTTGACCCCCATTGCCCACCCTTACCACTCTTCCACCTATAAGTCAATACACAGAAGTTAAGGGTTTAAAATAAAAAAAAATAAAATAAAATTTTAATAGCAATTAATAGGAAAGATATGTATTAATGTTTCTACCTTTTTCATAAAATATAGTAAACAAAGGTGTAAATTAGAACATTGAACTTTGAAATTATGAAACTATTTATTGAACTCAGAATAGAATGTAATACAAAAAAAGTTAAAACATTTTGAAATCATCTTAATGAGAAGGATGAACCTGGTGTGCTGCTACCAATTTAGTAATCCTCTGTTATTTAAAATTATTGGGGTTCTATTTAGAAGTATTAAGCCTCAAGATATGTAGATATATGACAGACTTCCTGTGGACATGTGGGGGACTTTGAAACTACATTTCCCATGGTCCAATGGGTTTCCTGTTTTGAATGATGTCTTCAAGGTAAAGCCTGGCTTTAAGTATTGGGAAGTTGGGTTTGACTTGCTCTTTTGCTACGCAGACAAGATGAGGGAAGGTAGGAACGTAATGGCTGAGGTGGCAATTTGAAAATTATACAGACGTGTGGTCAATTTTATTCTATCAACATGTGCCTAAATAAAATATTATTTTTCCTCATAATATCAGCCTTTATCATTTTTAATTGTTACACCTCAGCTCTATTTTCGTCAGCAGTAATCTTAAATCACTGTGATTAACTATTTGCAATTGGTTTCCTTTTTTTGTTAATGAATTGGTTACTGCACTGAATCCACCTTCCAAAATGCACCTGTGGCCATCACCACTCCCCTGGATCACTGCAGCACCCACCAGGGGGTGGTGGCGCCCACTTTGGGAATCACTGGTATAGAAAAAGGGCAAGAGCAGAGAGCAGGGCTCTTCTCATTCCTCTGTCTTCCTATTGTATTTTCCTGCTTCTCTTAAGGCAAAAGATGGGCCAGGCCTAGCTTAATTTTCTAAACCAAAAATTTAAACATAGAATTTGACAAAGGCCTTTTTTCTCTTGTTATTAACTTGCATTAAAGTAGTTTTGAAATGAGGACTAGATTTCTGGGATGCGTGGGTATTGCACTTCTAGCTGCAGTGCTAGAACCTGAACCCATTCTGGCCAAGGACAGAGCTGCATCTCAAATACTTTTATTCCAAAGCCCTAGGGCAGTGATGGTGAACCTTTTAGAGACAATGTGCTGTGCCTCCACAGGGGAGGGAGAAAGGGAAGGAACAGCCCAGGTGCTCTGCTCAGGGGAGGGAGGAAGCACTGCCTTTGGGCTGCTGGGCAGAGGCATGGTGGAGAGGGGAGGGGAGCAGCTCTGCCCGAATCCCTCTGTCTTTCTAGTAACTAACTCTGGTGGGCAACGGTGCACGTGCCCAGAGAGAGGTCTCTGCGTACCATTGGTTCGCCATTGGTTCACCATCATGGCCCTAGGGTCTTTTCTCTTAAATGTCAGGGATCTCTAGCCTGCTACCACCACCTCCCCCTCTTGTCCTACTGCCACCATGCCATTCCCCCCCTTCCCTTAGGTTGCATGAGAAGGTCCTGAGCAATTCCTAGACCTGAACCAATTGTCCACAGCCTCCAGGGTGCCCACATTTTCTCAGCCTTCGAGCAGGGAGCCAAGAACAACTGCATCTGGGATATTTTCATATTTGGAACATTAAGTTCTGGGTGCTGCATTTCAGAAAGCACACTGATCACAAAGGGCAACCTGGACGAGCTGAGACCTCAAAATCATGCCATAGAAGTTGGAGTAACTGGGGATTTCCATGAGCTTGAGGAGGAAGTCTTTCAATATTTGAGGGCCTGTCTCATGGAAGTGAGATTAGACTTATTCTTTTTGGCCCTAGAGTGCAGAACTAGGAAAAATGGGGGTAGCTTTTAAAGAGGCAGATTTAGATTTAGTGTAAGGGAAACCTTAGTGATTAAAATAAAGCTATCCCAGAATTAAGTGGGCTGCCGTAGGGGTAGTGGTTTCCAAAGTTGTCTTTAAGCGATGACAGTTAACCAAGCATCAGATATTTTAATAGAGAACATTTCTCTGTTGGAACAGCTTAGATTATATGGCCTTTAAGGTAACTTCAGATTCTTAGATTCTTTGATTTTCTTTGTTGTTCAAGAACCACTGAGGAAGAAAGAAGTATTAATGTTGTTGAATATAGTACATGTGGCCTCAGACATGCATGAAGGAACACTCAATTATTGGGGAATAATTTGTCTTCTAACCTGTGACTCAGGATTAAGTATTAAACTGTAAGCAAAATAAAGAAAAAATAAAAATGCTGTAACAGACACTGAAAAATTAGCAAATTGCTGTGAAGATCTAGAGGGAAGCACATATTAAAGTGGTTTAGCTATGTGAAAGTAATTATTATTATGACTATGACCAGCTTAACCATTTATTGTTACATAATTACATGTAACAAATAATAATGAAGCATATCATTAAATACATAATGTTCCTGTTTTTGATCATAGCCCTTAAACTTCATTTGTTTCCAGTCTTTATATTTAGCTCATGGTAGCAGAGTTTATTTTAACTTCATTATAACTGATTTAGATAAAAGGATGGCATGCAAGAATTGAATAGCATCTTGTTTATTGCTAATTGGTTGACCCTAATATAGGAGAATGGGTAGTAAAAAAACGATGCCCTGCCTTTTAGAGATGGGGGGCTATTGAACCACCATCAGTAATATTAACGGTGTTGAATTTACTTGCTTTGATTCAACTGCAAGTGACAGAGTAAGCAATATTTCAAAAATAGATGGTTAAGAGTTCCTTCTGTGAGCAATGAACAGAACAAATCTTAACAGTCTCATGTTGTGGGGTGAGCCTCATGATGTTGATATTATTAGTATTCTATCTTAACCTAAAATTGTTGCCATTTAAAAAATATTAAAAATGCTTTTTAAAAACATGACTCTAAATGTATTTAAAAATCTGTATTATGTAGTTGCTTAGAAAATGTTTTTCTTATTTCAGGGTATGTGATGTGAAGACATTTTCTAAAATTGTAGTTGTTTATATAAGTAGAATTCGATAACAATCCCTGCTTCAAGGTCATTGTGAGGATCAAATGAGAGCACGGAACACACTTTGCAAACTTTTGAATGCTATATAAACACTCACTATTTCCCCTCCATGCCTACCCTTCTTACAAACTTCCCTGTTTCTGTTCAAGACACTAACATCCTCCCCCTCACCTGGGTTCTTTTTCTCTCTAAGTCATCCTCACCTCCTCCCTGTAACTCACTTGCTGGTCCTCCCCACACAGCCTCTCTGGCTTGCATCCTCAGCCAGCCTCATCCCTGGCGTTCTCCAGCTCTCACTCTTCACCCAGAGGCCAAAGGAATTCTTCTGAAATGCAAGTGTGACCACGTGTGTTGTCCTTCTCGCTCCTGCCGTCTCCCCCCTACCTCCCCACCTTCCTGTCACCTCTGTGATCAGTAGAAGCTCCTCTGTTAGGCATTTAAACGTCTGCGGAACACTCCGACCTTTCCACACTGGCCTCGTTGCTGTTCCTCCCACTTTGCGTGGCGCGCTTTGTGCTTGGAATTCATCTCACTGCTCAGCTCCAGCCTCCCTCCTTCCCCTCCTCCCTCTCCCGCTTTGCCAGGCAGGGCCCTGAGTTTGTCATTTGCTCCGTGTGCTGGCCCTGGCTAAGGGCTCTGTGTTGCTGAGCTGATGAGGGGTTCTGGGGGTCCCTGGATCCCCTTCCCCTCCCATGCTAGCCCTTTCTCCGATTCAGCCCCCATTACGTCTCACCTGGAGCTTTTCTTGTTGGTAGTAAAGTGATGACCAGAGGAGTACCCTGGGGGAGTCCTGTGAAGGGGACCGGACTTCTCTAGAGGACTCCTCTCAGGTCTGCAGGAGCTTATAGGGAAGCGGAATAGGATGCTAGAAGTCTCTGGGCTCAGTGTCTTGTTCCCCTAGTTGAAGGCTTTGGAGGTTGAAAAGATAAAGAACGAGAAGGGAGTTAGTATTCAGACCAAGACTGGGGAGGAGAAGTTGTTGACACCCTCCTACTAAAATCGCTCCTTGGGTTAGAATCATTTCCTTATGGCTTTCTAGACTTTTTGGGAATTTAGAAAATCCCTAATTCATCTCACTTTATAAATTAGGTAACTTCTCTTGTTAATGACCACTCGGTGTTGCATAGAAAACAGAATGATTGGTATAGTTCTTTTATTTTCTCTTTTTAATGGAGGGATATCGGACAAAGCCTTTGGAGTTGCTGCTAAATTAATAATGTAAGAAACTGAGTGCTGTTGCTGGAAGAGGAGATGGAGGAATCATAAGAGTGGTATAGAAGGATGCTGAACACAAACTCTGGCTCCTGCTGTTTACTTATGTTCCATCCTGACGTCTGCAGTCCATCTAGGATATAGAGTGGGCTTCTTTTGCTTAACCCATCTCAGTTGAACATTAGTTGTGCTGCTAATAGAGGAAATGATGAAATCATTGTCCAGGAAGAGAAAATTTTATAAAATTTTGTTTATTAACAATCTTTGGATTTGTATAACATTAGATCAGGTAATGAATAGGACTTATTTCAAAAGTTGGGACCAGCTGCAGCAATTGGAAAAAGATCAGGTGCTTCAAGACATCTGATTATATACCTTTGTTTTCCTTGGGAAGTGAAAATAGTGAGCATCTTACTTTGAAAATGTATAATGAATTTTTGTACTAAGTTACTAGGTCCTACCCTTCCCTAGATTACTTGAAGGAAATCTGTACTACAGAAAGCCTTTACAAACTCATCGTAATTCTGATGCCTTTCTTCTTTTAATTATTCCTATTTATCCTGTACATAGCTTAGTTGTATTTGTTGTCTTTCCCATTAGAGGGTGAACTTGAGGGCATATACTGTCTTTGACCTCTTTGTATCACTAGCACTTAGCACAGTGCCTGGCAGATAGTAGATATTTAATAATTGACTGACTGTATTGGGCAAGAAAAACAAAGAAAGAAAAAACCAGAGGAAATACCCATGTGCTTTGAATAAAAGGAACTGAAAAACTTATGGAAACTCCCTCCCTAAATACATATTCTGCATTCAGTCTTTATGAGGGAGACAGATGACAAATAAATTGGTATAAAAGATTCACTTGAGAGAAAACCATTATTTCAGAGGGTTAATAATAAAAGTTCAGTATATAATCTCTTCTATCTTGCTTTTGTTTAAAGAGGATTAATTGATACCTATAATGATTATTGCAGTATCCTCAAAATAATAAAAATATATGAATTTATGTTTAGGATAGTTCTAGTGTTATATATTCTATTCTAAATATTTGAAAATTCTCATTCCTCTGAGTATCCCCAAGAGTGTCTGTAGATGTAGTGGGCACCCAGTATTTTTATACATTAATTCACTTGAAGTCACAAGCTATTGTATTCAGTAATTAGCTACTGTTGACATTGATTGTAGATGTAATAATTCCTGATTTCAAGAAGTCACTTGATATGATCATTTTGGATGGAATAGAAAAATATTGCCTGGATAATTAGAATTGAGTGCTTCTTTACCACACAAAAAAAATGTTTATTGCAATGGCTTAAAAGTAATAGCAAATTAGGCATGTAGGTGACTGGGTGAATAGAGTACTATGCCTATAGTCAAGAAGACTCATCTTCTTGAGTTCAAATATGGCCTCAGACTCGTACTAGTTGTGTGACCCTGGGCAAGTCACTTAATCTTGTTTGCCTCAGTTTCCTCATCTGTCAAATAAGCAAATCTGCCATGAAAACCCCAAATGGAGTCACTGAGTCAGACACAACTGAAATGACAACAACAACAAAAAGGTATAATATGTATTTCCCCTATGTTTTAGTTCATGCTGATAACTTGAATATCTATATATCTAGAATGATTTGGAATAAAGTACTCTGAATAATTGAGAGTGCTGTCATCTGTTTTTTTCCTGACTTGCTTCAGCTTTTTTCAGCCTTCTGAGAACAGCTGACATGGTTCTTGGAGTGAATAGTCTTGTCAGTTTTAGTTTTAATTAACCAGGCAGCTTAGGTGTCATAGGGCAGCCCTCCCCTTTAATATTGCAGTACTATCAGCTTTTGCTTAATTGGTTTAACATGATGGAGTTTCTTCTCACTATTTTGGTAACATCTGTTGTTTGCTTTTTGGCTGTGAAGTTGTTTATTTCCTTGGAGACCTTGTGATGTAACTAAACTACTTCATTCAGATGCCTGCCTCATTTTACTTCCAACTTAATAAAGTTACAGATAAAGTTTTTGTCATGGGAAGCACGAGTTCTGCTTTTTTTTTTTTCTTGGTTGTTATTTGTGAATTTACATTGAACACAGGAGGTACTGAAAAACAGTAAAAACATTTCCTGCCCTGGAGCTCACAGTCATGTTGGGGAGAGACAACAATGAAAATGTGTGTGTGCGCCCCCATGCTTATAATAGAAAATTGGAGGTAATAGTGGAGGACTGAGTTGTATGTGAAGCACTTTGCAAACTTTAAAGCAAAACCTGAATACCAGCTATTCTTATTGCCAGGCGATACAGCTTGTCAGGGCCAGGCCAGAATTAGATTTTAAATCTTCTGATTCCCATACTGCAACTGAACCAGATTAAAATGTAATTGGCCCAGCTGTGTGACCCTGGGCAAGTCACTTGACCCCCATTGCCTACCCTTACCACTCTTCTGCCTTGGAGCCAATACACAGTATTGACTCCAAGACGGAAGGTAAGGGTTTAATAAAAAAAAAAATGTAATTGGAAAATATTTAACAAATAAAAATACAAAACAACACAGAGAAGAACATTCATAGATGGTTTTCTGAGTCAGTATGTGGGGCTCTAGGGATGGCTTAGTGGCCCCAGTTCTATTGGAGTTTTATACCACCGTTTTACACTGGTATCTCAGTGAAACAAAGAGTTTTTGTGTGTTATTTAACATGAAGGGGTCTATCTTCATTTGTTACTAAAACTTCAGTGGAGAGGGAGGGTGGGAGACACCTCAGGGCATGAATGTAACAACAAGAACAAGAACAAGAGCTTTATTTCAGTGTTTTGTAAGGTTGTAGGGAGAGTGACAAAAAGGACATCAACCAGTTTATCAGTAAGCATTTATCCAGTACCGATGTGTGTTAGGCAGAGAGGAAAAAGACAAAGCAGTCCCTGCCCTTGAGAAGCTTCTGTTGCAACAGAGGAGACAGAAATGGACATAGAAAACATACATGAAGTCACCGGGTGGGGGTAGAGGGAGGGTGCTCGCTCCTGGGGAAGATGAGGAAGGACTTGGTGTAGAAGGTGGCACTTGTGCTGAGTTTAGGACATGATGGTGAACCAATGGCATGAGTGCCAAAGATGGCACGCAGAGTCCTCTCTGTGGACACAAGGCTACCCATGTGTGCGTCCCCTCCCCAGCTCCCCTGTACCTGATGGCATTTTTTCCCATCCCCTAACCCTCTTCCCTGCAGCCCAATGGGAGCTCACAGGAGGCAGAGCTGGAGGGGAGCAGAGCGCTAGGGCCACTCCCCTCCCCCTCTCTACACTCACGGAGGACATTCCTCACATCCTTCGCCCCTCTGCCCAGCAGCTCCTGGGAATGCTTCCTCCCTCCTGTCTGGGATAAGGGGGAGGGGTGGCTCACATGCTGTATGAGGACGCAGGGCAGGCAGCAGCCTGATGAATCTGTGGGGAAGGAGACTCCTGAGCAGAGCTCACAGTGTGGGCCATAGCTAGAGGGGAGCAGAACTGTGGGGCCACTCCCTTCCCCCTCCTCCCTGCCTCTCATCACTGGCCCCACCTGCCCAGCAGCCCAATGGAGCACGGCACTGGGTCTGCGAGGCGGGGCTGGCACCCCATCTCTCCAAAGTTCACCCTCACTGCCCTAGAAGCATAGCAAAGCCGCTGAGATGAGGTCAGCTGTGTGGAAGGTGATTGCAGGGGGAAGAGCTAGGGGCCATTACAGGAGTCTGGGTGAGTGGGAGCAAGAAAGGGGTGCCCATCTGACAGGTGGGAGAGGTGACGAGCCTTTGGATAAGTGAGGGACAGAACAGGGAAGTGCCTCCAGGTTAGAAGCCTGGGCTAAAATTGGGGTGTTCAGGGGCTAGAATGAAATCTTTTTGGAATGGGTCAGGTTTGAGATACAGATCCATTTTTATATTCCATGTGACTTTCTCAGCAGGCGGCTGATGATGCAGAATCAGAGTTCAAGAGAGAGACCCCAGCTGAAGTCTGGGAGTCATCCCCATAGAGAGCCTGTGTGCAGCGGGCCGGGGAGGGGGCCTCCAGGCAGAGGCTGCCCTAGAGAGAATGCTGGGAGGGGAGAGCCTGGTGGTGCTCCAGGGAGCCCAGCAGGAATCCGGGCCCCTCCCTAGCCCTTGGAAGCAACTTCTTAAAGACTCTGGAATCACCCACTTGCTTGTATCCAACCTTTCCCAGGAGGACATTTTGCCCTCCTGGGTAGCATCTCATTGTTTTCTAGTCTCTGAGGCTGGTGGGACTCCTAGAGGTCTCTTTTTTTGCATGGGACTATGCTAGGGATTTGAAAGGGTGATTTTAGTGATGCGAAGTTCCTGGTGAGGGCACTCCCACCACTCCCAGTATTTCTGAACTTAATAACAGACAGTCATCTGGGGCACTGAAAGATGAGCACAACCACTATATGTCCATCAGGACTTGAACTCAAGTCTCTGCCTCCAAGGCTAGTTCTCTGTCTGGGATGACTTGGGATAAATGACTTAATCTTGCTTTTATTGTTTTTAAATTTTTGTCTTTAAAATAATGGAAATATAGATTGATGTGGAATTTTGATCTGCCTTTAATGACTGATAATGTGGGTCATCTGGGATTTTTCTCTGCCCTTAGTTTTTAACCATCTATTATAACCTGCTGTTGGAATCATCTTAACTATTTTTTATTTATATATATATATATATAAACTATTATATCTAAAAACTTTTAGTAAGACCACACCGTCTTACGGAGCCTGATGGGAAGAGTTGGAGATATTTAACCTGGTGGAGATGAGACTTTTGGGGGGTGCGTGGGAGGGTCGTTAAAAAAGATCTGAAGAGTTGCCACATGGAAGAGCATGATGGAGCGATGAGGAGTTGCCGAGAGACACAATTTAGGCTTCCTGTAAGGGAATACTTTGAAACTCTTGGAGTTTCTTTAATGTCTGAAAGCAGAGGCTGGAACGCCCCATGTCAGATCTGTCATAGAAGGGCTTGAATCCCTGCCAAGTTGTAGCTTGGACTGGATGTCTGTCTTTAGAGCGTGCTTCTGGGTAATCGAGTGTGATTCTGGGTAATGGAAAGACTGCGGGGCTGAGCAGGTTCGAGTTCTGTTCCATTGTGTTGTGAGGAGGGGCGCTGTTGGGCCAGCCGGCTCCTTCCGGCTCTGCCATTCTCTGGTTCTGGTAGACTAGGCCCTCAGTGGTTGCATTTTGTTGACTGTAGATTATGAAATCTTTCCCCTCCCCTCAATTAAAATAGAAAATGCTCACAGGGAATCTCAGCTAATTGAATAGAATACTTCCACTTAAAAGTAATGACTATGACCTTTAAAAGAATTTCTACGATTTGTGGTTGTGCAAGTAATTTTTTGTATGTAAGAAATTTTAAAAACTCCATTTTTCTTTTTTACTTTTCGAAACCTTATGGCCATTCCCTCCACCTATCCATCTCCACCCAAACTTCATTCACACACCAAAGCAACAACCAGAAAACTTGGTCCTATAGAGGAGCTAGATTTTATAATATAAATTGTATGAATATGTTATTATAATTACAGTATTTAATAATGAGCATAGCTTCTAATATGCTGTATATGATAATTTGATCATACTTCTTCTGAAAAGTCTTTTGTTTTTGTTACATATAGGAATCCCAGCCCATGAATGCTGGCTGTGATGAAGATAAGGAAAACCTTGTAAGTTCTCTATTCTAGTAATTGAAAACTGAATAAACTTAAGTTTTATAAGCATGGGTTGCCACCATAGTTATCATATAATGAAGAAGTCATCCAGTTTTTATATAGAACATTTGCCTCAATGAGCTAAAAGACTGGAAAGTTGTAGGAGCTTCTGTTGTTTAGAGAAAGAACATGCTATTTTCTAATTGTTGTATGGTATATAAAGTAAACAGTCTTCATCACAAATGTAGACTGTAATTGAAGAGAACTCCCAGGGCCTCAAAGGAGAACATGAGAGTCTGCATTATAAAGTAGTTTTCACTAACCGCTTGCACTTTAAGGGAAACCCTGGCTAAATAGATGTTTCCTTTTAAATTGCTTCATAAAGAATACTGACAGGATATTACACAACTTTCATGTACCAGATTGAACTCTGTTGCTAGAGAAAATGGGCAAAACCTAACAAGTTATTTAGTCAGCTCTCAAGCATTTTTATTTCCACATGTGTAGGGAACACATTTATTTACTTAGTGGAGTTGGAAGGGTCATGCATAGTTTCTTGAATACTCTTCTCTCAGAGCCTGTGCTGAATCAAGTGAGCAGATAAAGCCACTCAGCAGTTCCTATTGCTTAACCAATTTTTTCCCTTTGCCTTAAAAAAAAAAAAAAGATTAACTATTATCATTGATTTCACATGTGACAAAGGAAACTAGTGTTATCTGCAGTTTGAGTAAACCACCTTGTGTAGATTTGGCTTGATTTCTTTTTAAATTCATTTTTGGTATACTTTAAAAATTACCTGTTTTTTAAAGTATTTTTAGCATCTTTGCAAAGTGAGAAAGACTGAATAAATTTCTATATTATCACACATCTTAAAGGGGCAAGAGTTATTTTGGAAAAAAGGTTAAGTTTTGGAATTCTAGGAAATCTGGACTTGTTTATGGGGAATTTGCATTGTGTGTCTATTCTTGTGGACTGCATACTGACTTAGAAAACCACCAAGTAATATTATCTGTGTTGTATTTTTACTTATTTTGTTAAATAATTCCCAGTAACATTTTTTCTTTTTTTTTTTTTTTTTTACCTTCCGTCTTAGAATCAGTACTGTGTATGGGTTCCAAGGCAGAAGAGTGGTAAGGGCAAGGCAATGGGGGTTAAGTGACTTGCCTAAATTTGAACCCTGGACCTCCCATCTCTAAGCCTGGCTTTCAATCCATTGAGCCACTTAGCTGCCCCTCCCAGTGACATTTTAATCTGGAGATTTAATTACAGGTCCTCTTCAAATTTGCCCCTTCCCATAGGATCCCAGGTCATCTGTGATGACAACTCTGAGTGCTGCCCAGGTATAGGACACTGAAAAGATAAGTGACTTGTCTTTGGTCACACAGCTAAATCGTATCTGAACTCCAGTGCTGCTCTTTCTTTTCCACTGCATTAGGCTACCTCTGGAGTTTGGGAATAATACAAAAACAATATTTAAATTATGTTTGAAATTTGTCTGTTGCAAAATTTTAATCCCAGGCTTTGCTTTTCTCTGCCAGTATATTCCTAGACTATTTCCTCCTACGTGTGTGTGTGTGTGTGTGCGTGCGTGTGTGTGTCTGCTGCAAGGTAACTTTAAGAAGGCAATGAATCAGACATAATTGAATAGATAAATCTGCCATTGTTGCAAAGCAAAAACAACCCCCCCCCCCCAATAAAACAACAAAAATCCCTCTATCCCATTGTGTCACAAAGGCATTATCTGTTGGCTGTAGATATCAGAAATTTAAAACTGTAGATATCAGGATTTAAAACTGAAAGTCTTCATTTTTTTATAGCCTTTACTTCCAACTTTTTCATTTTGTGGTTTAGGAAATTAAGGTCCAGAGAGAACAAAAATAATAATAGGCTTATAGATTTAAATCTAGGAAGGGCGTTTAGAAGCTCACACTGTGTCAGCACCATGCTAGATGAAGGTAAAAAAAAGAATCAACTGATGGGCAGGCACTGTTCAAAGCTCTGGGGATACAAAAAGATGTAGAAGATAGTCTTTCCCCTCGAGAAGTTTACAATCTAATGGAGCAAATCTTTTAAAAGCAAACTCCATATGGGATAATTGGAAAATAACAGAGGGAAAGCTCTGGTATTAATTAGGGTTGGGGAAGCCTTTCTCTTAGAAGGTGGGATTTTATTTTGGACTTAAAGGAAGCCAGGGAAGTCAGTGGTCCAAGCAGAGGAAGGAGAGAGCTTCAGGCATGGGAGCCCCGGAGAAAATGCCCAGAACCAAGAGATGAGGATGAGCTTCAGTCGATTGAGGAGTTTGTGTTCACTGATAAGGTACGAAGAGACTGGAAAGGTTAGGAAGGGCTTTCAATGCCCAACAAAGCATTTTGCTTTCCTTCTCAGAGGCAGTAGGGAGCCACAGGAGTTTATTGAGGGAAGTGACATGATGAGACTTGTGCTTAAGGAGAATCACTTGAGAGGATGGCAGGCAGCTCCACCAGCCCGCTCATCCTGCTGCAGTAAAGCGGGGTTGAGGGTAGGAGAGGCGCTGCTCTAGGGGCAGAGGAGAGCCTCTTCAGAGGTGACATTGACAGAGGCGGCAGATGATTGGGTAAGAGGCGAGGGAAGAGGGATGATTTCAGTTTGGGTCGTCTTGTTTGAGGTGTGCAGACATGAGAGGGCTGGTCTGCAGAGACTGGGGCAGGAGAGACCTCGAGGGTTGGGGGAGGTCATTTGGAGGGAGGACAAGAGAGCCCAGGAGAGGACCCTGAGAGATACCTGCAGGTAGAGGACAGCAGATCTGGCAAAGGACCCAGAGGAGGACCTCAGGTGCACAGAGCAGAGACAGAGACAGAGACAGAGACAGACAGACCTCAAGTGTCAGGGCTTCCCACAGGTGCAGGAGAATGAGGAATATTTCCTTCACTTTCCAGTCTGGTGAGGAAATTCTCTTATGGTTGGCAAAATTTTTTTGAAAATCAGTTCTTATCAGAACAGTTAGGTGGTTCATTGGATAGAGAGACAGGCCTAGAGTTAGAAGGCCCTGGACGTCCTAGCTGTGTGACCTTGGGTAAGTCACTTGTCCCAAGTTGCCTACCCCTTACTGCCTTGAAACCAATAGTATCAAGTGTGAGGTAGAAGGTAAGTTTTTTTTTTTTGTTTTTTTTTTTTTTAGAAATAGCAAAAAAGAAAGTTATCAGCCATGTTTTAATTCTGTTAACTCTGTGTGTGGCAGGGCACGTGTGCCACAGTTCCCACTAACTTCACTATGCCTACCTAATCTAGCCTTTGCTTGAAGACTGTTCCCACCTCCACAGGCTTTATCATAGCGCTTTTAGGAACTTTTTTTTTTTTTAATTTAGAATATTTTCCCATGGTTACATGCTTTATGATTCTCCCCACCCCCTCCCAGAGCTGAAAGGCCCTTCTACTGGGTTATACATGTATCATTATTCAGAACCTATTTCCAAGTTATGCAGTACAGCAATCTTTTTCTTTAATCAAACCAAAATCTGATTTATCATCCAATGGTTGCACCTGGTTCTGCCTTCTTGAGCCCAGCAGGACAAGTTGACTGTTCCACGTGACAACCTGCCCCAGCTCACCTTCTCTTTGTAGGAGGCTCCTTTCTGTCCTCAGCATGGGGCGGGGAGGCTTTTTTTCAGTGTCTTTCCTCAGAGAGGGTCGGTGCAACTTGCCTGTGTCCTCCTGGGTCCTGGGGGCTGGCCTGGCACTCCTTTGTCTCCCTTTGGCCTGGGGCCGGATGAGCCAGCCTTCTCTCACCTGCCTTCAGGCCGCTCTGCCTGCCTCTCCATGGTCCAGATTTTTTTTCAATTTGATTGCTCTTGGCTTTATCATCCTCCACTCTATCCTTGTGAAGTTAATTTTTTGGTCTCAGAGTTTTAGTTATTTGTTGTTGTTGCTGTTTTTTGGTTCAGACTAGTGATTGCATTGTTGTTGGGGACTCCTGGTGAGGGAAGCTCCTCTGACGTAGTTGTTGTTCAGTTGCTTCAGTTGTGTCTGACTTGTGACCCTATTTGGGATTTTCTTGGCAAAGATGCTGCAGTGGTTTGCCATTTCCTTACCTTAACAAGATTAAGTGACTTGCCCAGGGTCATAGCACTTAGGCAGTGTCTCAATCTGGATTTGAACTCAGGAAGATCAGTCTTAATTGATTCTAAGCCCAATGTTCTATCCATTGTGTCACCTCGCTATCTCTGTTTTTTACCAGTCTGTTTATTGTATAAAAAATGAAATGAGGTTAAAGTGGTCTCTGTTGATTTTGATGAAATTTATTGGCTTTTTAAATATATTGTTTTCTTTTAAAATTTTTTGCTAACCATTTCTTTATAAGTCTTAGGAACTACAGTTAATATTCACAGGTCTAGATTTTTTATGACTTTTTAAAAAACAACAGATATTTGCTTCTTCTCTAGCCCTTTGGCACTTTTTTTATTCCTTACCATCAGATAATATAGCAATTTCACCTACTAATTCTTTGGTATCCTGGGATGTTCTGAGTTTAATGACTTTATTTATTAAAGGCATCTAAATGTTCTTATCTTCCTACTTATTCTTGGGTTTCAGAGTCCTAAAAAGCATTTGCTTGGTCCCCTCAGCTATGAGAATTATTCTCCTCTACTCCTCCAATTCCCACCTTAAATAAAAGCAAAATAAGATCTGAGTAGTTTTGCATTATTTATTTGAACTGTTATCATCCCACCCCCAACTTCTGGATAAATGCTTTTTCATTCATTCATGCTTTTTTCTTTTCTCTCCTCCCCCCACCTCCTGCCCAGTTCCTAGAGTTCCTTGCTTGAATGAGAGTAGATAAAAAATTTCTTAAAAATATACAATTCTATCTCACTCTACCTTTGTGTTTTGGTACCTTTGAATAAGATATATCCTTCCAGAACCTTATTGTAGTAATAATCCTATTCCACAAAGTCTCAATGATACCTTGAAAAGGCCAGATTTTAGGATCTCTAATTCATTTTGCTGGTGATGTATTTTTTAAACATTTTTTTTTATTTTCTTAACAAATTTCCACATAAGTTTTCGAGAGTCATATGAGCCATCTGTCTCCCTTCCTTCTTCCCAGACCTGACAAGCAATTCAATATGGGTTATACATGTGTTATCATGCAAAACATTTCCATATTATTCATTTTTAAGCGAATAATCTTATAGAACCCAAACCCCAGAACATATATCCAAATAAACAATTGATAAATCATAAGCTTTCATCTGCAATCCTACTCCATCAGTTCTTCCTCTGGATGTGGATTCTTTGTCATAAAAGGCCCTCAGAATTGTCCTGGATCATTGCATTGCTGCTAGTAGCAAAGTCATTTTATGCTTCAGTTACTGTGTTTAATGTTCTCCTGGTTCTGCTCACTTCCCTGTGCATCCGTTCATGGAGGTCTTCCCACTTCTCTCTGAAGTCATCCTGTTCATCATTCCTTAATAGCACAATGGCATTCCATCGCTGGAAGATTTTGTGTGTTTGTTTACAGACATGGAATGAGTTTCATTTCTGACTTTCTTGAGTGTTGAGTCCTGTGAATCTCTCATGTAATTTGTATTTTCTTTCTGTTATTTCCTACAGAATCTAGCTCTGATAGATGCATGTGAGCATTTTTCTTCTCCCTTTCTGTTAAAAGCTCATTTGGTTGGCAAAACTTGAGGGGAATGCATTTTCATGGAAGCCTAGATTTAAACTTGATGGTGCCGGCTCTGCCTGGGCAATCAGCCCCGCCTGCATCTTCCTGACCACCCCTTCCTTCCTGGGCTGCACTCTCATTCCTCCTCTAATTCACGGTGAAGCGAGGGGCTGGAGGGCCCCTCTTTTGTCCCGTGGCTCCTTCCACGGTTACCCGCCATCACTCAGTCACCGGTCCTCTTGGAGGCTCATGCAGTCACAATTCTTCCCTCAGTTCCCTCGGTGCTTGTCTCGGTCATTTCCTCCTTCCCAGCAGCTGCTCTTGTCCTTTCACACGGGCTGGTACTCGCTCAAACACTAAGTCAGGGGCTCACTAGCCTTCGCCGCTGTGTGTGTTTCTGTGACCCAGCTGCCCCCCCCCCCCCCCCCCACCGGAGGTCATGCCCCTCCTCCTGCCCCTGGACAGGGGTGCGAGTTCTAGGATCCGATGACAGCCGTTGTTTCGCCTCTCCTGAGCAGGCAGGGGCCCTCTCCTCCTCAGGTCTTCTTGGGGCCCTCCTACTTTGGGGTCTATTCTAAGAACCTTCCGTGTGGCCTCAACTTCTCCCCGGCCTCCATTCTCACAGCTCCCAGGGCCTAGTGAAGCTCACACGGAGAGTCTGCAGATGTCTTGATTCTCTTTTCCCTCAAACCTCCGTTTCTGCGCTTCCCTGGGCCTGGCTGGGAGGCTCCCGGCTGTCCCCGTCAGCGGCCTCACCGCCTAGGCCTCTCCTATGCCTTTACAGTCTGTGGTCGAGTCTTGTTGGCTTTATCTTTGGCCGTCCCCTCCTCCTAGGCTGGGCCCCGGCCCTCGCTCCCTCGTGCCTGCCCCTCCACCCCAAGGGGGCCTTCCTTCGCTTGGGCTCCGGGCCCCCTCCCGCCCCCTCCCGCCAGGCTTCTTCCACGGAACTTCCCCCCATCCTGAGATCCCTCCATTGGGACCTTGTTCCTCTGACAAGACCCTCCTCCGTCCCCAGCCTCGTCCTCCCCTCGTTTCTGGCTTCCTGGAGGCCCACATCTCCCCTTCTACAGAAAGCCTTTCCCAGTCGCCCCCATGCCAGGGCCTGCCCATGGCTTGTGCGAGGGCCCTCTGTGGGGCCCTTTGGGGGCTGCTTCTCCCATCAGAGGGTGAGTAGGGGCTGTCTCTTGTTTTTCTTTGTTAAACTCCTCTTCCCCTTCTGCCTTGCACGGTTCCTGGCACACAGCAGGTGCTTCGTAAGTGCTTAGAGAGTGCCTTACTAGAAGGGAGTATTATTAGAATAATGGTGGCCTGGCAACCTCAGAACGAAATTGATCTGCCATTTATCTTCATTCAGTGAAATTAGAATTATTCATCGACCATTTTTTATTTTTTAAAAGCATTCTTTTCTATTGCAGCTTGGGGATCCTGCTATTTTCCCAGCCGTCATTGTGGAACACGTTCCTGGCGCGGATATCCTCAACGGCTATGCCGGTTTAGCCTGTGTGGATGAACCTAGTGATATGATTACTGAGAGTTCATTGGATGTTGCTGAAGAAGAAATTATAGATGATGACGACATCACTCTGACAGGTGCCTGATGGCAGCATGAAGCCTTGCTATAACTCTTTTTTTTTTTTATTATTATATTTTTTTATTTGTTACAGGGCCAGGCAATGGGGGTTAAATGACTTGCTCAGGGTCACACAGCTAGGAAGTGTCTGAGGCCAGATTTGAACCCAGAACCTCCCATCTCTAGGCCTGGCTCTCAATCCACTGAGCCATCCAGCTGTCCCCCTTGCTATAACTCATAAACAAGACTCAAGCATATTTCTTTCTGTAAAATTTCATAAGAGTGATCTGAAGCCACTTTGACCTTATTTTCTCTCTCTGTCTTATAGTTGAAACTTCCTGCCATAATGGAGATGAAACCATCGAAACCATTGAAGCTGCTGAGGCACTCCTTAATATGGACTCTCCAGACCCAATGCTGGATGAAAAAAGAATATGTAAGTTCTTTAGGTTTTATGGGAATTTACGTATAAGTGAGTTATATCCTAAGTAAAAAAATTTGTCTTTCTGGTAGAGTTTTAAGTTCTCTCAAGTTCATTACCAGTATCCTTCTCACCTAGTATGATGTCTTCCTTACACAAATTATATGCCTGATAAATGTCTGATTTATTTTTGAGGAGGAGCAGAAATATTCACTGTTTTCTTGTTAGTTGCTTACCCCTTTTTCCTGCAAATATTCCCAGAACAATATAGTGTAAAGGTACCCCCTTTAACTTGCCATATTAAATTTATCTTGGACAGTGTTTTGCATGTGCAACATTTGTTTTTTTGTTGTTGTTGAATGTTGGGGTAAATGTATTATAATTTTCTAAATAAGGCTACAATATAAAAATGGTGTGAGAATTCCCATTTAGCCTAATTGTAAAAAATATTGGTTTATATGGACATAATTGTTGTAGGTTTGGTAGTAATTTGTATAAACAGCCCTCAATATATAGTTAATATACCATATATGAAAATCCACATTCTTCTTATAACATTGTTTTCACTTTACTACATCGTCATTTTTACTATACTTTATTATGTGTTTCGGGCATTCCTACAAGGATGTTAATTTTTTTCAAATCCATAACTTCTGTTTTGATAATAAGTATTTATATAATATATAATTAATATGTTAATATATACATATAATATTTATATAATAAGTAATATAAAATAATTGATAATAAGTATTGATTTTAAGGCAGTAAGTTTTGGCAGTTGGGGTTAAATGACTTGCCCAGAGTCATACAGTTAGGAAGTGTTTGAGGTCACATTTGAACCCAGAACCCCCAACTCCAAAGTCTAGCTGCCCTAAGGATGTTAATTAAGATTAGAAAGTTTGGTTGGTTAGTAATTATAATTTTCTTTCAAACTAATTAGTTTTCTTCATGAAAATAAAAATTGCTAGCTTTTTTTTTCTCTAGAGGTAATCATAACTTTGTTTCCTTTAGCTAATATATTTGCTTCACCTGAAGATGAGATTGTTGTTGCACCCATTACTCATGTATCTGTCACATTGGATGGGATTCCTGAAGTGATGGAAGCACATCAAATCCAAGATACCTATGTAGTATCCCCAGAAACTACAATACCAGAACAACCTAAGAGAAAGAAAGGTGAGGGTAAATAATTTTGACAAATTGTTTTTGTTGTGGATTTATATATTTTGTTACCAAACTGCACATCTTCCTTCCTTCCTCAGAAGTCCAATTCCAGAAACTAAAAGAAATAGACATTTTTCCCTTTTATTCATTAGTCTTCTGTTAGGACAATCCAATCTATACTTGCCTCAGTAAGCCAGCAATATCACTTCTTAGTTTTTGAGTCTTCTCTCAGACAGGTTAGAGGCGATTGGTCATTGACTTTCTTTCTTGGAAGTGGTCTTATGTGGTGCTCTTTTAGTGCAATATTTTTCATAATATCTTGAGCTTTTTTCATAGAATAATCCAGACTGCCAGTCTAGCTCATTTTTTAATATTTATGTATTTTAGAATTTCTTATATTCTTAAGAGTATTTAATTGTTGAGTTTGAGCCTTATAATCACATCATTTCAAGCTTTGTGCTGATGGTACATCTTAATTTAAAGAATTTTAAAAAAATAAATAAGCATATATTTTTTTTTCCATCTCTTTTCTCATCTTGAGAAGCAATAGATATGAAGCAAAAAAAAAAAAAAAGAGTCTTTGTAACAAACTTGCATAGTTATGTAAAACAAATTCCCTCATTGGCCATGTCCAGAAATGTATGTCTTGTTCTGCATATTGAAATGATAGTGTATTTACATTTAATTGTCTAAAAGTGATAGTAATAGTATTGATACTTAGGTACTTTATTACATATCTGTATACTTTAAATTTAATAGATTTTTGAAGGTATTCCTGAGGTCTAGTTTAGCTTAAACCCATGATGGCGAACCTATGGCGCTTAGAGCACTCTCTGTGGTGTGCCGCCTGCTGCCCCCCTTCCTCCCCAATTCATTACTAGAAAGGCCGAGGGACTGGTGTGGAGCTGCTGCCATCCCCCCTCCACCATGCCCAGCACACATTTTTCCACATGCCCCACCTCTCTGCCCAGCAACCTAATGGGAGCACTTTCTCCCTCCCTGGATGGGGTAAAGGGGAGGGGGTGGGATAGGACACAGCACTTGGTCTCTAAAAGGTTTACCATCACTGGCTTAAAACAATATATTTAACTTCTCAGCAGAAGGCCGAATCTACTGCTGGATCTGTGCAACCTGAATATCACAAGATACTAGAACATCCTACATTCAGAAATCACTCCCCCTATAAAATGTGATGTGATGTTATTTATTCGGGATTTTTATAACATAAACTACAATAAAATGTCTTTTAATCACTCAAAAAAATTGAATCAGGGTTTTAATGAGAGAATTTATGTAAAATTAGATAATTTTTTCACTCAGTAGACCTGCTTCAACCTTTGCCTTTGGCTATGTTGAAGTGTACTGTTGAGTAAATATTTGCCTGCCAAAAGCAATTTTTTTTTTCAAAGCACCTTATAGCTTAAAGTCATTCCAGGTTACTGGATAGGCTTTCTCCATAATTTGCAAGTCACGCTAAAGTCTTATTGGAGGTGGAGATGACTACCTTTGCTAAAAAAAAGTTGTACCTGAACAACTCAGTTGAATGCCAAACTTTATCAAATCTTTTAAAAGAAAAAGTAAAAGTCAGTTAGTTTTGGCTGGAATTGTGACCAAACCCGAGGAACCATAAGCAGATTGATAATGGCATCAAGTTTGCCCTTCTTAATGCTGGTGAAGATTATTTTGACATAATTCTTGTGGTTTTCCAGATCTTCCATTATTGTATCCTCTCTTCAGCTGTTGCCTTTCTTTTTATTGGCATCTGTTGAAGAGAACCCTAGAACTTGACCATTCTTTCATGCAAAGATTCCCTACCAGTTAGGTCCCTGCTGTGCCTTGCCTCCTTTCTTAACTGCGTGGCACCTGCGTACACTTCTGAACAAAATGTCTTCTTGCTTAGTAAACCTCTTTCTTCTTTTATCCTTCTAGTGATGGTTCTTTTAAAGTCTCCTAGAACAGAGACATGACATTCGTCATTCATTCTGTAAGCTTCCTTTAGAAACAACAACAGGGATTGGAGGAATATCTGCTATGCTCCTTGTTACTAACCTATCTCTTTCCCGGTTTTATAAAAATCAAAGGACAAATAATGTGCCTTTAATAAATGTTTGTTTTGATGATGGCTGGGATGGCGGGACTCTCCTTCAGAAGGCTTGATAATGGTTGGGCTAGACACAGGATTGGGGAGCTGGGAGCTACTCTAATTCTTATGGCTCTTGGGCACCACATTCTGAGCTGGTTCGGGATCCCAGGGCAGAGGTGATGGCATTGGTTTGAATCCTCCATGGCCCTTTAGGATGCCTTGCTGCCATATTTGTGGGCATCGACTGTCACCTGATGGTCGTGGGGAGGCTGTCCCCTTTCTCCCCTGAATGATAGCTGTAGGCTGATGGTCTGGGAGCATTGGTTCCCGGGCCCTTGGGGTTCTTTTTGGGAGTCCCTTCCCATTGGTGGTAGTTGTTGGTGGTGGGCTCCTTCTTCCCAAGTGTTGTCCCCTTGGAGGATGGCGTTGGCAGGGCCAGTTTGGAAACAGGGACTGCTCATGATAGGGAAGATGCGTGGGGCTGCATTCCTTAGGCCTGGTGGGCTCTGGGACTTGGTGTGCTGCCACCAGGATCTTAGAGGAAGTGATGGTAGCTTGGCACGTTCTTTCTCCCTTACCTCTCTCTGACTTTGCTGCAGGGCTGGAGGCAAGAGCTGATCTCCTGATCCCAAGCTTGGCCTCAATCAGTGGCCTAGCGTTTGCCCACAAACATGTTTAAATTAAGGGTTCCCTTCCTTCCCTCATTAATAACTTCAATAATACATTATCTTTAATATTAGAAAATGATTTTTGCATCTCATTGTTGATCTCTAGAATAACAGAGGGTGGAGTCCCCATGGCAGAATGAGAGTCAGCTTTTTTTTGTCTCTCCCAACACATTTCCTCCATGACAATGGAGAAAACTGCCAGAATGAATTCTGATTAGGAGAGCCAAGAAAAAAGTCAGGAAGTCATTTTTTCCAGCTCAGGGCAGCTTAGGGAGATAGATAAAGAGGTCTTTTGGGATGGGAGTTGGCCATGAGAGCAGCATCAGCCATAGGAGAGCAAACACCGGAACATGAGCTCCCGGGAACTGTGATGTGTGCTGGGAGCAGGAACAGTGCCCTCTGCAGTTCTGTTACCTTTGCCCCATTTCTGGGCCCCGCGCCGAGCACATAACAGAGCTCAGAAATGAGGCTGTGTGGCTCTGGGCCCAGGAGCACGGTGGTGACTCAGGTCTAATGTTTGGCCCAGCACGTAAAGCTGCCCTGAATAACCGGGGCAGTAGAAGAAAGGGAGAACGTCCCAGCAGGCAGCAGCATTCTACTGAAAGGCAGCCACACACAGGCCAACACATCAAACCTTGCAGGGCTCTCTTAGTGTCACACCACTGTGGAAGCACCAGAAACATAGGCATCCAGGCTGAGTTGTGACAACAGCAGAAGCTTAGACAGACAACCCACTTACTCCTGTCCTCCTCAGTCGTGAACAAGAGCCCAACTCAAATGTTAAAAACCAAAGTCAAGAAGTGGGCTGGGAGCATTAGCAAACAAACAGCCACAAAACCTGATTGTAACACTCCTAGAAAGAGGGAATGACTCCAGAATATCTACAAGCAGAGCCTCAAAGAAAAATGCAGATCCAAGACAAGCCTAAGAAGAATTCTAATTCAAGAACTGAAGATAGAGATAAGAAAGAGCCCAAAAATGATTTTAAAAAACAAGAGAAATAGAGGAAAAAATGGAAAAAAGGAAGAAAATAGGAAATATCTGATAGAATGACAGAAACATCAGTCTTTGTAAAAACCTTTGAAACCTAAACTTCTAGTTAGATGACATTGTCTCTTAAACATCGTCAGGATTATTTTAAATTGTTCTCTTAAAATTATGAGTGTACATAGTGATATGTACCTGAAATACTGAAATAGTATTATTCCCTTTTGCCTTGTTTCCTTAGTGATGTTTAAAGTAACGTTTGGTTTCATTTCTATGAAACTTTTCCCATATTTCTGTCCAGTTTTCTGAGGAAGCACTTCACTGGGACATGTAAAGAAAAGAGAAGACAGAATATGAAATTTCTCAGATGGAGTCAGGCAGCTGTTTTAGGGAGGAAATGTAATTTCTGTTCTCTTTCATACAATTAATTTTTCTCTCTGTCTCCAGGAAGTCAGCCAGGTTCCTCTTTGGGCAGGAGGCTTATTATGCTCCAGAACTAGAGAAATTGGCTCACAAGGTTATCCTAAGTCCCTGAAATAACTAAATGTGCCCTGGGGCTTTTCTTCCACCTGAGCTCTGGGTATCTCTCATGAGGTCCTCAGGAAAAGATTGCTCTAATCTCTGGCAGGATGGGGGAAGTATTCAAACAGAAGTTGTCAGGGATGATGTAATAAAGACTCCTCTTCAGGTGGTGGTTGAGCTAGGTGATCTCGAAGGCCCCTTCTGGAAATTCTGTGATTCTAGGTAAAATTGTCGAGTGTTTACAGCGTATCTTTGACCCTGACTAAATGATATGTATCCAAGGTATATGCTGCATAGGCTGATTAATGCCCCATGGGTAATGTCTGGAATTTAGGTAGCTGACATCACATGGGTGTACAGAAGCCCAACAATTAGATTTTTCCTCAGCTGTGGCTAGTTGAGCCTTAGTACTTATTTAGCAGATAGTTCAATCTCTATTATTTTCTTACAAAAATAATTTATTAAAATTTAAATATTTAATTTGTGCATTATACTTATTAAATAGAGCCCAAGAGAAAATGAATAGCAAGATTTAAAGAAATAAAATATCCAAGGAGTGTATTATATATCTGTCACTGGACCCAGCTGTTAACTATCCCCACTTTTAACCAAATCTTGGCTTTTATGCCTGTTGTTTGGAAACTTCTACTTTCTTTCACCTACAGTATTCTTCAACTTTAAAAAGGCTGGCTCAGCCCTTGTAGTTTTGCCACCTAGACATTAAAAGCCTTTCAAGCATTTCCTTTTTGGGCCGAAATTGAGTCTTTTGCTTTTCCACACTCACTGTGCTTAGCTTTTATGAATAAGTTTCTCTGTGTATTCTTGCCAGATCATAAAGGCATTGAAAAATGATGAGCTACTTGGTTATGTTCTGAAGCATACAGCCCCTCGTTGCTATTCTATCTTTTTCATGCAGGACAGAATTTGCCTTTCCTCCTCTGGGTATCCCTGTTTCTGTGGGGCTTCTCCTGAAGGCTTAGACCTTAGCATATAAGCAAGTTCCTTTCTTGTTACATTTGACATTCTATTGAAACTGCATTTTTCTTTAAAGGAGTCAATGGATTTTTCATAATTTCTTTAGCCAGTTTTAATAGAGCATAACTGTAAGTCCAGTGAAGCCGTGGTTTCTTTACAGTCCAGTCACCTCCCTTTCATGTGTCCCCTCCCTATACCCCTTGATATTCCTCAGTCTTGCTCATCAGTACTCCGTGCTCTAAAATGATTGTCTTTCTCCCTCCTGTCTCCTGAAATTCCTTTTTTTCCTTTTTTTTGGGGGGGGGGGGAAGATTTCAGCTAAGTATTAATTATAATCTGATTAACTCAATGCTAACATTTGAGTCATTTTCTTTTCCTCTTTCTCCCATCCACTAGAGAATAAAACAAACAAATCAAACCTCTGGTATTAATTGCATTTTTATGCCATAATCTAAAGTCTATAGGATTTAGAGAGAGAAGAAAAATTAAATACTTACTGACTGTAAGACCTTCAACAATGACTAAGTGAAGAGGGATTGAATGTAGAAATCAACTTAGTTTTGTATTCTCCCTATGTGTAATATGGGTCTCACTTGTAAAGTTTGTACAAAAGCTTTTTAGCTTAATATAATCAAAACCATTTAATTTACATTTTGTAATTTTCTCTAACTCTTGCTTGGTTTTAAAATCTTTCCTTTCCCACAGATCTGACAGGTATACTATTTTGTGTTCACTTAACTTATTTATAGTTTCCCTCTTTATATTCAAGTTATTCACCCATTCTGAATTTATCTTGGTGTAGGGTGTGAGATGTTGATCTAAACCTAATCTCTCCCGTATTGTTTTCCAAATTTCCCAGCAGTTTTTATCAAATAGTGGATTCATGTCCCAAAAGTTGGGCTCTTTGGGTTTATCATACACTGTCTTGTTGACATCATTAACCCCAAGTCTATTCCACTGATCCTCCCTTCTATCTCTTAGCCAGTACCATATTGTTTTGGTGACTGCTGCTTTATAGTATAGTTTAATATCTGGTACTGCTAGGCCCCCTTCCTTCACATTTTTTTTTCATTATTTCCCTTGATATTCTTGATCTTTTGTTATTCCAAATGAAATTTGTTATAGTTTTTTCTAATTCAGTAAAGAAGTTTTTTGGTAATTTGATAGGTATGGCGCTAAATAGGTAAATTAATTTGGGTAGAATGGTCATTTTTATTATGTTAGCTCGTCCTACCCATGAACAATTAATGGCTTTCCAATTGTTTGGAAAGTGTTTTGTAGTTGTTTTCATATAATTTCTGTGTTTGTTTTGGTAGATAGATTCCCAAATATTTTATATTATCTAGGGTGATTTTAAATGGTGTTTCTCTTTCTACCTCTTGCTGTTGTGATGTGTTGGAAATATATAGAAATGCTGATGATTTATGTGCATTTATTTTGTATCCTGCCACTTTGCTAAAATTGTTGATTATTTCTACCAGCTTCTTAGTTGATTCTCTAGGATTTTTTAAGTAGACCATCATATCATCTGCAAAGAGTGATAGCTTAGTTTCCACATTGCCTATTTTGATACCTTCAATTTCTTTTTCTTCTCTAATTGCTACTGCTAGTGTTTCTAGTACTATGTTGAATAATAGGTGATAATGGGCATCCTTGTTTTACTCCTGATCTTATTGGGAAGGCTTCTAATTTATCCCCATTGCATATAATGCTTGTTGATGGTTTTAGGTATACACTGTTTATTATTTTTAGGAAAGGTCGGAGTTACGTTTTTTGAAAGAGGATTTGGTATTTACCCCATGGTGTTTGCTGAAAAACTTGAGAAATGTCATTTCCTGTAGTACCTTATAAAGAAAGGATCTGGGATGGACCACAGAGATATTTTTCCTGTCCTTTATATTTCCATCACCCATCCTTCTTTCTACTCAGTTGACCTCAGTAATACTATTGTTATCCTGGTTTCCATAACCCATCTGATCTGCTCTTTCCCTTGGCCTAACCTCCACCCTTTTCTGTTACTTGGGCAACATGAATATTTAGGTGACTTTTGTTTCCAGATTTCTACTTCTCTAGACTATTGCCCAATTAGAACCAGACTCACCCATCTTAAGGCCCAATCTTACCTTAGATGGGTTTTACCACTACTTTTTTCCCCCTTTACTCATTTTATTTCCTTCTGGTAACAAATGACTTTCTAAATGAGTGATTTCATAGTAAATCACTGTCATGCTCAAAATGAGCAAAGAGAACACTGCATAAAACTTCTGTATCCATTTGAAATTTATTAAAGGATATTTTTGTGTACTATAATCTTTTTTTTTAACGTTTATTTTAAAACCCTTATCTTCTGTCTTAGAATCACAACTGTGCATTGGTTCCAAGGCAGAAGAGTGGTAAAGGGCTAGGCAATGGGGGAGGGGGGGAGGAGGTTAAGTGGCTTGCCCTGAGTCACACAGCTAGGAAATGTCTGAGGGCATATTTGAACCCAGGACCTCCTGTCTCTAGGCCTAACTCTCAATCCACTGGGCAACCCATCTACTCCCTATACCACTGATGGGCAAACTACAGCCAGTGTTCGGCCAGATGTGACCCCCTGAAATGTTCTATCTGGTCACGTTACATTATTCCTAATGTATTCCTAATGAGGAATACAATGAATAGGATATAATACAATGAAACTTTGAAAGAGTTGCCTTAGAAACAGACTGACAGATGAGCATTTCCTTTCCTTTGGCCTCCTCTTTAAAAATGTTTGCCCATCACTGGTCTATACTATAATCTTTTTAGTGATCATTCCTTAAGATTTCTTTAACAATTTGCCAGTAGTTAATGGAAATCTGAGGGAATATATATTTTAGTTAATGGCAAGAGAAAGTCATAAGTACCTGAAACATAAATAGAAACAAAACAATATTTAATGTGATACAAATTTATTTGTCAGCTACTTACAAACTGTTGTCTAGTAAACTGAAAGATAAATGGAAAAAATGTAGATTGTTAAATAAATATAAAATGCCAGGATGCATTAGTCAACAGCAATTTCTGTGTTACTATGAAATTGATGTAGGTGACAATACTAGGCACTTATTAGGAAAGAGAAAATTGAAGCTGAAATATCTTTTTGCCCTTGAGGAACTTCTGTAAGCAGAAGCCAAAATAAATCGGTATGTTGAAATCAGAAGTGAATTGGTTCATTTTGAGCCCAAACTGCTCCAAGGCTCAAAGAAAGATAGGAACGTGACTACTTTACATACTTGGTATAGACTTTCAGTAGTGTTAGTTCTGAAGTAAAAAATATTTGGAGATAAATCTGAGGTGGAGTAAGTTGCCCAAGATCATATTATTAGATCCGTCCTCAGTTGATGTTTCTGCTCTGTAAAATGTTCTATTCTTTCTCATGTTCAGGTTTGTGAAAATGATTTTCTTTATAGTAATCGAATATAATTTTTGTTGACAAAACCAAACTATTTAGAAAGAAATTGAAGAACCTGAGATGTAAGTGGTATGTCAAAAGATAAGATGAAAGTAAGATGTCCTTTTTTCTTGACATTTCAAAACAAGGATTTATGCATAATTGGTTTTGTTTCAGGGAGAAAAACTAAACCACCTCGACCAGACTCCCCAACCACTACACCAAATATATCTTTGAAGAAGAAAAACAAAGATGGGAAGGGTAAGTACTATAAGTTATTTATAATATGTGCTTATCAAGCAGCATTCAGAATTGAAAAGCTGAAAGTCCTGACATGCTGAAATGGATTTTACTATTGCCACATTCTCATGATAGGGTTGCCATATTTCATTAAGGAAAACTAAGCCAAAGAAATATGACTTTTGTCTGACTTTCTCTGTTATCAGAATAATCTATTCTTCATCCTATTATGGGGCTGTTGGAAAAAAACAACAAACTATTGCATTTTCAAATCATAGATGCTTTTCCTTATATCATAATTTTTTAGTAAATATCTTCCCATCTGCCCATTTCTAATGTAAAACACTTGAAGAGGAGGCATATTGTTAAGGCTGATCACCAGGGTGACCTTCCGTAGTTTAAATATAAAGAAAGAATCTGGCAAAATACCTTCTACAATTATTTTTTATTTTGCCTATAACTTTTCCCCCATTAAAAATAAAGTAAAATAAAACAAATAAAGGTGTTTTCTGAGGCAATCACACAAAGCTTGATCTTGTATCAGAATCTTATATAATTCATCAGTGGCTATATTGGATTCCAAGTTAATATAACTGTTGTGTCACTAATGAAAAATCACTTTAAGGATGTAACTTTCAAGTGCAATTTGGTAGACTTAGAGAATTTTTTGAGTTGGATGAGGCCTAGAAAGTTGCTTAGTCCAATTCTATCTTCTTAAACATGAAGGGACTTGATCTAGGTCAAATGCCTAAGAAATATTGAGCTGAGATAGAATCCTTGACTTCTTTTTCTCAGTCTAGTTTTTTATATTATGCTATTCTAGAAGATTTTTTTTTCTTGATGCTAGGGGGAAAAATAGAAAAAAAAATTTAAATACCTCTGTTTCAGGAAATACAATTTATCTTTGGGAGTTCTTATTAGCGCTTCTTCAGGACAAGACTACCTGCCCCAAATACATCAAGTGGACCCAGAGGGAGAAAGGAATTTTTAAATTAGTGGATTCTAAGGCTGTGTCTAAGTTATGGGGGAAACACAAAAACAAACCTGATATGAATTATGAGACTATGGGAAGAGCTCTCAGGTATGTAAAGTTTTAAAAGTTTAATATATCAGTATTTTGTTTATTGAGTGCTCAAATTGGTAAGTTTCAGAATAGCAAAGTATATTAATAAAATAAGATGTGTTAATAAAAATGTTAAATGTGGAAAGTAGCATATGTTTAAATTGAAATATTTTTTTTTTTCCTGGGGAAAAGAGGTAAGATTTAGAATAATACTCCTTGTACTATGAAATGGTACATTTACTCAGTTTTATGTTCTATTCCTGTTTTTTCTTAAAAACAGGAAATAATGTGCAAAGAAATAAGTTGTGGTTGATGTTTTGTTTGTATAGGGGTCAGAGAATTCTGAGCTGTGGTCCTCACAGGAATTATGAATCAACCACAGTGTTCTGAAGTCTTGCGCCATTAGGCTGTGTCAGCACAAAGTACAAATGAAATGACATACATAGTAAGATGTGATTAGCTAGAAATAATTTGATTTTTCAAGTACAAAACTTATATACTGTATTAAAAAATATGTGTTAGGTGCAAAGTTTAGTATTTTAGTTATCATAAAATTTTTATTATCAAAATTATCATTTTTACCATAAAACTTCCTTTTAGTTTCAATATCTTTGAAATCAGATCATTTTGATCAAGGGTACAGTATGATTCTATATTTGAAGGAGAAAAATGACAGTGGGTTATAATGTTCTTTTTTAGTCTTTTTAAACTAAATCAAAACTCGAGTTTTTTTTTTTTAAGTGTTTAGGTCACCTATAAAAGCTTTCATTACATCTGCTGTACAATACTGTTTTATAAATAATGGCAGGTTAAATTAGTAATATAAATCATAGCTTCTTCTAGGAAACTCAAATAGAAATAAATTATTTGAATTTGCAGGGCTTTTATTATCCTTGAATAAAGCTAATGATAAACACTACTTGCTCTGTAGCTATGTAATTATGATTTAATACCATTTAATTAGGAAACTTTTAAGTTTAAAAGATTAGTATTTGTCACATTTCTAATTTACCTAAAAATAGAATGTAGCCAATTCTGCTAATAATAATGGAGCCAAGGGAAAGTACAGAATATCAAAATCCACTAGTATTTCTCGTGCTTCTTTTTCATGTCAGTGTTAGTTTCAGTTTCTTTCTCTAAGAATCCTCATATTTAGTGTTAAGTTGACATTCTTGAAATTACCCTGTTGTTATCAGCCTTTTAAAACCTATTGCAAGCACAAAATAGCTAAAAGACCCGGCAACAAAGAGGTACAGAAGTGTGAATCCGGGGGTGGGTTGGAGAGTTAACATAATTTTCAGCCTGGATTCATTTCTACAATCAGAAATCAATTTAGGTTGGTAGTCTTTTCTGTGTGCATTTATACAGAGAAATAATGTCTTTGTAATTATGTTGACAGCCCTAATTAAAACAAATGTTTCTGAGAGTTCCCAGAGTACAGTTTATTTCAAAAAATATTTTCTGAAGTATTTGTGGCGTGAATACTGTTTTTATTTAGTAACTCTTTATTCAACTTGTCATGTGTCGAAATAGGTACTATTACCAAAGAGGTATTTTGGCTAAAGTGGAAGGTCAGCGCTTGGTGTACCAGTTTAAGGAAATGCCAAAAGACCTTATTTACATAGATGATGAAGATCCAAGTTGCAGCCTAGAGTCTTCAGATCCATCACTGTTGTCTTCAACAACCACCTCTGGTAGAAACCAAGCCAGCAAATCCAGAGCGTCTTCAAATCCAGGGACAAAGGGAGGCTCCGCCACTGTTCTGAAACCGGGGAGTTCTAAACCCACCAAAGCCAAAGAGCCCGGGGAAGCCACCCAGACACACCTGGCTGGTCTGTCGCCAGAGGTGGTGCGGACGGTTCAGTCATCCCCAGCTCCACATCCCGTCCAGCTCTTTCGGACTGTTCACCTCATGCAGCCGATCCAGGCCGTTCCAGAAGGGCAGGGAGCCAGTAACATGCAGGAGGAAACGTTGAATTCTTCTCTTCAAAATATTAGGTAACAAAGAGCTTATTGAATAGTAGGTCATTAGGGGTCTGCAGTGTCAAATGGAAGCGACAGCTGTGTAGATCGCACAGGCCGAAGCCCTTTCACCATTGGGGGCCGGCGGAGTGCGTGTGGACTTTTGTTCTTTAATCTGTTGTACAGCTTTACATACCTGGGTTAACCCAGAGTAGGGAGGGTACAAATACATAAAAATCCATATACAAAATTCCGGAGCTTTCCTTTGCATCCGCTAGAACTGGTAGGGATCAAACAGAACAGTCGGCTAGTGTCCTTACAGGCAGCTAGATGGCTCGGGAGGAGAGAGGTCTGAGCCTAGAGCCTGGTTCCAGTGTGGCCTCAGACACTTAGAAATTGTATGACCCTGAACAAGTCACTGTTGGCGTCAGTTTCCTCATTTGTCAAATGAGCTGGAGAAGGAAATGGCAAACTGCTCCAGTATCTCTGCCAAAAAAACAAACCAAATGGGATGTGAAGAGTCAGATGTGACTGAAAAATGCCCAAAACAACAATATATCCTTATGATTGTCCTTATTGGGAGTTTTTTTTTTCAATTTATATTTAATCTCAGGGTAATATTCTTTCTTGGTGGAGAGATTCCATCAGAGCAGGTGAACTAGGTGGTCTAGCTAGGCAGGAGGCTGATAACTATAGGGTCACATTATATTCCATTAATTCAAAGAGGATATCTGATTACTCAGTAGAGGTTGAAAGAAAACAAATTTCTTTTACATATCTAATACCCTATTTCCTTAAAAATTTGGGGAATGAGGAGAAAGCTAAGACAAATAGCTTTTTTTTTACCTGTTTAATATTGAAATGTTAGATCTGTAAAATAAACATTTGATTAAACTAATTTCAGGTGTGGAATTGAGGGTGTAGGACACTTTGAAGGTAGTGCGCAAATTTAATTTCACTTTACAGTAATCTAGTCTCTAACAAGGATCACATTAGGAGACTCTGTAACAAATATTTTTCAAGCAAGGATATGTATATATTGTAAATATCATCTCTCTGATAGAACAGAAATTGTGTGATGGGAGTCGTTTGATTTTTGTGTTTTTACCCTCAGTACCCAATATAGGGCCTGCTACAGAGAAGACAATTAAGTGCTTGTTGATTAGCTGAGTAAAAATACCACTTTATAATTAAAACCCTGACATAAATTTCAACCTTTTTACGAACTTTTAAACCTCACATCCTGAGATATACTAATTGTTAATTCTTTGTCTTCCAAGAGGGGAGGGAAAAGTCAGATTCCTTAGATTTTAGTTGGATAGGAATGAAAACTTTAACTTATTTATGGAAGTATTCATTATCTGCCACTCCCCTTCTTTCAACTTTAAATGTTTTCTTTTCTTTTCTTTTTTTTTTAAAAACAGGAGTTATTTTTTTGTGGGAATTGACTGAATGGTTAGTGAATAGGCTATCTTCTCCCTTTCACCTTTTGCCAAATATTCTTTACTAGACCTTAAGAGGAAATTCTTGTTTGGAAGACATGATTAAGTTGTAGAATGACATATTACACTGCAATGGCAGTGAAATTCTGTTCCAAAAGTCAAAATAATATAATTTTCATAACTCCAAATATGAAGAACATCTCAAAAATAGTTTCTCTAATCTATTATGGATCTATCATCCATTAACTTATTTTAAGACTTATTTATGATTTTAGCTTTTTAGGGTAATGAGTGCTATTTCCTCTTTATTTACATAAAGTACTTTTCTTTTACTTGAAATTTCTCAAGTTTCAATTGAATTCTTCTAGTTCTAATACTTAAAAACTGATTTATTTGGTCATTTCTATTGTTTTCTTTTGGATGGTTGCTTATGGTATTTTTCTGGAAGTGGATTATGTACTAGATTAGATCTATTATTTTAAGAAATAAATATTAAACCAAACTATGTACAGCCTGAACTTGAAGTAAATTACAGGAAATTATATGATGTATTATTAATTTCCTAAGGGTAGTTATAGCTAGATTTTCCTGCTGTTTTTTCTCATATATATATATATATATATATATACATATATATATATATATATATATATATATATATATATAATTTAAGGTTTCAGAGAATAACATTTGGGCTGTGTTCCAGATTAAAATAAATATTGTTTGTTAATATTATTTCTACACATTTTGGTAACAAATGAGAATTGGTTTTATTATTAGTATTACTCAATTCTGGAATCATCGATTGGCCTCCCTAGTCTTCATCCATCCCCAAATTCTCCAGTAGTTAATGTGAAAAGCCCAAGAAAACAAATAGAAAATAGTGACTGTGAAGAACCAAAGTCGAGGGCAGCCCAGTGAGAGAAGCTTCACTACCTCTTGGATCAACAGTAACCTGGAGTTTATCCTCCAAAGACTCTCCCACCAGTGCTGCCAGTCTCTACTGCACCAGTATTTTTTTCCTGAGCAATTCTAAAATGGTTCACTATGTCTAATCATTTCAAGTTTACCAACTCTTTTCATAGCTATATCTATTTGTCTGTCTTTTATCTTCTCTACCTACCTACTTATGTTACCTACCTTATCACATCTCTCTCTCTCTCTCTCTCTCTCTCTCTCTCTCGATGGATAGCCTCTGAAACAGTTGATTAAGGGGAAAAAAGGGTAGGGATGGTGGGGTACATGAATAAAATTGTAGAAAATACCCAGTTTTTAAAAAGTGGCTGGATTCTACCTCTATGTTTGCCACTTGATCCTACAACCTAACCACTTAACACCTTTGAGCCTCATTTCCATCTATAAAATGGGCATAATACCTTCACTGCATATCTTACTAGGTTTTTGTGAAGGAAGAACTTTGTACTCCCAAGTAGTGTGGAAATGTGAAGCATTCTCCCTACTATTCTTGAGGGTAGGGACTGTTAGGGATTGTTATTTTTTATGTTCTCGGCACCTTTTAAAGATGATTGAATTGTTTTTTTTGGGGGGGTGTCTCTTTAAGAAAACATACATATAATTAAAGCTCATTGTTATATTGTGTATATCTCTTTGAGATTTTACTTTTTTGCTTTTATTTTATACTATACACAATTCCAGAAGCCTTGGTCTTTGTTTTTGAATGCATAGAAGATAGGGGGCGAACTGGGAGGGCAGAGGTGCCTGTTACAGAGCTGTCATTTGAGCTTTTAGGTACTTGATAAAGTAGTAGCAACAAGTGAACACTCACAATTGTGGATATCAGAACCTTCTTAGAAGTAGAGCAAAGAACTCTTATTACTATCATCAGGACTATTTAGTTTAGGGGCAAATATTCTTACAAATAACAACTCCTAAGGATATAACTATATTCTTATAGCTCCGTATAATGATAGGTGTCTAAAACTAGTAATTCTTTTTTTAAATCCTTACCTTCTGTCTTAGAATAGATACTGAGTTTCATTTCTAAAGCAGAAGATCTTTAAGGGTTAGGCAGTGAGGAATTAAATGATTTGTCCAAGGTCACTCAGCTAGCAAGAGACGGAAGCCTGATCTTTAACTCAGGTCGTTCAGGCTATAGGTCTGGCATTCTTCCATTGTACTACTTAGTTACCTACAAAACTAGTAATGAAAGTTCTATGGTGCATACTGTCTACTGGGAGCATATTTTCTATGGTTAATAATGTGCTGATTTTTTATACTTTTAACTTGGAGGCATTTGTACAAAAGACTAACATGCCTTTTTACGATTTAAAGAGAAGACTATGCAATCAGTGGTTAAAGATGAAGGAGAAAAACCAAGAGAGAACAGCCTTAGGTAAAACAGGAGAGGTGAATGTATTCAGAAACAGGGAGTGATTAGTAATGCTGAGCTTCAGAAAAACCAAGAACTGAGAAAACAGAACTTTAGATTTGGAAATAATGATTTAATTAATATCTTGAGACAGCAATTTAAATAGAAGCCTGGAATAAGAAGCCATATTGTAAAGGACTGAGAAGGAAGTTGGTGGGTTAGAAGAGGAAGGATTGGGCATAAGTTTAGTATTTTTAAAAATGCATTTTTTATAAATAACTACTTTTCAATAAATCATTCTCTGTAATTTTTTTCTTTCCCCTTTTCCTATCTCTCCTCTCTCCACCATTAACCTTGTTAAGAAGGAAGTGGACGAAATTCTGTACTTGTAGTCCACCACCACTCTTCAGAGTGGAGGGAAAAAATACTCTCCCATTAGTCTTCTAGAATGTACATTGATCACTATATTTGATCTGAATTCTTTTCTATTTTAGTGTTATCATTTATTGTAGCTATTATTATTTAATGTTCTTACAGGTTGACTTTTAAAATTCTGTATGAATCTTGTGCTTCTTGGAACTCATACTCTTTACATTGGTCACTTTTCAGGGCATAATACTATATTAATGTTCATATCTTATAATTTGTTCAGCCATTCTCTAATGCTGATTTTCAGGCATACCCAACTCTTGGTGTGACCCTACTTGGGGTTTTATTGGTTTTCTTACTAGTTTGCCATTTACTTCTTCAGCTCGTTTTGCAGATGAGAAAAACCAAAATAAATAGAAAATAGAATTTAAAAATGTTTAGAGCAATAAAGAATATAAATTAAATCCCCCTTAAGGAACATTAATTATTGCATTGCTGTTAATACAAAACAAATAAAAATTTTATTTGGTTTTCAGTATATATAAAACTTTGTTCATTTTCTTCCCTTTGGAACAAAAAGACACCAAGAAGCAATTTGGGAAAGGGTCCTTGACACATATTGGCAATAAAGCACTGGATAAAGTGTTAGGCTTCAGTGGGTTCAAATCTGGCCTTTGGACTGAATAGCTGTAGAATCTCATGCAAATCATTTACCTTCAGTTTGCCTCAGTTAAGGACATTTGTAAAATGAGGATATTTTTGCACCTGCTTCCCTGGATTGTTGTGAAGATTAAATGAGATAATAATTGTAAAATGCTTTTAAAAATGTTTGCTACATAATGAGTGTTAAAGAAATATTACTTATTATTGTTATTACTGAGTAATGAGAAGTCAGTAAGGTATTAGAAACCTGCTAATATCATGTGCTTCAAATGTGTCAAAGTACCATATACCCTCTTCCTTTCCTACTCCTGTCAGGTGAGACAGCTAATACCCGAAATTTCTGAAAAATTGAAATTTACCCTATAGTCACATATATAAAACTCTTAGTCTTGTTAATATAATTTAACAAATTTTATCTCGAATAGTAGCTTAGCTGTTAATTATTTAAACTAAGAATCATATAACCCTCATAATTTGCTAATTTAGAATAACATGTTGCTTTTGCAGAGTACCTACCCTTATATCCTACTTAATGATGTTCGGGGTAGGGGAACCCAGTTATGCTTCAGTCTCAGCTATATCTGCTGCATTTACATCTTACATTAAACTATCAGTTTCATAATTCTGCATCTTTGTAGTTATGATCTTGTGAATAATATATGATGATATTTGACTTTTTGATCCATTCTATGTTCTTCTAATGAAGACAGCAGAGTTAAATACATTTAATGAAACCAAAAAAAGAAAACCCCAAAGAATCCTGCTTCAAGTAAAATTATGGTGATTGGTTGCTCTGCAGTGGGCAAGAGATTGGGGGAAGGCCTTTTGTAGAAGATGGGATTGGAGCAAGGGAGTGGAGAGCATTTCAGGGATAGAGAATAGCCAGTGAAAAGGCAGGGAATGACAATGATGGAGTGTTTGGAGGCCTTTATCGTTGATATGGGAGGTAATCCGAGTTTACTGAATTGCAGGGTTGGGGAGTTGACTTGACAGGTGAGTGGAAGGTGGAATCTAGTGGGGAGAGACTTGAGGCACAGACCAACCATAATGCTTATTGTTATAATCCAGGTGTGGGATAAGAGCATGAATCAAAGAAGGGTAACAAAAAGAAATCTTAACAGTGGAATTATAAAGTGAAAAATTTTTTTTTAATGATAATGATCACCCCTTAAAATTTCTCAGGTTTTTCTATGTTTTATTGTCTTAATATGTGTGTGTCTCTCTCCCTCTGCATTCGTATGGGCATATTAGGGGTACTAGTCATGCAATTTATTTCTGCTAAAGAGTAACATTTAAAAAGAATCTCTAATAATCATAATTTTTTGTTTTAAAAGACAATTAAGGAGGCAGGTAGGTGGCATAGTCTATAGAGTGCCAGCCCTAGAGAGGCCCTGGGTTCAAATATGCCCTCAAACACTTCCTAGCTCTGTGATCCTGGACCGGTTACTTAAACCTATTTGCCTAGCCCTTGCCCTTCTTTCTTGGAGTTGTTACTAGGACAAGATCCTTAAGGATTGAGGGGGAGAGAATATGATTGACTATGTCTATATGTGCTCTCATTTTTCTTAATTCTGTTTTGGAATTTCAACAGGACTCTTCAGACTCCGACCCAGGTTCCTGTGGTGGTTTCTCCAGGGAATCAACAGTTGCATACAGTCACACTCCAGACAGTGCCACTTACAACAGTTATAGCCAGCACAGATCCAGCATCAGGAACTGGGTCTCAAAAATTTATTTTGCAAGCCATTCCGTCATCACAGCCTATGACTGTCCTGAAAGAAAATGTCATGCTGCAGTCCCCAAAGCCAGGCTCTCCTCCTTCATCTATTGTTTTCAGTCCTGCCCATGTACAACAGGTTCTTACTAGCAATGTCCAGACCATTTGCAATGGGACAGTCAGTGTGACTTCATCTCCATCCTTTAGTGCTACTACTCCTGTGGTGACCTTTTCCCCTCGAAATTCACAACTGGTTGCTCACCCATCAGGCACTGTGATTACTTCAGTAATCAAAGCACAGGACTCGAAAGAAACCATGATACAAGAAATGATGGCACAGGAGGTGGAAGATAACAGGATAGAAGACCTTGAACAAACAGAACAGAAGATTGAGCTGCAGCCACAACCCATTGTGGTAATGGTGTCAAGTTCCAATGGATTCCCATCCCAGATAGCTGTGAAAAGAGAAAGTGAACAATTGGAGCCCAATTCGTATTAATATACCAAGTTAATTATGGATGACTTTTTAAAATTACAGCATTTTTGTTTGTGTATAAAGGATTTGATTCTGAAGCATATGTTACAGAGCCCCATAATTTTGGCAATTAATTATTAGTCATAACTTAGAGTTAGTTTTGCTTTTCTTTTAAATATTAAAAAAAATGCAACACATGCTCCAAGGACATATTTTAGAATTCAAGCATGAAGGACCATGCATTTTATATGATGAAGGCTTTCTTTTTTTTTGAGATCTTTGTCTCAGTTGCTACAGTATGTCTTTTTTTTAAAATCCTTTTTCCAGTTCTACATTATAATAGCTTTTCTGTTTCCAATGTAAATATGTTAGTTAAATGTAAGGCGACAGAGAGTTTGAACTATGTTCATTCCATTTGTGTAAAGCTTACCTCTAGGAAATACTAAGTGACTATCTTATGTCACATATTTTTAATTGATTTCAGTTTTCCACCTACTTCACATTGGTAATATTATGTGCCACAAAGAATTGGTGTGTAAAATGGAAACTGGGGGGAAAAAAAAAAAGAAACATAAAACAGTCCTAATTCTAGGCTTCTTTGGAAGTAGTACCTGCACAGCCTGCCATTAACTTTCTTGTGTAACCTTGAACACAACACTTTCCGAGCTTCAGTTTCCTCATCTGAGGAATTAAAATAGGTGATCTTTAAGGCTCTGGCCAGCTACCAGATGCTGTAATTTCCACACTCCCACAGGATCAAAAAATTTGTTTTATCTGAATTATTACCAAGTTGGGCTCTAGGTCTATCCTACTCCAGCTCCAAAATATTATGATTTCACTATCCTCACACTAAACATTCTTATTACACCATTTAAAACAACATCAAGTTATTTTAAATTATATCCGAAGAAAAAACTGACAACAATGGTTTTTGATCATCATTTTTTGCCAAATATGTTATACCTAGATCCGTTGGAAATTTATTAACTCCTTAGACCACCGAGTGGCATTTAGTAAATGTTGAATGAGATTTGCTAAATAATATATACTAGTGGTCTGAATGAGCCAGGGGTACCTTTCCTAAGTGCCTACTTAATTTCATTGAAAAATTTCAGCCTTGGGCCAGTTTGGCTCTCTTGTCAATAGCTTTATAAAATTTCAATTTACTTGTTCTGGGTCTTTATGTAAGGGAGTTAGGGGTGGGTGGGAATTGTATACATATATATGTGTATATACACAGACACACAGACACACAGATCCAGACTTTTCATGATGAAGTAGTTTTAGAATACTTTTTTCAATTGTAAATATTGTACATTTAATTTCACAAGAAAAAAAAATAAAGTTTTCAGCAAATTTATTTCCTAGTATAGAGATTTTTATAGATAAAAAATCATTATGTTTAGAGGCCTGGTGTTATATGTATTCATATTATTACAGAGTGAATTTGTATTTAAAAACAAATTTTAAAATTTTGAAATTCCTAAATTTTTTGTATTTTAATTGGTTTATTATTGAATAAATCATGTGAAAAGTTGAAGTATTCTTGTCTGTTTTTAGGGCACAGTATTTATTTTCAAAAATTGTACACTGGAGAATTTCCTATATAAAGTTATAATAAAATTTAAAAATAGCAAGCTATTAAGCAGAATATACCAAGAACGAGATTACTAGTTTTACAGTAGGTACTTGCATGAATGAAATTAAATTATTCTGGATATTTAAATGCAATTGTCTTTCTCAAAGATACAAAATGCCCTTTAACCTAAAAATATGTAGTCTGCTCTCTAAGTATAAGGCTATCTGATTCCAGGCTGCATATCTCTCTCTGCTAGCTAGTGTTAACTTAGAAAAAAACGAGGGACTATTAAATAGTCATAAAACCACTCTTTAATCAAGGGAAAGGGGGATGAGGGCTACTTGGCCTCTTATGCAGAGCTGCGCCTTGTGCAGAGTCTAAATGAACACTGCTTAGCTCTGCTCCCTAATCCCCCTGGGAGCGCCACCGCGCTAGATGACCATTCCCCAGAACAAAGGAAATTGGGGAATTTATATACCATTTGGGAAGATCCAGGGGCTGGGAGAGATGATTGACATTATACTGACAGGATACAATCAAGCTAGAGAAAGGGATCTTAGATAGAGACTAGAGTGTAAGGGAAAGGGACTGCTTACACAATGGATACTAAAGGATAGTCCCTGCCCAGGTAGTCTTCCTGGGAAGGATCTTTGATACAATGGGGAAGACTACCTAGGACAAAAGGTATTTAGCATTTACCCTAGGGTCCATTATTCAGTCTGCCACAGCTAGCCTGAGATTCCCTTCAGGGTGGATTCTCATGGGAACAGGGAACCAGCACAAGCTTTTGGGGTCTCCAACCTACAAACTATTTCTAAACTTGGGGTTCATCATACCTCACTAAGCTACAAGTTTAGGGACTCTAGATTCCAAGTCGACACTAGTCTCTAAAACTAAATGTTTTAAAAACTTAATTATTTCTTTCAGTAAAATAATCCATCACATTTATGTCCCCTAATTTTTTCAACCATTCTCAAACTGGACACTGCCTCAGTTTCCAAGTATTGAGCATCAATGTTAAAATGGATAATTTTGCTGTTTAATGATTAGTTTTATTTTCTTGTCAAAATCCTGATTAACAGTAAAATAAGATTCAAGCATGTTAAAGGATTAATGGAACCAACAAAGATTTCCTAAAGATTGTTTTGACAGAAAATCTTAATATGTTCCCAAGCGTCCAAATAGCAATTGTAAAAATCTTTAAGAATAACCCTTCCCTTGTTTTAGGATAAAATTGCGCACTAGTGCTGTTAACAAAAGGACTAGAATATCATGTCTCCTCCTTTACTCCCAGGGCAAAGTGACTTCTGTGATTCAAACTTAGGTGTTTTTACTCCAAAACTTAATTAAACCTAAGGGGTGCAGAGGGGGGAGCTGATTTACTTCCTTGTTTATGTTCCCTTCTGAACCCTGGATTCAGGTCTAAAAGGTCTCATGTTAAAATTTTAAAGCTGCTGATGCTTGTTATTACAAACTATCCCCAGGAAGATTTTGGGCAATCTTAAGCCATTAAAGCGTAAATAGGTGTTAATCAAACTGTCTTATCAATTTTAAGCAATTAAAGGTTAAATTTGCACTTGAAATCTGGAGACCTCCTGTGATCCTGAGCCACTAGCAAAGGGGTGTGTACTCAGGAAGTAAAGGGAAGAAGAGCCAGTCTCGGGTAACCGCAGCACCGGGAAGGTGCTTCCAGTTACCTTAGGATGGTCGACTTAAGCTGTAAGAGTTCATACCCCACCCCAATTTACAGATAGGGCCTAAGAGGCCGAGGACAGCCCCCAAGGTAGAAGCAGTAGAAGGTCTCAATCTGACCTGAGGTCTAATGCATTACAACCAACCAAGTCAGGGGGCTTTTCAGGTAGGATCCGGACCCGCCTTCCCCTTCTGTTTTCACTCTTTTTTCCATTTTTTTTTTTCCGTTAAAAACCGAGGGAGCTACTATTTCCTGCTCCTACGCCTCCGTGAAGGTCGCAGTACGGCAAAAACCCAACTCCGACGGCAGGAAGAAAAGGGATCTGGGATCAAGATCACCGTGTTCCCGACTGGTGGGGAAACCGGAAGTTCCATGGCAGCACCCGGAAGTTGACATTCCCCCCCCACCCCTTCCCCTTACTCCGCCAGGTCCCGTATGAACACTAACTCTCGTGCCAGTTGTCCGGGAAAGTACGAGATTATCTAATGATGGTGTGATGCGCTAGACGGCGTCCTAGCCACTTCTGTGCGCCACGACGTCAGGACGGAAGTAGCGTATGTCCTCTGATAATTGCAGCATCCTGGCCTAATGGCTGTATTTTTCTAGGGAATGTTTGTCAGCATCCCTGCCTTTCCCTCGGCCCGCCTTTCTCTGTCTACATACCTGTCTGCTATCCTTCCTGTCTGCCAGCCTGCCTATTTGCTAACTTGTATGCCTGCCTTTCTGTGTCCATCTGCCAGCCTGTCTGTGTATCTAATCTGTCTCTCTGTCTGCCTGCCTGTCTGTGCATGCGCCTATCAGCCTGTCTAGGTGCCCGTCTGCCAGCTGGCTGTATCTGAATGTCTTTCACTCTCCTCCCTCTCTTTCCTTCTTTCACTTCTTTCTTTCTCTCCTTTCTTCTCACGTTCTTTCCTTGCATTCAACACAAACTGAACTACCAGTTATTTCTTACTTGTCATAATGCTTTTTCTGAATCCTTAACCTTCTTGACTTCTCTGCTATTCTTTTGATTTTACTTTCTCACATATAAGCCTCCTCTTCTGACTTTGCCAACATCCTGGTGCAATCGCTCATCACCTCAGAATTGAATTCAAGTTTCTCCCCACTCTACTACTCTGATCTCTACCAGGCCGTCGAAGTGCAAGCATGACTGTGCCCCTCTACTCAAACTCTTGTGGCTCCCTATTATCTCCAGAATAAAATACAAAGTCTCCTGTTTGGCATTCAAAGCAAATCCAGATCCCTAACTACCTTTCCAGTCTTTTTACACCTGAACTCACTCACCTGTCCTATTTGATAGTAACAATTGGCCTCCATGCACAAGACCTTCCTTTTGCTGACTCCAGTAAGTATTTTTACTGACTCCCTTATTACTAGAAAACTCTTCCTCCTATCCTTGACCTCCTTCAAGTACCATCTGAAAATCACACCTTCTGGATCCTCTTTAATTCTAGTGCCCTCCCTCTACTGGCTATCTCCAGTTTATCCTATACATAGATATCTGGACAATTGTTTTCACATTGTCTCCCCCTTAAGCTGTGAGTTCCTTGAGTGCAGGGACTGCTCCCCTTTTTCTTGTATCCCCAATGCTTACCACAGTGCCTGGCACATAGTAGGCACTTATTAAATATTGCCTATCAAATTTAATTTCTTACACTATTAATCACCTTTTTTATTCTTTCCCTCTTTCTTGTTTGTCCCTGTTTGTTTCCCTCTTCTTCATTCTCTCTCATCGTCATTTCTAATCAGACATCTACCATCCCCACATTGTAATTAATAATAGTGATGATGATATTTGCATTTATATATTGCTTTAAAGTTTGCAAAGGACTTTACAGATACATTATTTTATCCTCACGAGAACCCTAGGTGGTAGATGGTATTATTTGTCCTATTTTGTAGAGCAAAACAAAGACAGACTGAGGTTAAGTGACTTGCCCAGGTTCAAACAACTAAGTGATTCCAGATTTAGAAAAGCTATTAAGCAAAATATGCAGCCACACCCTAACTGTCATCCATGACCTCAGTTTATCAGAGTTTTCTGTCTTCTTATTCCTGAACCTCATCTGCAGTTCTCTGTGAACCAGTGTTTAACAGTCTTTTTGTGTTTCTATTTACATTATTATAACAGCTAATATCTTGTATAGTCTCCTAAGTTTTTCAAAGTGATTTACATAAATTAACTGAACCTCAAAACAATTCTGTAATTTATGTTGTTACTCCCATTTTACAGATGAGAAAACATGTTAAGAGAAGTACCAGTCTCTATAGAACATCCGTTTCTTGGCCTCCCTCTGTCTCTCACAGTAGCTCTTTTTCTCCCTATCCCTTCTGGACAGAAGTCCCCTGGGTGTAACTCCAATTTAGTTGGCACTGTGGATAGAAAGCCCTGGGCCTGGAGTCAGGAAGATTGGAATTGAAATCCTGCTGAAGACCCCAAAATATAGCTAGCTGCGTGACTCTGGATAAATCTCTTAACTCATGTCTGTTCCATTTTTTTCAGCTGTAAATCTATCTTCCAGAGGTGTGAAGCCTTCCAAAGGAGTTAATATTTGTAAAGCACTTGGCACTGAGCAGGCACTAAACAAATGCAGTCTCTCTCCCTTTTCATCATTTTGTCTTTTCACATGTAGTCCTCAAAGCTTCTAATCCATCCTCTATTCATTTTTATCCCTTAGAATTATCAGCTCCTTTCAAGGCTTAGCTTGAGTTATCTTCTATAAAAGGCTTTTTCTGAACCCCAGTAGCTAGTCAGCTGGCACTTATGAATCCCCTGAAAGTGACTGCTTACCCCCCTTCTTCATTTTATATTCATTCTTATGTATTTGCTATTCCCTCGGACAAAGTACAAAATCTTTATAGGCAATAAGATTTCATCTTTGTCTTGTATTCCTGGTGCAATGCTTGGCACGTGGAGAGCCCTTTATGTCTGTTGATTAATTTGTCCTGTCCTGAATCACCTAGCTGTAAACGTCAAGACTAGAGATCTTCCTGACTCCAAGCCCACCCTCTTTACACTATCCAACTCATTTTCACAGGCACAATAATATCCCATCACAGTTTGTTCAGTGATTTCTCCAAACATTAGGAACTAATTTTGTTTTGAGTTTTTTGCCGACACAGGAAAAACTGCTACAAATTTTGTTCCATTTTTATTATTTGATCTCCCCGAGGAGATGCCCAGTAGCGGGACCAAAGGATGTGTATAGTTTTGCCCCTCTTTAAGACTCAGTTCAGATAGATTACGGAATGATTAGGTAAATTCACAGCGGCACCAACCATGTAGCAGTATGCCGGTTCTACTACACTTCCCCCCCACCCCCCCCAGCTCTCCAACATTTATTGTTTCCCTCTGTAGGAGGCAAAACCCTAGAGTTTTACTTTTCAATCTTTCTCCTAACTAGTAATAATTTGGAGTATTTTTTCATGATCGTTGATATCTTCCGGCAAGCTTATAGCCTTTCACCTCTTATCTATGGGGGTATGGGTATAGGGAATTCTCGTGTATTCGTAGCAGTTTCCACGAGGGGCTTTCCGAAAATCTCCAGAGGTTTAGGGGTGGGGCGGGCGGGGGGAGCATCTCTAAGCAGAGGACAGGAGCGCGTGGGTAACCGCGTCGGTTGCCGTAGTAACCATGGCGGGAGGCGGGACCCCGGCTATGTCGCCAGTCCTCCGAGTTCCCGTCAGCCCCCGCGCTCGCTCGCTCCCTATTCCTCCTCCTGCCCCTCACGCTAGCTCATCTTCTCTCTGGCTCCTCCAGACGGAAGCTCGCTGGGTGTTTCTCCAGAAGTTTCCCCCCCTGGGCGGCGGCACAGACTGCACGAAGTATGGCGGCAGGACCTGTAACGGCGGCAGAGTGAGTGGTTCCCGGGGGTTCTGCCTCCACATCCCCACACCCCTGCTCTGCCCTCTCCTCCCTGTCCCCCACCCTAGTTCTGGTAACCGCCGCTGACGTGATTGTCTTTCCGGCAGGTTGCTCCCTCCCTTGTCGGATGGACAGATCGATGAGGATCCCCGGGCGGCCGCCGAGGTGAGTGAGAGAAGCCAGGGTGACAGAGGCACGTTCCTCTTGGCGTCCCCTGTCCCTTTCCCTTCCTGAACCCCTCTCCCCCAAGGGCTCCACACCCGCTCCTTTCCCCTCATCCCCGCTGACAGGTGTCCAGAGAAAGTCGCCTCCACGCCTTAGAGCAGAAAAAACCCGCGACTTGGGGGGCGGGGGTCGTCTCCCCAGCCTTTGGCACAGAACAGGCGTTTAATCAATAATCTGTAGGCTGATGACTGGTGCTACGTGCGAGGTGTCAGAGGTTGAAGCGCCCCCCCCCTTTGGAAACTGGTCATTGTACTTTGTATTTCCCTCATCCATTTTTAAAAAAGTCACTGCTCTGCAAATTCCTCCTCCTCCAGTCCCGTTGTAGTTTTTGTTATTAAGGAAAAAACCAAATAAACGCAGTGAAGCAGAACCCATATTGACAATATAGCTCTTTACTTTGATAGTAAAAAAAAAAAACTTGTTGAGGTAGAATTTCTTACCAAGGTGAGTAAGTCTTGAGTTGTTTTGATTCTGCAGGAATGTATTAAAGCATTCACTATTAAGCGTGCACTCTGTGCAAATCACTGATAGGATTGAGGGTTACACAGTTCCCTCTCCCCCAATAGAACTTATAGTTATTAAGGATATATGAAACAAAGAAACAAGGTAATGTAGTGAAAAAAAAATCTAGCCTTGGCATCAGGAGACTGGATTGAGATTCCTACTGACTAGCTGCTTGGACTTGGTGTAAATTACTTAACTTTTCTGGACCATTTTTTTTCTGTTTAAAATTTGTACTTTTTTAGAAAATTGGGAGGAAAAAACTTTGTGAAATTGGAAGAACTTAAAGACTTATAAGTTGTTATTTCTGTTTTTTAAAGTGAAACTTTATATATATATATATATGTACTTTCCCAATTATATATAAAAACAATTTTTAACATTTCTTTTAAAAAACTTTTGAGTCAGATTTCTCAATAGATTATACAAGTGCAGTCATGTAAAGTACATTTCCACATTAGCCATGTTGCCAAAGAAAACAACAAAAATCTTCAAGAAAAATAAAGTAAAAGAGAAAATATGCTTCAATATGCATTCATATTCCATCAATTTTTTCTCTTGAGGTGGATAGCATTTGTCATCATAAGTCCTTCAGAATTGGCTTGTATCATATCTTGATAAAAGGATAAATCATTCACAGCTCATCATGTTGCAATATTGCTGTTAATGGGTACAATGTTCTTTTGGTTCTGCTCACCTGACTTTGCATCAGTTTATGTAAGTTTTCCCAGGTTTTACTGAAGCCATTCTGCTCCTCTTTTCTTATAGTACAACAGTAGTCTATCACAATCATAAACTATAACTCATTTAGCCATTTCCCAATGATGGGCAACCTTTCAGATTCTAAATCTTTACCATCACAAAAAGAACTGATATAAATATTTTTGTACAAATGGGTCCTTTTACCTTTTTTAAAAAATATTTCATTGGGATATAGACCTAGTAGTGGTATTTTCTGAGTCAAAGGGTATACACAATTTTATATCCCTTTGGGTATAATTCTAAATTGCTCTCCAAAATGGCTGGATCCTATTCACCACTCTATCAACAATGCATTAGTATCCCAGTTTTTCTATATTCCCTCCAACATTTGATTTTTCCTTTTCTCTCATATTAGCCAATATGATGGTGGTGGTACCTCATAGTTATTTTAAATTACATTTTTTCTTTCAGTAGTGATTTAGAGCATTTTTTTCCCTATGACTATAGCTTTGATTTCTTCTGAAAATGCCCATTTATATCCTTTTACCATTTATCAATTGGAGAATGACAGATAGTTTTATAAATTTGATTCAGTTTTTTATATATTCTAGAAATGAGTCCTTTATTAGAGAAACATGGAGTAAATTTTCTCCCTCAGTTTTCTGCTTTCCTTCTAGTCTTGGCTATTGGGTTCATGTGCAAACCCTTAAAATTTTTTAAAAATTTAATGAAATAAAATTATGCATTTTACGTCCTGTAATACTCTTTGTCGTTTGATCATAAATCTGTGGTTTGGTCATAAATCAGATCTGACAGATAAATTATTCCATGCTCCCCTAATTTACTTTAAGTCTAAATCATATACCCTTTTTTACTGTATCTTGCTTGGTATATGGTGTGTAATGTTGGTTTATACCTAGTTTGTACCAAACTACTTTCCAGTTTTTCCTGTAATTTTTGTCTGGATAGTAACCGTATAGTAATGTAATATTAGTATATCAGGATATACTATTATATATATATATATACACACACACATATATATATATATGTAGAATAATAAACAATGTATAGTAAATTCTTGTTCCCAAAGCTTGAATGATTGGGTTTATCATACACTTAATTAAACATAAAATGTGACATGAGTGCTGATCACAGTATTCAAGTTCTGCCTTTGACCAGACCAAAATATAGCAAGACTATGATTAGTCTTGTTTAGGATGTTGTGCTAATATGAAGTCTAAGGTTTTGTTTTCTTTTTTAGCTGCTATGTCACACTATTGACTTATACAAATTTTAAGTCCCTTGAGAACATAGCCTATTTAGTTTTTTCCCTTTGTGTCACCAATTCCCAACATGGTTCCTGGCACTGAAGGAATGATTGAATTGACACTGTCCACAAAACACAAACTTTTTTCACATAAACTGTTGACTAGTTATGCCTTCCATTTTTTTTTTTTGTTAAAGCAGTTAATTATTTGGACCTAAGTATAAGACTTTACATTTTTCTCTATGAAATTTCTTCTAGGTAGATATGACCTATTGTTCTAGCATTTCAAGTTTTTCTTGAATACTGATGTGATTCCATGTTATTTATCCTTACAAATTTTTGTCTTATGAAAATTTGATGAGTAGCTTAAATGTGTTTTTGCTCATGTCATTGATTAAATTAATGAGGATCAAGGACAGGATCAAGGAGAGATCCCTGAGGTAATCACTCTTGCAGAGACATCTCCAGATTGATATTGATCCCATTACTATTCTTTGGATCCATTCCATCAAACAATTCCAAATTCTTTCATTGTTAATATTTGTCTTGTACTATAAGGCATATGACCCTTTAGCTAGATTGTACCAAATCAGATATTAAGTAGTTATGGAAAGTGATTTACAGTAAGTGCTATGTAAGTTGAAGTTAGTGGTTTGAACTGAGGGCTAGCATTTTAAAAATTATTAGCTTTTGCTCCTGTGGACTTTATCTCTGGCAGATTAGTATAGAAGATTTTTCAGAGATGTGTCTGCAAAATTCCAGTTGTCACCTGGAGAAATTACAGGATTAGAAAGATGGGATACCTGACTGACCTAACAGGAATTGCTTTTTTTTTTTTTTTTTTTTTTTTTAGCATTCTTAGCTTTATTATGTATGTTTCTAAGTGAGTCGGTATAGTGGAAGATAGTCAGTGTTAGCATTTTTGGAGTTTTTTAAAAAAATTGGAGGGGTTGTATGGTAGATGGGATGGGCTAGTATGTAAAACTTTTAAGTTTTTGTTTTAAGATCATTGTATAAGTCCACTCAGCTGAGGTCCAAGAGAGTTCTTATGTGGTAAGTAAATATTAATTGATCATAACATATGTTGGCAGAAGTTCATTTATGCCATCTGCCCTTTATGTGAAATTCCCTGTGGAATGCATTTGAGCAGTGTTAAATCACTAGCTTGTTTCTCTCGAAGCCCTTGATTCGTGGTAGTATGAATTTTAAGTTTGCAAAAAGCATATTAATTTGGAAACTGTATGCATTGCAGCGCTAAGCAAGGCTTTAATTTTTTTGACTGAAATTTTGGTTCCAAAGTATTTCTTGTCCTAAGATGTCTTTCAGCATATGTTTATAGGGTAGGCAATAGCAACCATTGTCCTTGCAACCCTGGAATTTTGGGCGTTTACTTTAGGTAAAATCATGTTAGGACAGACTTCAAGATGTCTAAATTATTTGTATTGATTGGAATTTTGTTAACATTGTTTGCTTCCTTTTTTTTCATGATTTCTTAGTCTTAAGTCATTATATTGCTCATACTGAATTCAACATGTGTTCAAGTATTGTTCTGATACATTCTTTTTATTTAAAAATAATAAGCTGTTTCATTTACTTTCCTGAAGACCATGTAGATAATAAATAACTTATACAGTATAATATTATATATAATTACATAAAATATTTTAATATACAATAAAATAATAATATATGATAAATAATAATATAATGTATATTAATTGGAGAAAGTCCTTAACTGTGAGTCAGGAGGCTCGAGGTTTTTTCCAAGTTCTGCCATTAAAGAGCTGGACAAATCACTTTATCTCTCTGGATTAGATAGTTCTAATCTGTAGAATGAAGAAGGCTCAGGTAAATGAATAGTAATATCCTTTCTGACTGTAATGTTATGATTTTGGTAAAGATTTACAATATCTTTGACTTACCTAGAAGAGCATATTCCCTGAACTTCATGATTTATAGAGATTTCATACCACATTCTATATGTTTATTTATCTGAAAAGGAGTTTTGAGTTCTTAACCTTCTTGTTTTGTTGTGCTATTCCCTTAAAATATGAAATATTAATTGTAATAAACTGTCTATGTGCGATTATTTCTCTTCATTTTATTTAAAGAATAATTGCTCCATATAAGTTTTAATTAAATTTTCATGATATTCGAGAGTGGATTTGTATACTGAAAGGGAAAGGTGCTTTTCTCATTCACTGTGTAGTAATATTGTACGAGGAGTGTGAATTGTAGAAACCGTTTTGTTGTTTGAAACTGTGTAGGAATTACCAAACAAGACAGATCCTGCCCTGAAAGAGCTCATATTTTATTAGTCTGTTTGTGAACTATCATCAAAAATAGGCTTTATCACACCTTTCTCCTCCAAATTGAGGACAAAAGCCCCATTATAAAGACATCTTTCTAGTCAAGCAAAACAAATTTTTTTGTTGGCTAAGTCCAAAATATTTGTTTCATTTGGTACTCTGAAACCTTCCCCTCTCTATGAGGGAGATGGATAGCATGATCAATAGTCTTCTAGAATCGTGGTTGGTCATTATATTGATTAGTGTTTCTAATTTATTTAAAGTTGTTTGTCTTTACCGTCTTATTATCATTGAATAATACATTGTTCTCCTGGTTCCATTCACTCTGCTTTGTCATAAAATTCTTCCTAGGTTTCTGAAATCTTGTCTTAAGTCATTTCTCACACCACAGAAATATTCTATCAGATTTGCATATTATAACTTGTTCAGTCATGATACTCTCTTTAAAATAAGTTTTCATTGATTTTTTTTACATCACCATAATTTTCCTCCCCCACCTAGAGAGACATCACATGTAACAAATATAATTTTTTTAAAAGAGAAAAAAGAAAAAGAAACTAGCATAATTGATAAATATTTTGAAAAAAGTTGAAAATATAGCAAGAAAGTAGTCCTCTTTCAGACTTCCTGCTTCTGTAAACTGTTGGTTTGGAAGTGTCATCTCAGATTTATTCTTTGAACTGTACTTTTAAAACATAATTTTCAAATATTTAGTTTATATTTTTATGTGTGTGGTTGTTTTTTCCCTTTACATTGTCGTCATTGTTTGTAATGTTTTGGTTATGCTTGCTTTACTCTGAGTCAGTTGATGTAGATCTTTACATGCTTTTCTGTATTCATTCTATTTGCCATTTTTTTATAGCCAGTAATATTCTATTACATTCTTGTATCATAGTTTGTTTAACTATTTCCCAATTGATGGGCATCTCTTTTGTATCTAATTCTCTTCTGTCTCAGAAAGTGCTAATATAAATATTTTGGTGTATGTAACACAAGGATTTTGTGTTTTTTTGGAGTATAAGACTAGGAATGGAATCTCTAGCAAAGAGTGAGAGTATGGATATTTTATTTAGTCACTTTATTTGTGCAATTCCAAATTGGTTTCCAAAATGGTTGTACTGTTTCACAGCTCTACCAGCAATGTTTTTTAATGTGCCTATCTTTCCAGAACGCTTCTGACAATGACTATTGTCACTAACTGATATACTTAAAAGACACTTTTCTTCCTTCCATGGATGGATATCTCCTCAATTTCAGTTTCTTTGCCACTACACAAAGGGTTACTAGAAACATTTTTGTATAAATAAGTCCTTTCCCCCTTTTTTTGGGATTGATCTAATAGTGATATTGTTGCATCAAAGGGTCAATACAGTTTTATGGCATGGTTTTGGACATGGTTTTAAATTACTCTCCAGAATAGTTGGATCAGTTTGCATCTGGGAATGGAAATTCTTAAAGAAAACGTGCTCTTTTTTATTAAAAAAAATCGATGTCTTGTGTTTTTAAGATGTTTATTGAAGCACTCTTCATATTTTTATTTGAATTCGTAGATACTGACAAGAGCACTGGAAGAGAAACCAGATGATGCAGAATGTTACTGCCAAAGAGCTTATGCCCACATTCTTTTGAAGAATTACTATGGTAACTCCCTTATGTAAGATAATGTGATTAGATAAAGATAAGATTTTTATAAGATGTCATGAATCACATAAGTATTAATGATTTTCCTGAGGGATTAAAAATATTTTTTGTTCATTTGTTAAGGTAACTGAATTGTTATTAAACATTTTTATAAAGAGTTGCATTACATTTAAAATTATATTATTGCATAGCTATTCTCTCTGTTTGGTTTCAGTCTCCCCATTATAGGTCAGGCATTGTGAGATCCTGAAGTTAAAAAGACAAAAGCAAATATTGTCTATTCTCAAGGAATTTATTAGTGGAGACAGTTTGTTTATAAATTAGTACATACCACATAAATACAAGATAACATTTTGAGGAGGGTCCCTCTCATAGCTGGGGGCAGATGGGGTGAAGATCAGAAAACGCTTCATGTGGAAGGTGGTTCTTGGACAGTTGAGGAAAACAAAGTATTCTAATAGGAGATGAGGTGGGAGTACATTCCAGGCATGATAGATGTTGAGTTCAGTGGTTCAGAGATAGGAGATGTAAGGAATACCAAGAAGGCCAGTTGGGCTGAGCTGGAGAATGTGGAAAGGAAAGTAATGCACATTGTTAGAAAAGGTACTGTTGGGCTAGGTTGTGAAGCTAAAAGCTAAAAGAAAAGTTACTTTTGGTTTAAGAGGTAGTTGACAGCTGGTTGGTATGTAGTTTCTTTTCAGAGTCTTTATATATGCAGAAAACACTTCTCTTACGCTTCCTATGTAATTCTGTGTCACATGTAGTATTTTAAAAATGAAAATATTTACAAGCTCCAATCTGTTAAGGAAATTATTGTTATTCTGTAAGTAAAGAATTCTATTAGTAAGAAGGTAAATGATTGGAGCCAAAGCTTCACAGATCATTGGGGAGTTAAAAATATGAATTGAATTCTTTTAATTCCTACTCTAGCATTTTAACATTTTATTCTAAACAATTCTAATGCCACAGACTTGTTTTAAAGGATAGAAACATAAAACCTTGTATTGGAAGGTATCTAAGAGGTCATCCAGCCCATCTGCCTACCTGACGTGATTCAGTTTCCCTGACAAAGTATCATCCAACCACTACTTAGACGCCTTCTAGTAATGGATAACTCATTGCTTCATTAGTCTATTTAGTTTTTAGATTGCTGGTAATTAGGAAGTTTTTCCTTATATCAAACTGAAGGCCTTCAAATGAATATAAAATAAGCTCTTTAATAAGAAAAAAAACCCTAACCTTCCAACAGAAGCTTTTGTACTATTATGAAACTGAGAAATTCTAGCATTGTGAGTGCTGAAAATCAACATCTGAAAAATGCTTTTTTTATTACTACTATTAAAAGCATGGATTGAAAATATACTTATGCAGGAATCAGATAGTTTTCACTAAGAGAACTAGTGACTTATTGAAGACTTATTCAAGAGTATTTATTGAATACTTACTGACGAGTAGACTTATTGAAGAGAAGACTTGAGTAGGTCATATCTGTGATTGGTATCTTGCATTAGAATATGTAGTGTCAAGATCCCGAACTATTTTTAGCAGGAGGTTATAAAAAGTTGTAACATAGCTAGCAAGGTCCTGATCTGTGATTTGAATAACAGTACTTGAGACTGTGGAATATGATTCAGTTCTGTTAGGGACTTTTGTATCATCATTGATTTGATAGGGACCTTATTTGTCATCTTATCCAGTCTCCTCATTTTACAAGTGAGATAACTGAGAAATTAAATAATTTATCCGAGGTCACATAGTAGTAAATGTCATAACTGGAATTTAAACCCAGATCCTTTGGTTCTAAATCTAGCACTCTTTACATTTCATCTTTCTATCTCCATTTAAGTCTGAGTCCCTATGAGGATTGCAATGATAATAGGACATGGGAGCCCCCGAGTTTATCCAAGATCTGTCTATATAATTTTTTGTTTGTTTTGATGAATATGTTGTTAAATCTATAATAAAACACGGAACAGAAAAAACAATTAAGGCATCTTGGTTTAATGCCAAATAACATTTCTATCCACTCTGAGATAAGAGAGGTTGTAATTCTACTTTTAGAGTGAACTAGAATAAGTTTATTACCTCTCCAACATGAAAACTATATAGATATTTGAAGAGAGCTATCGTGTTCTTTCAAAGTTCTCTTTTCTACAAATTAAATATCAGAATTTAGATCTCATTTGTCTATCTTTCCAACCCATATTCTAGAGTGAATATTGCCACAACATACCTGACAAGCGGTTACCTAGTTTGAAGACCCTCATTGAGGTTGTGGGCACTTTTGGACAAGTCTGATTTTACAAAACAAAACTTCTAGAAATAAAAAGATGATAGCTTTCTGTATATTGTCCTAATTAGATCATAATGAGGATATCATGTTCAGGTTTGGTTTCCAGAACTTAAGAAGGACACAGAAGCTTTGAGAGTATCCAGAAGAGGGCACTTAGAATGGTGAAGGAACTTGAGTCCAAGTCACATAAAGATCAGTTAAAAAAAAAATCAGAATAAATGAAGACTTAAGGTGGACATTATAGTAGTTTTCTAGTATTTGAAGAGCTTTCACATCTTAGAGGGATTATACTTTCCATCCTTACACTGGTTAACCCTGGAGGAAAGAATTGGGACATTGGTTTTAAGTTGCAAAGGGACACAGTTAAGCTTGATTAATGTCAGAGAAAACTTTCAAGTTGCTGATAAAAATATTAATAGCATAATTACAAATAAATACACAAGAATCTGGTATAGCTCCACTGGATACCTGCCCCATTGATATTGATTCATTAATGACAATTCTTTGAGATGGCCATTCTTCTGTTTTCAAATCTATATTATTGCATTATTTCTGGTCCACACCTCTCTGTCTTTTCCATAAGAACAGTATAAGCATTTTGTCAAATACTGTGCTAAAATCTAGATAAATTATTGGCAAATTTATTTCTCTGACACACTAGCTGACACCAGTATCATGGAATTGTCTTATTTCTCGTTTCTTTGATCTTGGAATTCCATCTTTTTGAGTTGCCTCAAAAGTTGGGAAGCTCTCTAGTTCTTCGATATTATCCCAAATTAATAGGAAAAGGGTTTTTAATCTACTTCTGAAATATAGCTTTTTGTTTTGCAAAATTTGTTCAAAGAGTTATTTTAAAGAATTTTTCCAAAACAGGAAACTATAATTCAAAGTCAGAATTGAACATCCATGAGTTTCTTGTCTTAACTGGCCTCCTTGTTCCTTTGATAGTAATTTCTTGATCCTTATACTGTGTTTCTTGAGTTCTCTGCTTTTTTTTTAAACTGACTTTCTCCTTATCTTTTACCTGACTTAGGGCTTATTTTTTCCAGTTTTTATAAATATACTTATTACATCTAAAGAAATAAGGAGAAAGAAAACTAAGAAGTTATGGTTGTAACCATTTAACATTTTTATCAAGTCTGAAGTGAGAGACATTTTTGTGAGATACACACATACACATGCACACACACATATGCATGAGTTGCCCAGAACAAAGTTTAATTTGACTTAGTATCAGTGGTAGTATCTCTGCCTGAAGATTAATGGTCTATCTGATATGGTGTCATATAAGTAGGGTGGTTAATTTTAACCTATCTTTTTTTTGTAGAAGCTGTTATAGATGCAAAGAAATCTCTTGAACTCAGTCCATATAATTCCACGGCTCTGCTGAGGAAAGGGTATGTATGCCTTATATAGTATACTAATAATTTTCCTTGTTTTTATAGTATAACTTTTTACAGGCTTATTATAGAGTTTTAATATCCCTGGTGTGATAATGAATTTTTTTAAACCCTTGCTTCTTTCTTAGAATCCATATGAAGTATTGGTTCCAAGGTAGAAGAGCGACAAGGTCTAGGCATTTGGGGTGCTCTATCCACTTAGCCACCTAGCTGCCCAAATGATAATGAATTTTAGTGAAACACTGCAGGTAATAGGTGACTAATTTCAAATATAGCTTGTAATTATTTTGTATGTTGAAGAGTGTGGTAATTGGCTAGAGAGCTAGAGAGGCCTAGAAATGGGAGGTCCCAAGTTCAAATGTGGCCCCAGACACAGCTCTGTGATCCTGGGCAAGTCATGTCACTTTAATTGTCTAGTCTTTACTGCTCTTCTACCTTGGAGCTAATACATGTATCAATTCTAAGACAGAAAGAAAAGGTTTTAATTTATTAAAGAAGTATGGTAATAAACTTATTAATATAATTTTTAAAAAATAAATAATGAATTTAGGTATTGTTGCATGAATTTGCCCCTTTTTAGTTTATTGTCCACTTTGGTTCACTGTCCTTAAATGTTCCTCTTACTCTTCCACCATTGCTTTAATGTACCTTAATTTGATGGATGATAATTAAAAAAAAGTTTTGGGGAAGAATCAACAGCATAGTGGGATAGAGTGCAAGACTTTAAGTCAGGAAGCGCAACTCTATCCTTTGGGAAAGTTACTTCACCTCTCTCTGAGCCTTAGTTTCCTCATTGTCAAATGAGAAATAATACTTGTATTATCTACTTCACAGGGTCATTGTGGGGCTTATTAATATGGCCCATCTAAAGCATTTTACCAATGTCAAATGCTAAGGAAATGAAATATATTCTGTAACTAGGGAATTTCTTCCATGAATAGGTCCAATTTGAAAGCTGTTGAGGTCTCTTTCAACTTAGATCCTGTGTTTTTGTCATAGGGAGTGGCTCATTGAAAAGAGGTCAAATTATACCACTTTGATTATATTGAGTCAGTTTTGAAAAGATAATCCTTTGGGATTGCTTAATCTACATCTTTGTGTTTTTAAAATATTTTGAAAACTATATTTCAACATTATTATTATTCATAAACTTAGTTTTTTATGCATGCAAAAACTTTTTTGAGTAGAGATTCTTAAGTTTCCCCAGACTCCCAAAAAGGTCTAAGACGCAAAGTTAACAGCTCTTACCTGAAGTGCTCACTATACAGCACTCTCTCTGTGTTAAAAGGATCTTAAATTCTTTGTAGTTCTGAGAAGAATCAGAAAGAGGATTTTGATTGTAAGCAGGCCATTGAATTGAGGAGGTTAGCCAGAACATTCTTACTTTGTGACCATGTGTACAACAGAGTGCAATGCCACAGAAATGCCCAAAATTCATATTTTGACAAGCTTCTCTGAAGACACATCTCTTATCTCATTTTGTTTTGAAGCCTCACATTGTTGTTAAGTTGGAAACAAACCACTCCCTCTAGGCAATGTGATATAGTTAAAAGAGAGCTGGATCTGAGAAGAGCTTGTTTTGGTGTGTGTTGTTTCCTGCACTTATTAACATAGCTTCAAAGGTAGTGAGTAAGGTACTTTGTAAATGTTAAAATGCTAGAGATTTGAACCTTAACGACCTTGCATAGAAGGAGAAACTGTAGAAACTTCTTTTTTGAAACCTTTTTTTAGAGATGGTAAAAGCACATTTTTGCTATTTTTTATAAACATGTTTCCAGTTGTAATCAGGAGATTTACTTATACCTGAATTATGTCCACATTTAATGCTGATTTTATTTATTTCAGTTTTGCTGAAATGCATTGTAAAAGAAATTTTCATTTGAATATGCTGGAAAAAATAGTTTTATCACTCAGAAATAAGAAAAACTGCTCACTCTTGTCTTTCATTTGTTTTGTTTTCATATGCTCATGCCAGGATAGGTGAATACCATGAAAAAAACTATGATGAGGCTTTACAGAGTTTTACAGAAGGACATAAATTAGATGGTAAGTAATAGAATGACACCAAAATCATCCAGTATTTCAGATGTTTGAATTAGTTATGGATATAAGGGTTTACATCTAGATAATTATTTAGTATAATTTTAAATTAATTGCAAAGTAGGGCTTGTTTATTTTCCTTTACCTGGCATTTCATGTTGATTATAAAATTTGAGTTGATTTAAAAAATAATTACCTTGGGTCTTTCTCTAGCATAGAGTGAAATGCTGAACTTTAGAAAATAAAGCTATAAAAATTCAAGGAATTTCTTCTCATGTTTCAGACTGATGATGTTATTTATAATGGTTTATCATGTACTTGTTTTGTTTAGCATAAATTCATTATCAGTATTTGCTTTGGCTTAATGAGGTAGAAACTATTTCAGCAAAGGATTTTCCAAGGAAGCAAATTTTGGGTTTGGATAGTTATTATGGTAAAGGATAACTAGGTGAGGGGAACCAATAAATTAGAATAGAACAACATTAATCATCCCAACTTTTAAAGTTGAGATGTGTGTGTAGAATTTATTATAGATGCTTGACTATTCAGGCACACATGTAGAAATGATTTTTGTAAAAGCAAAGATAATAACATTTAAAGGCTGTCTAGTTACCCCTAGAAAACCATCTCAAAGCTTTTTTTTTTTTTTAAATTTTAAATTTTATTTTTTTTAAACTTTTACCTTCCATCTTAGAATCAATACTGTGTATTGGTTCCAAGGTAGAAAAGTGGTAAGGACTAGGCAATGGGGGTCAAGTGACTTACCCAGGGTCACACAGCTAAGAAGTGTCTGAGGCCAAATTTGAACCCAGAACCTCCCATCTCTGGGCCTGGCTCTCAATCCACTGAGCTACCCAGCTGTCCTCATTCAAAGCTTTTAATGTTCGCTCAAGGTTATATTCATACCAAGCACAATACATTATTATTTACCTTGAATTACAGACACTAATACTATTTTTGAATTGGACTATAATTCTAATTATGAAACCCCAACTTTGAACCAATGCATTTTTAAAATTTTGTGATACAACAGTAAATTGTAAAAAATTCCACAACATGTATTATATTTGATATTTTAGAGTGTTTTAAAATACTATCTCTTATTCTGTGCTATCTTTTGTGCACACCCTGCAAGAGGACTTGATTCAATTCAATAAGCATTTATTTTTTGTTGAGTATGAGGGAAATATATGAGTCTTCAGGTCTGAATCAGGCTGATGTGAAATAACTTTGGAAATCATTATTTAGAAATAGTAGTAAAGAGTTGGTAACTTATGATAATCATGAAATGTATTGTCTGTTGTAAGTGTGAGAATATTTTAAATACTTCATCAGTTTCAGGATCTTCTTTTCCTTCCCCATGGGCATGTTACCTTTTTAGACACTATAAGTATTTGTGCATTTTGTTCTAGGTTTTCTGAAGTGACTTTTTTTCCTTATGACTTTTTTGCCTGTATGGACATTTTCAGATATATTTACATATACATATGCTGCTTCCCAATCTCTTACCTCCCTGGGCAACTCTTGTTCCGTCACTTGTTTTATGTGGTTATGATCAAAGTTGCTTTTCACTGTTGGCTCTGATGGCAAAGCCAAATCAGTTTTTAAGGGCAGAAAAAGTCTACAGTAGGTGAGGTATAGGAAGAGAAGCAAGAGAAAATAGCTGCATATTAAAAAATAAAAAAAACTTGGTGCCACAGTAGTTCCCCAGGACCCCATGGGGGAATGAGGAACGCTGCTACTAGGTGCCAGACACAGGGTTAATCCAAATGAATGATAAGACAACTCTGATGTAGGAAGCAGAATTTTACTTATTTTCTAGGTGTATGGTAGAATGTTTTTATTAAAGCAGGTGGTCAAGAGAAAACTTGTAGTTTATTTTTGTTTATCTAGTGAGATAATGGGAATTTGTAATTAGAAATAATTGTGTTGCTAAAACAAATTCTTTACAAATAACTAGAAATTATATTTAAATTTTTTATTTAGTAATATGCGAATTGTAATAGTTGCTTAAAGGATGGATGCTTGTATTTTTTAAGGTGGTGAGTTTCAGTATATCAAATTCATTACTTTTCAGATGCAGATAACACTTTTGATATCTGGATTAAAAGATGTCAAGAAACTCAAAATAGTAAGTATAGCTTTTTTTGCATTTAATATTATTAAACTAGCTAGATATCCCAAAGTACTTAATCAGTTTTCCTCCCTAGACTGATATTTTTTCAAACCCTTTCTTACCTTTTATCTTTGAAACAATACTGTGTATTGGTTTGAAGGCAGAAAAGTGGGAAGGGATAGACTATGGGGGTTGAGTGACTTTCCTAGGGTCACACAGCTATGAGGTATCTGAGATCAGATTTGAACCAAGGACTTCCCATCTCTAGACCTGGCTCTGTATCTACTAAGCCATTTAGCTGCTTCACCTTGGACTGATAATTTCTTTATCCTTTGAACTTAATATTTTAAAACATTATATTCTTTCAGATTAAAAAAATGAGATAAACATAATGCATAAAATTGCCCCAACCAAAATAATTTTGTGGTAGGATTATTAATGCTTTATTAAAAAAATTCTATATATTAATTTTTAAAGTAAATTCCACTGTAAGGTTGTGAATATTTTGTAATGTCATTTGGCTGATCTTCCATTCATAATATTATTTCTGTGGGACTAAATGTCTCCTGCAATGTTGTTACATCTAGCATAGTTTTTTGGGAAGTCTATTATTAGATTATATTACAAAATAATATATATTGTATATATTAATACTATAGTATTAGAACTAACATGTGGTTTATACACGCCCTTTGGACGTGCATGAAAATAGACTTGTTAGTTTCAGATTTGTATATTGTCTTATACTAACAATAGAATTAATTTAACTTGATTTGCAGTGGTATGGTATGAGTATATCAGTAAACTAAAGATAACCCTAGTATCTAAATAACTTCCTTTCCCAATTAAAAATGCATAGAAGATAGGTATAAAATATTTGGATATGTAATTGTTACCTTGACTCAAAGTAGAAGTGCATGTTTTAAGCATGTTGATAGTATCTAAAAATGTGTTATTTATATTTAGAAGCAGTGTCAGAATCTGGAACGGTAAGCCCCACATTTTTATTTTTATCATATTTGTTTTAGTTTTACTTTTATTGTGTCTTGAGTGCTAAATATGTATGTGACAGGATTTAGGATGAACAATTTCTTAGTTGAACGATTAGTACTTCTGGCTTAACAGCTATTTATTATTTAAAAATTGAAATTAAATTCCATTCTTGACTGATGATTTTCATATCTAGTAATATTTTAATACTGTTAGTCTGCATAAAACATTGATTTAGTGTTTCGATGTTTTCAAATATATTTTTTCTCTTTCTCGTTAGTGTTTTATATTAGTAATATATTTAAACAAATTGTTTCCTAAGAAGCATTTAGTGGGTTAGTTCATATTTTAAAATTTTTCTATATCTATATTGTCTAAAACACCATCCTTTCTATGTCATAGATATTGAGTTAGTTTTTAGTAAAATTGAATGAACATTCCAATTTTTGGCTTAGATTTCTGCTATCTTTATTGAATTTAGTTTTAAGGTTGAGTAAATTTTTTTACAAGTCTACCAACTTTATAAAAGTGGGATTATTATTCTGTGTCTAACCCTAAAGAAATCAACATGTACTTCAATTAATATTTCCATTAATATTTGTTTTTTACTAGTAATTTACCTTGGAAAAATCTATCATTATTAATATATATTAATCCAGGTTTGGTCTTTACTTTTAACATTTACTTATATTAATAAAAGTACATGCAAACATGACTGAAAAATCAATGTTATATTTAATTTTGGGAGTATTCAAGCTTTCTTAAGTCTGGCAAAACTTTTATTATTGACTACATTAAAATTGAGATTTTATAATTTTTGTTTCACTTTATATTGAAATTTTTTCTTTTCCAATCCTTTCTTTGTTCTACTTTATTTTTTTATTTTTTAAAACCTTCACTTTCCGCCTTAGAATCAATACTGTGTATAGAATACAGTACTGTGTATTCTAAGGCAGAAGAGTGGTAAGGGCTAGGCAATGGGGTTAAGTGACTTGCCCAGGGTCACACAGGTAGGCAGTGTCTGAGGCCAGTTTTGAATCTGGGACCTCCCATCTCTGGGTCTGGCTTTCAATCCACTGAGTTATCCAGCTGCTCCCTCTTTGCGTATTTTAAATAAAGCAGTTTGATATAACAGAAAGTTCATCATACAGAGATTAGAACCAGATGCCCAGATTGTGGCATATTCTTAGCAATATTTTTTTCTGGGAGCATCATTTTTGCCATCACCTTATGCTCCCTTTTTATCATTCTTATACCTTCTTTCTTAAAAAAAAATTATATTTTATTTTTCTCGACAAGCATTTAATTTCTCTCCCTCAGTTCACCTTCCCCACAAACATGAGAAAGGGATAAAATGGAACCAAAGTCCATCCTTTGTCCTTTCTGAACTGAAAATTAATCATAATACCCTCTCAGTTTCATTAAAAATACTCTTAATTGCTATCTGTCTGTAGTTGGATAGTGACAGGATGTGTGTATGCATGTGCTTCATGTGCTTATGTATATACAAATAATGACTTTAAAAAATTTTAAATTTCAATTCAGGAAGTTAGGGTATCTTAAAATGAACATTTTTTTGTTAATTGCTTCTCAAACTTTTTCTGTTTTTTTTTTTTTTTGTGTGTGTGCTTATTCAATTTCTCATTACTTAGAAGAAAAATAAATGTTTATGAAATTGAAATTGAAATGATAAAAATTGTGACAGTGGTCAAAGCTTTCTTGGTTCTTTTTGAAGAAAAATAATTGTATCTTTAATCAGAGGATGCATATTATATAGATAAGAATAGTTATCACATTTTAAAAGTCTTAGAATCCTTCATTAAAAAAATTATTTTCCTTTATTTTTTCTTTTAAGAATATGATTCATTGATGCTTTTTTTTTTTTACCATTATCACTTTCCTATAACCTTCCCCTACCACTGTAACCCTACTTTGTAAAAAGGAAAATCTATTAAGTGAAAACTACCTAGCAGTTGCATATTAAAGGGTGTGCAGCATACTACAACTCTAGTCCAGTACCTCTGTTAAGAGTAAAGAAGTATATATATCACTAGTAGTCCTTGGAGTCAAGGCTGATCACTGTTTTAACTCTAAATTCAGATAGTTTTTAGTGTTGTCTTTATTTACATTTTTTGGTTATTGTATATATTTCTTGCTTGATTTTCCTTACCTTATTATTTCATGTAAATCTTCCTGTTTTTCTGAATTTCTCATTTTCATCATTACTTATCACATAGTATTATTCTTTTACATTTATATACCACCATTTCTTATCCATTTTTCATTCAATCAACCAATAAATATTTGGAGATCTGACTATAAAAGCAAGAGGAACCCTCCTCCCTTTAAGAAAATTACTGGAGGGTTTTTATATGTTTATACAAGATATTCAAAACAACCAGTGTTTACACTTTTTTTAAAAAAAATAAAAGACCTTTTATTTTTGAGTTGTTTTTATTTAGCTTTTCCATTAGCAATGTGCTTAATAAATTGTTAAGTATAAAGTTTAAAAGTAAATGCATTTTAATGTACATTTGCCAGTCTAACTTACAACATTTTTTTAAATTCAACATGCCATAATCAGAGTGTACAACAGCAAAACCAACAATCAAAAATCAAGTAAGTATTTTATTTCTTTAAAAAGTATTTAGTTTTTCAATAAATGTACTCTTTTTGGGGAAGTAGGGTAGGGCAGGGAGAATTATTTCCTTGGAGTAAGGTTGCATTCTATGATTTTAAAATAAACTTATGCTTTTTTTATTTCACCATGAGATTAGAAAAATTAATTCCTAGTGTGATTAGTATTGGCATTTCAATTTAGTTCATGTCATTACTCTTGAATTTACTTTAATTTTGAAGTTATTTTACCTGGTTTCATGTTTGTTCCTTCATCACCTTTCCAAAGATCTAGAACAAGCACCTTTCTTCTCTTAAAATCTGATAGTATTATAGTAACTAAACAAATTAGTAATGCCAGTATAAGAAAACTGGCAGTAAATCCTCTGAAAATTTAATACATTTTGCCTCACTTTTTTTTTCTTCACTGAAATTTTCATAGAAACACTTGATGAAATAAGAGTGGCAGCTGCTCAGGGCCATCTCTTATAGAAGACTAAATGCGATGAATGTTTAGCAATATAAGGATGGTAACCTGCTTGTGAGTTAGTCTTCACCATAAAAGTTAAGAGGTGACTGTTCTGGATCTATTATGTTTCCCTACCCTTCTATTGGTGAATCAGTTAGGGGCATTCTTTTCTTACTTCTGGAAGGAATAGGAAGACAAGAATAGGAGAGCACACACCACCAACCAGGGTAGTTATTACAGGTACCCAGATTTTCCAGTAATTTTGGGTTTTCATGAATTTTTTTTGTTTAGGTAAGCTTACATCTCTTTTCAAGTTTAGTGGCATAAAGAATATAGGAGATATGCAAGCAGCATTGATAAATGAAAACTTAAACTGGTAAAAAACTGGTAGGTGATGATGGAGGACTACACAGTATTTTAATATATTTACATATCAGCCCCTCCATATATTTTGAATTGGGAAAGATACAACTTAAGGTTATATATAAAGTTATATCTTCTAGGTCTTTTCTGTGTTTTTAAGGGACTATTTGGATTCCTTCCCCCATATCCATTTAATGAAAGTACATTTAAACATTAGTAAAGCAGGTTTAAAATTTTAACAGAACATTCTGTTCTTGCCATGCTCTTAGCAGAAAAGAAAATACTGGTGAAGAGGTAGCCAGTGTGGGAGAGGAGAAACATGGGCCTTTGGACTTTTACAAAGAGAGTGGTTCAGGTCACCAGGACCATAAGCACCACAAAGTATTTATGTGTCCATGCATGACACTATTTAAATATAAAGTAATATAGAAGAAAAACAATTGCTTAGTATTGACAACCATGGATGCTGAAACTGGACAGAATAAAAACCCTGCTGGGACACTGATGTGAATGGTGAGGAAGTACTCAATGACATTCCTCATAGTTGTGAGCATTATAATTGCTCAGCTGTCTACAACTTAGTAAATAATTTTTAGTTGTTTCTAGGATGATTTCCTTAAGACATTTTAGCATTTTTTGAGCTTATTTCTTTATCATCACTTGACATGTGTTGAGGGATAAAGGAAGTTATTAACTTAAGCAAAACAAGGTTAGGAATACCACTTAGAAAATCTTGTTATTTTCCCCAACAACTAGACAAGGTCTTTTGGATTATCTGTGCCACCTCTTTTCTTTTATTAATTCAGATAATAGGTAATTGGATATTACCTACAGTAACTAGAAACTTGCTTGTCTGTTTTGTCCCTCAAGGTGGAGCCCTTTACATTTTTAAGACTACAGGTTTTTTTTTTCTTTGATAAAATGTTAAGAAGCAAAGGTATTTGAGGCTAAATTAATTTGTAACTGGCCGTGTTTTTGAAATAAATACTTTAAAGTAATCTTAAGATGCTAGGAGGTGAACAGTACCGAAGTGTAACATCTATTTCCATATTATTACAAAATTTTTTTAGTGTGTGAATTAGGACTGTGTAAATAAATTAATTATGTTTTGTTTACTTTTTTATTCTTTTAAAACTTTGTGCTTTCTTAAAAACAGTAGTGAATATATTAGCACAACCAACGAAAGTTGCTTGGTGTTTACCTAATTTCATTGTATAAAGTTGTGTTGCATTTTTAAAAGTTATTCTTTTAAGTCCTTTGGATCCTGTCCATTTTCATTCACTTTTCCTTTTAAATTTGTAGTTGGTGTGTACTCTATTCCTCTCAATTTGATCTTTTCACCTTGCATTATTTCCTAAAAGTGTTTTCTAGATTTCTTTATCTTCCTCATACTTTTTAAGTCTGAATTGCATTAAAGCAAATAAACACCACAGAATATGTATGTGTCCATGCATGACATTTAAGTATAAAGTAATGCAGAAGAAAAAGAATCTCTTAGCATTGACAATGTGGATGCTCCAACTGGATAATTAATTTGGTTTTTATCCATTTTACTTAATACCATTCAATTTATTTAACCATTCCTCTTTTATTGGATATTTAGATTATTCATTGTTTTTTTTTGCAATAACATAAAATTGTTGTGAACATCTTTTCAATAATTTGCCCTTTACTATTTATTTATTATTTATTATTTATTTTCCTAAGCCTTTCACAGTATATCTCCAACTGTGAAATTAGGGTAAAAGAATCTGATTATTTTTGTAACTTTTACTATGTATTACCCCATTGTCCTTGAAAAAGATTATGCAAGTTTGCATTTCTACTGGCAGGGAATTGAGTATACATGTTTCTTTACAACCATGCTAGGATTGAATTTCTTTGCATTTAGTTACTTTGCCAATTTGATGGGTATGAGATTGAACCTCAAAGTTGTTTTAATTTATATCTGATTATTAGTGGTCAAGCATTTTTTTTTAACAGTTTATGTTTCTTTTGAAAATTGTTCATATCTCTTTATCATTTAGTTCTTGTGGTTGGGAATTTTAACTGTGACTTTTAAATAAAAACGTTGATGTATTTTAGTTGAAATTTTGCTGTAAATATATTTTCCAGTTAGTATTTGTTCTCTTTTTATGTTGAGTTTCATCACATACATGTTTTGGTTTTCATGGAGTTAAGTGCATTGATCTTGTTGCTAATGATTGCTTTTGTTTGTAACAATTAAAATAATTCATTTCCTCCATAATTGTTGTAATTATTTTATTCTGTTTCTTCCAACTGGAAGACATTTTTGCAGATTGATTTAAAAAATGTTTTAAATTTCTCACCTGGTTGGAATTCTTTATGCTTACTTTTAAAGGTATGACTGGTACCAAACAGAATCTCAAGTAATCATTACACTTATGATCAAGAATATTCAGAAGAATAACATAAAAGTGGAGTTTTCAGAAAACGAGGTGATTGCTTTCTTTGAACCTTATTTATAATTGTTTGTGGATTTTGAATAGTAGCAACTGCAAATGCAATATATGCATATTAAATAATCAGTTTTCACCTAAGCGATGTGAAAAACTATACTAAACTAGTAAGGATTGTTTTTTAGTTTAAAATTATCATGGGCTCAATGATATGATGAATCATGCCATAGGTATAAGTTTGCTTTTCTAAAAAAAATTTTTTTCTCTCTTTAAATTTAGAGCAAAACCTATTATTAATGCTGAGAAATGTGTTAAATTATTTTCTAATGTAGCATGTTTATGTATAATGGTTCTAGTTTTTATTTTTGAAATTTATAGAGATATAAACCACTGTATCATTAGTGTAGTTACTTGGTGGCTATTTACTGATTAGAAGTTTATGATAGCTACATTTGGTGGTGGATAATGTGAGGTGCAATATTTTGAGAATATTAGTCTGTTTTTGAAGTAAGTATTCTTGAGATTCAAAAGTAAAACATAGGTAGATGCTTTTATAATTTCTTTTTGTCCATAATAACTGAGGAAAGTTAGAGTGAATGAATGTTAGTATGGTGGGGAAATTTTTTTTTCTTTGAAATATTTTCTATTCTTTGTTTTATGTTTCATGTTTGAGTACATGTATCTACTACCAAAATGAAATATAGGATATTTTGAGGAATCTGCCTGTAAGACTAAAATTAATATCCAATACCTCCAAGTATTATATTTTATAAAGTTATCACTTGAAGTAGAAAGAAAACAAACTAAAAGAAGTAGAAGTTCAAACCTAACAAAAAGTAAACCCACGTGTGTAGATTCTCCTGCTTGGCATAAAGTCTGCTTTCCCAGCTGTGATCAGGGGAAAAGAAAAGAGACAGCAGAGCTACACAAAACTTATATCTTCCGTACATTAGTACGTAATGTAGATGTGTAACTGGGTTGCTGGAAAAGAGAGTCCCTGGGGAGCAAATTCTAAATTACACATACCTTAGAGCTGATATTTCATTTGAATAATTTGTACTATCCTTAGGATGTGTCAAGTTCTTAGAGTTAATACTAATACTTTCCACTAAAATTTATTTAATATTTTTATTCATTAGTTGTCTGCAGTGGTGAATCTTCCATCTGGAGAGGATTATAATTTAAAACTTTCACTTATTCATCCTATAGTACCTGAACAGAGCACCTTTAAAATACTTTCAACAAAGGTAAAGCATTTTATAGTAGTTGATTGCTAATATTAATTATTTAAAAAGGTAAAAAACATCAGTGCAAGTTTTTATGTGGTTTTAATTCTAAAACAAGTTATTAATAACCTTTTTTTAGACATGACATCAGAACTTGCTTAGTTTAAGTATTGAAAACTAATTAAACTCTGTTACTAAATAAGGTGTGATCTGTAATTGTTGTTACTACATTTGTTGACTTCTGTGTACCTGGTGAATATATTAAAAGTGATATTTGCTCCCTCAGACTATTAGGGGTTGAGGATTACAGTATGTGTTTAGCAATTGAATTCAACAAATATTTACCACATATCCACCGTTGTAAAGCACTGGATTGTGTATGGTACAGTGATAAATAAGACCCAGTCCTGTCCCTCCGGAGGCATGTGTGAAAGATCTAGTAGACATGTAACCACCTGTGCTCACCCCCCCCAATTGTGCCTTGTATTCAGTTTTGTCTTGGAGAGGTAGAACTGAATCTGTGAGAATTCAGAAGCACCTTTTCTAACTTAAGGTATCAGAGGAGGCCTTGTGAATTATGTGGTGGATTTTGAAATTCAGCTAGTTTTTCAGTAGGTAGAGGTTTGAGGGGAGGGCAGCATGGCCAGTAGAATGGCATGAGCAAAGATATGAAGATGACAAAAATTAAAACCTGTGTCTGGATTGGTAAGGTTCATTTTGGATGGAACATATTTTGGTTTCGGTAGTGGAAATCCTTGTATGTCAAATTAAGGAGTCTGGTTTTTATTTGTTATCCATGTCACTTTAAAAAAATACTCTTCTCATGATTACAGAAGTTTGCTTGTTTTCATGTATTATCTTGTTACCCGTGGCCATCATGTCATAAACATTAATGTTAGGTCAGCATTGTTTATTTGTTTTTAATAACTTTTAATTAATTAATTAATTTTATTTTATTTTATTTATTTATTTTTTAAGCTCTTACCTTCTGTCTTGGAGCCAATACTGTGTATTGGCTCCAAGGCAGAAGAGTGGTAAGGGTAGGCAATGGGGGTCAAGTGACTTGCCCAGGGTCACACAGCTGGGAAGTGTCTGAGGCCAGATTTGAACCTAGGACCTCCTGTCTCAAAAAAGCCCAACTGATATTTTTAATAATAATAATGGTTATGATGATGATAGCATTTATATATCACTTTAAGATTTGTGAAGTGCTTTGCAAATTTTATTTATTTGAAAAAATACTATAGTTGAAACTTAAAACTTTCTTTGCCTTAATGAGAAAATAGCAAATCATTGAAATGAATGTTATTTTAATTGACTTTGTTAACCACTTTGCATCAATATCTTCAAATAATACAAAATTAGAATGCAAATCAAATGACAGTCAAAATAGGGAGACTTATGATATATGCTGGGAAGAGAATGAACTGGAAGACAGTTGACCTGGATTCTAGTCCTTGCTTAACTGCAAATTATATGAACTGGGGAAAGTCATAACATCTTTGGCTGTAGTTTTTTTTTTTCATTAAAGGGAAAGAACTTAATTTGATTATTAACAAATCTTTATTAAGTCCCTATCATGCCAGACAGGCCCTGGGGATAAGAATAAAGATAAAATATTATCTGCTTCCAACCCTGCTTTCATGAAATTTACATGTATTAGGGGAAATTGTGTACACATAAAAGTATATGCTTTTATAATATATGTGTGTGTATGCATGTAGAATGTGCATATATATATTAAGTATGTATGTGTACATATACAGACACAGGTACATGTACTTATTAGATCTGTGTATATATTTATATATAGCTACTCATATACTCACATATATGTATATGTATGAAATTTAAGATTTAAATCAATATCCAATAACTAAGTATTATATTTTATAAGATTTATTAATAATCACCTGAAGTTAAAGAAATAAAAAGAACAAAAGTAAAAGCTGAGTAAAGAGAAGTTTTCCTGACTGTTAGTGAGAGAAGAGAGTGAGAGGCGGGGTTACAGAAACTTTATCTCCAAAATGTAGGGACCTAACGTGAGGACAAAAGTGGGATTCTGAGAAATGGAGTCCTGGGGTACAAAATTCTAATTACACAACACACACACACACACACACACACACACAAATACCTAAAAAGGTAATTTTAGAGTGGAAAGGTACTAGCATTTGGTGGGCTAGACTAATCAAGAAAAGCCTTGTGTAAAGAGGTGGTGCTTGAGTTAATAAGCTTTTATGGAATTTAGGAATTCTAATAAGAATCAGAAGTTAGGAGGAAGTGCATTATACAGATGAATGGACAGTCTCTGCAAAGGTATAAAGGCAAGAGATGGAATACCTTTAATGAAGAAAACTAAATAGATCAATTTGGCTAGAAAGCAGAGTAAGCGAAAGGGGGGAGTATGGAAAAGTAGGCTCAAGTCATATTGTGAAGGGCTTTTACCAATAAACTGAGGGGTTTGTATTTGATCCTAGGAGTAGTAGTAGGCCATCATGGTTTATTGAACAGGAGAGTGATATGGTTAGATCTTTGCTTTATATGAGCATCACTGGTAGTTCTGTGGAGAATAGATTGGATAGGGAAGAAACAATTGGCAGATAGATCAATTAGGAGGCTATTGCAATTGCCTAGTCAAAAAGGTGATGAAAGGGTCATGATTTTCACCCCTGTTGGTAGCTTGGTTGTTAGATGGGAGAGTTGCTGAGGAGGTAGAATTGACAATACTTGGCAGCTGATTGGCTATGAAAGGGGTTATGGGAGAATGAGGAGTTGAGGAATTCTACCAGACTGTGAGCCTACCTGCCTAAAGAGGATAGGTAAATCTTCTTTTAGCTTTAAATTTCTCTTATAAAGTCTCATAAATTAATGGGAGTAAAAAACAAACAAACAAATAAATAAATGGGAGTGAATAGTGAATTTTTAACAGTATTTTCAGATAGCTTCCCATTGAGAGGACATTTTGTTTGGAAAGAGACAGATTGTCTCCTTCCCTTCTTCCTTCCTCATTCCCAGAGCTGGCAAACAATTCAATCTGGGTTACACATGTATTGTCATGCAAAACATTTCTATATTATTCATTTTTGTAAGTGAATAATCTTATAAAATCCAAACCCCAAAACATAAACCCAAATAAACAAGTGATAAATCATATGCTTTCATTTGCATCCTTATCCCAACAGTTCTTTCTCTGGAAGTGGATAGCATTCCTTTTCATAGAGTCCCTCAGAATTGTTTTGGATCACTGAATTGCCAATAGTAGCTAAGTCTCTCACATTTGATCATTCCACTATATTGCTGTTACTATGTGTGATGTTTTCCTGGTTCTGTTTATTTTACTCTGTATCAGTTCATGTAGGTCTTTACACTCTTTCTAAAATCATCCTGGTCATCATTTCTTAGGCACGATAGTATTCCATCACCATGACATACCACAATTTGTTCATGTGCTGTCAATTCTTAATAAATTTAATTTGACAAACAGCGTTAAGGCCAAGTACAAATCAAATCCTTGATAAAGCTAGCATCTCCAGGGGCTGCTTTTTGAGTTGTTCCTGATCTTATGGGCTGTTTTCATTTGAATCCATTGTGGAATGTAAAGATTTTATTTCCCTTACTTTGAGAAAAACCTCTTGATTCTGAAAGTCTTTTGGGAGAACATGATGTCAATTCATTGCTTGAACTATAATGTCACAATGAATAGCAAATAAAGGGATAGATACTGTTATATGCATTTTATGGATGAGGAATCTGAGACAGAGAAGTTAAGTGACTTATCCAGAGTCAAACAGCTAGTAAATATCTGGTCTTTACTGACTCCAAGTGTATTGCTCTCTCCACTATACTGTGCTCTTACTAATCTTTGTGTAGACCTGGACTCTGTGCCTCTTTAAATGCAACCTTAATACATTAATTTTTCTGGCTACTATTTTATAATATGGCTTCATGTGCAGCTGGAAGTCCTTTAAAACTCAGATCTTTTTCACATGATTTTCTTTCTAACCACATCTCTTCTGTCTTATACTTAGGAAAGTAATTTTTTAAAAAATGAAGTATAAGGATTTTTTATAGGTATCATTGTAAACTTTCATCTTAATAGATTTGGCCTACTACTATAACCAGCCAAGATCTTTTTCAGTCCTGACTTTGGATCCATTGTGTTAGCTTTCCTTCTTAGCTTTGTGCCATCTACAAATTTTATGTTATTCCATTTATAATTTATCCAAATCACTGATAGAAAAGTTAAATAGCTAAGGCCAGGTAACAAATCCCTGGTGTACCAGATAAATAATGAATGAAAATAAATTTATTACGTGCTTTTTATGTGCTGTGTACTGTGCTAAACACTGAGGATACAAATTTTTAAAATAAAATTTTTCCTTAAAGGAGCTTACATTCAAATAAGGAAGGCAACACATATAGGAGATTGGTGGCCTGGGATGGGTACTTTGTTCTAGAAAGTCATAGGAATGTTGAGTGGAGTGATACAGTATTTGATGGTCATGATCTTTCCAGAAATGGTAGTATCGATTTGATTATTCATATAGTTAGAGGTGGAGGGAAGGGAGAAGTAGGGTGAAGGGTAAAGAGAGGAGGGGACATGCACACTCAGTATGAGTGAAGCTGGAAGGAGAGCAGTGCGGTACCAGGTCTGAGTCAAACTCAGATATGATAAATTGATAAGTCAACTGTACAGAAGAGTAGGGTGGAAACTGGAGTGCTCTTTTGGAGGCCAAAGGTAGAACAAGGAGATGTAGTATGAAACTGTCCAGAATGCAGCCTAATAGGTCTGGGTGAGAATTTGGTTAGGGCTAGCATAAGCCTCCATGATGGGATCTGGAGTACTGAGCTGAAGGTTGATAAAACCTGACAGTCAGGAATATGGGGTTATTTTTTGTTCTTTAGGACTCTTTTTTTTTTTTCTTAAAGGGCAGTTAAATGACAAAGTTTATGGTAATGATAGTGCCCCTGCTGAGTCCTGGGAGGAAATGGGATAACATTAGAAACTTTTTTCCAAGTTGATTTCAGATCATTAATGGCTGCTTTTTAGGTCTTGGATTAATCACCCAGTTTTGAATCCAACTCATTATCCTTTAGCTTGGATGTCTGCCTTTTTTGCCTCTTTAGGCTTCGTTATTTCCACTTTTAAAAGGAGGGCTTTGGATTTGATCATCTTTAAAGTCTTTGTCAGTTATATGATCCTGTGATTCTGAAATTTCAGGCAAGTCAAACTTGACTTCTCTTCAGTTTGAAGACAAACACATGTTTTAAATGTTTAATCATCTGGAATCCCTGTGCTATGGCTACAACTTCATCGCCTGCTAAGATTTTCTTTGAATGGGAATGATAGGTATTTAATAACAAAGGTTTTTGAATGAATAAATGAAAAGAGTTGAGGGTGAAGATACATTTTTATTCCTGACTTCCCTGGCGTCCTTTAGTTCAAAGTAAAATTCCATCTTTTATAGAATGCCCTTTTCAGCTCTTCTTAATTCTTTACTGTCTTCCCTCTATTAATTAGTTCCTATTTATCCCATATATATAGTTTGTTTATACATATTTATTTACATGTTGTCTCTCTTATTAGATTATAAGCTCCTTGAGGGCAGAGGTTTTTTTTGCTTTTTAAAAAATAATCTCCAGCACTTGGCACAGTGCCTGGCACATAGACATTTACTAAAAGAAAATTAATTGATTCTTTTTTTTATGACAGCCATATATTTTATATTTACAAGAATAAAATGCATTTGGAGGTTATAGAGTATATATCCTTTTTTCTTGTCGTAAGAAAAATGTGCCCACTGTACAAAAATAGATTATTTCCTAACTGTTATTAAAGTGGACATGGGCTATTATTCTTTGACTCAGAAATCATGTCATAATTAGTCTTTGGTTTACATTTGCTGTTATGGGAGTTAACTTGAAGTAACAATTTATTCAAAGTAAGTTATAATGCATAGCCTTCTACCAGAATGTAATTTGAAAATGTCAAACTGCATGTGTCAATTAGAGTTTAACCATGTAGTTATATAATTAAATTGCATTGGGCAAGTGATTATGCTGTAGAATTAAGGATGAACCTCATTCTTAGTGGCCTTGATTTCAATGAGGTGAGTGTAGATGACAGCTCTTTATAGGGATAGTCACTAGTAAGTGACATAATTTAAACAGATATTTTTGAATTTAGAATTAGAAGTAACTTGGAGTTCCTGGGTACTCATTTGCTGTCTTCTCATTTAATCCACATCTTTGTGAAGATCTAGCCCTGGGACCTAGGCCTTGGTTTATTTTCTTGAGTACTAGTTGTTCATATTTGAATCAGTCTTGGAGACTTTGTCTTTTGCTTCAGGGCTTTCAGTAATTTTTAAGCTTTTATGTCACTGAATTTTAACCCATGACACAGAATTGCCAAGATTTTCCTGGTCTCTTGAGTCCAATCACAATCTCTGGTTACCTTTCCTCTTTCTCCTGCTGACACAATCAACTTTCCTTCTTATACACTCTAGGCCAGAAGAAAGCTATGTATGTCTAGATTTATTTAAAAAGGGATAAGAAGGAGAAAAGAGAATATATAAATTCAGAAGTGACACTACAGGGTGAGATAATTAGAAACATAAAAATGAAAACTACTACTGTAAAATAAGCTTAATAACCTAATTATTTAATAGGTTCTAGGAGTTAGAAGTGGAAGAGACTTTGAAGATCTTCTTACCTCACCCCTTCATATAACTGATGGGGTGCCAGTCACAGAAATAAAGGGACTTGGCTAAGGATACATAGTGTAATGAGGAGCTATCATATAACCCTCTACTAATCACAAATTACCCCTTCTAGTCCTCTGCTGCATTATATTAGACTCAATCTTCTTTCTTCTCTGCTGGCTTCTCTTCTTATCTGGTAGGGGCCTTATGTGTCTCCCTTTCCCTTATTCCATGATTCCTTCTGGGTGTGGGAGCATTTTCCTCCCCGGAGAGTAATGTCTTCTCAGAATGTTTCCTGGTGATTTTGGCCTCCCTTATTTGAGTGTCCTGGCCCATTCTCCATTATGAGACTCATTTTCTTTCAGGCAAAAATCTATGTTTTCAGGCAAAAATCAGGAAGCCTGCTGATTGAAAAAGCATTTACTTAATGCTTGGTATGTGGCAAGTACAGGGCTATGTGTTGGGAATGAAAATATAGACTCTGAAGTTAGTCCTTGTCCTCAAGGATCTTACCTTCTGATAAAAAGATACAACTTACTGGGGATTGGAGTATAGGGAGCACTGTTTTGATTTTGAAAATTGTTGGGATGTTGAGCCATAGGGGAGCATAGGATTTATCAGCACATGCTTTAACCAAGAGCAATAACAGAATTGACTTCATTATGGTTGCAGAACTAGAAAGCTGAGAGGGTTGGGAGTGTATAAAGGGGGAGTGGGTATGGTGGTTGAGGAGGTAGAGAATGAAGTGATATGATTGGAATTTAGACCTACATGTAGTTATTGATTGAGGAAACTGCTGATTATGGTAGTGGGGCTCTTCAGGTGGAGTTTCAGAAATTCTTCTTGGTTTCTATTAAAAGTAGGGGATGGTGAGATGTCCAGGAGTCAAGTAAAACATGACTGGAGCCAGGCCTTGATATATGTAGTGTCAGGTGTGGAAGTCTGTCCCTCTTACCAACAGTGCTCTCTCTCCTCTTTCTCTTCAAAGAGGGTCAGGATCAGAATTGTTACCAGTAATTCATTTTTCTCCATCATCTTAAAATATAAATACAGTAATACTTGAAATATACAAAGTTTAACCCATTTGTAATTGACTTTCATTTCCATCTTACCCTTGGAGACTGAAATTCATTCTTTTTTTCTTCTTTTTTGTTTAGAATATTTTTCCATGGTTCCATGATTCGTGAATCTCCCCCTCCTTCCCCATCCCCTCCTGGAGTTGACAAGCAATTTCACTGGATTATACATGTATCATCATTCAAAATCTACTTACATGTTATTCATATTTGTAATAATAGAGTGATCTTTTAACATCAAAACCCCAATCATATCCCCATCGAACCACGTGATCAATCCTATATTTTTCTTCTGCATTTCTGTTCCCACAGTTCTTTCTGTGGATGTGGATAGTGTTCTTTCTCTTAAGTCCTTCTGGATTGTCCTGGGTCATTGCATTGCTGCTAATAGAAAAGTCTGTTACATTTGACTGTGCCACAGTGTATCAGTTTCTGTATATAATTTCTCCTGGTTCTGCTCCTTTTGCTCTGCATCAATTTCTGGAGGTTTTTCCAGTTCACATGGAATTCCTCCAGTTCTTTATTCCTTTTAGCACAATAGTATTCCACCACCATCAGATATCATAATTTGCTCAGTCATTCCCCAATTGATGGACACCCCCTCATTTTCCAATTTTTTGCTACCACAAAGAGCGTTGCTTTGAATATTTTTGTACAAGTCTTTTTCCTTACTATCTCTTTGGGGTACAAACCCAGCAGTGGTATGGCTGGGTCAAAGGGCAGGCATTCTTTTTTTTTTTTACTTTTTTTTTTTTTAAAACCCTTGTACTTCGGTGTATTGTCTCATAGGTGGAAGATTGGTAAGGGTGGGCAATGGGGGTCAAGTGACTTGCCCAGGGTCACACAGCCAGGAAGTGGCTGAGGCCGGGTTTGAACCTAGGACCTCCTGTCTCTAGGCCTGACTCTCACTCCACTGAGCTACCCAGCTGCCCCCGTGGCAGGCATTCTTTTTAAAGCCCTTTGTGCATAGTTCCAGATTGTCCTCTAGAATGGTTGGACCAATTCACAACTCCACCAGCAATGCATCAGTGTCCCAATTTTGCCACATCCCCTCCAACATTTATCACTTTTCTTTATTGCCATATTGGCCAGTCTGCTAGGTGTGAGGTGGTACCTTAATGTTATTTTAATTTGCATTTCTCTAATCAGGAGGGATTTAGAACACTTTTTCATGTGCTTATTGATAGTTTTGATTTCATCATGTGAAAATAGTCTATTTATGTCCTTTGACCATTTGTTGATTGGAGAATAGCTTGATTTTTTTGTAAATTTGACTTAGTTTCTTATATATTTCCCTGTTCAGAGCACTTTGGCCTCATCCCCTGTCTTCCTTAGCTCTAGTTTGAGATGAGATGGCCCTTCTTTTTCATAGCAACCTCTCTTTACCATCGTACTATCTTTTCCTTACTCTTTTCATTAGTTCTCAACCCTCTCCTCATCCACCTTGTCCTCTGCTGACTACAGATCCATACTCATCACCTCTACTATTTCATATCCCACTCTCTTCCCAGCTCCTTTCAGTCTGGGCTTTTTGTCCCCTTTTCATGGTCACTATTGATTTTTATGTTAAATCTAATTCTTTTACTTTAGTTCTCAGCCTTCTTTATATCTCTACATTGTTTGAGCTTATTCTTTGTCTTTCCTGAGTTTTTGTGGCATTGCTTTGTCATGGTTTTCTTCACAGTTGTTTAACCCTTCCTTTTCAGTTTCCTTTTTCAGGTTTATCATTTGTGCTCATCTGCTGGGTATGGGCTCTGTACTAGACTTTCTTCCCCTTTTGGTCTGTACTGTCTTAATCTCTGTTTATCTTGATTTCTTAAACAGATGAATCCTACCCAGGATGATATCATTTCCAACTCTTTATGTCTCTTTTGAGTACTTGTTCCACATTTCCAGTCTAATGCTTGACATCTTCCCCTGAATGTCTTTGTAGCTATTTCAAATACAAAATAACCCAAACAATTATCTTTTCCTACAAACCATGCCTTTCTCCCCAGGTTGCCATGCCCATTCCCCATTTCTGTTGAGGACACCACCATTCTTAACTTTGAAATTTCCTTTATCCCATTTGTGCCACTGTAGTATAAACTGTTATAACCTCTTACCTGGTCTAATTCCAGATCTCAATAATTGGTGGTCTTGCCTTTTGTTTCTCATTTTTAAACCCATCACCCACATTAATGGCTAAGTTGATATTTCTAAGGTACAAATCTAACCATTTCATTCTTTTGCTCAAGAAAGCTTCAGTGGCTCCCCATTACTTTTAGGGCAAGCACCAAAAGGAAGACCATTAATTGTCTGTTGATAGTGGAGGGGATGGTGGTAGAACTGGAAACAGACAGGAGCTGGGTCGAGGCTGGAATGAAGCAGATTACAGGGAGCAAGGACAACCCAGCACCAGGAAGAGGACAGCAGAGAACATGGAGATTGGAAAAGAAGGTGAAGGCAAAGGCTCCAATGCCATTGCTGGTTGGGCCATGTTTGTGAACAAGCTAGTGCCGTAGAGTGTAGTGCTGCCATTCTGGAGTATCTTACATCAGGAGTTGGAGCTTGTGAGTGATGACTAAAAAGGCCTCATAGTTAAGTCTGTCACTCCTTGTCACTTCTAACTTGCTGTGGTTGGCTATGAAAAGTCAAACTTACCTAGGTGGCTATTGCTGGTAGCAGTGTGATTCCTCACACCCCAAAAACCTGCATATACTTCTTATACCAATCCTTTTACTTTTTGTAATTGTACAAAATTGTACAAAATATAAACTCTTGTAGAGCCCTTCAGAGCCTGGCTCATACCTATATTTGAGACTTCTCATATGACTTCTTCTTGTACCCTTTGCTTTCCCAAATATGACATTTCATTACTTTTCACTTTTATCAGGCTGCTCTTGGAAATATTCACTCTCATTGTGTCAATTTAGTGTCCTTGAAGCTCAGCCCTAGTACTACTTGTTTCAAGATCCATTTCCTCATTATCTCCATTAGCAGCCCCCCTGCTTTGTCTTTATTTTTTCTATATCCTCTAGTATTTACCTTGAATATGTTGAATCCTCCAATAGAATGTAAACAAGCCAGGGGCTGTATATCACTTTTTTATTTGTATCCCTAGCCCTCCAGCCTAGTGACTAGCTTGTAATAGGTGCTTAATAAATTATTTTTTTATTGATTGGTTCTTGCTCAGAACATAGCCCCCCAAAGCCCCTTTTGTTTTCCAAGCCCTGATTTCCTACAAATTTTAAGCTCATTCTTAATTTCAAACTTCTGAATAGTTTTACCAGGTTCATGCCACTCTTTTACATATTTCCTTGGTTACCTGCCTCTGCTCTTTATCTTTTAAATTTGACATTTTGAATGTTAAGTTAATCATTGAACCTTCTTATTAAGCCACATCAGTCTTTTAAAAAGACTACCTTTTCTTTCTACAATGATATCATATTATTGATTGTATTATAAGTTAAATTCTTTAACCTCTTTATTGTAGTTTTCCAGTCAGCTTTAGTATTACAGGTCATGGGACCACATCAGAACATTTTGAAATATGCCTCTCTAAAGGCTATAACACGTCTCACAGTATTTGGTTTTGGCTCTTAAAAATGAAAGCATAATGTATCACATTTTTGCAAAGGTCCTACTATGTTTCTATTTTACTAACTAGTTTAGCATTCTGTCTAGACTATTCTTTGTTACTCTCTGTCCTGAGAAATAAAATTTTTGGGTGCTTAAGGATTACTAACCCTAATCCCACTGTATAGTGTCACACTTAAATATTACCTTGTGCTACCAATGAGCATTAATTAAAAAAAAAAAAATCTTAATTTTCTTTGTATGTACAGCAGGGGGAGCCAAAATGCAACATAAAATGTATGTAAAAGCTTTCTTCAGGGTTTGAGTCAACACATTCCTTCAGTGAAAATGCATTAAAAATATATTAGAAAAAGCATAAAAGTAATTTGTTTCCAGTATTCTTGTTAATATTTTTGAATACTTTAGTTTGATAAGTGAATGTGTTTTTATTTAGCAGATAAATTGAAATTTGTGACTTCATGAATTTGTTGTTTCAGGCTGCATTTCTTTCCTTTTTTTTTCTGAACAATATTCTGTTTGCTTCCATTTTCAAGGCTGAATGAAAATTGTTTTTTTTTCTTTCATTTATATCTAGTTAGTGGTTGATTCAAATGAAAATTTGTAAGGAGAGTGGGAAAAGCTAAAATAATTTAAAAGTTTGGTTAGTAAAACAATTTAATTGAAGCATTTCAGCATTTAATGGCAGGCTTAAATTAGGTTACTCTATGAAATGCTAGATTATAAAAATGCCTTCATACAAATGCATTTAATTTGCTAAAATAATTTTGTTACCTTTTGCATTACTTTTCATAATAGATCCTCCTCTCCCCCCACCTTAAGAGAATAATTCCTTATAACAAAAAACGAAAAGGAGGGAAATGTTTAACAAAACTTTACAATAAATTGAAAAAATCCCACATATGTATTATACTGTATTCATTGCCCCTTTCCTTCTAAAGGAACTGTGGAGAAACCTCTCATTTCTCTTCTTTAGGATAAGGTTTGGCCATTATAATGTTTACTAGAGATCGATTTTCTTGGTTTTATTTAGTTACTTATTAATTTCCAAGAAAACAGTTACAGGATTATGCCTTTAATGTAGAATAAACTGGACTATGAAATACTTTTAAAAAAGAAATATTTCACTTCTGAGTAGAAGTGAGAATTAACAAAGTTTCTGCCAAAGTAACTTTGGTTTGTGGAAATGGTATTGCATTCTTGCTTGACTAAAGGATTTCACATTTTTTTTTCTCCCTCCATTCTGCTTATATAGAGAGATGAAGATATTTAACAGTATTTTCTGTGATTGGAATTAGAAATATATAGTCATCCCAGTGACTTAACCTTAGACCATAATTGCTTTGGATGTGTCTAAAATATGTCTTTAGATGTGAAGAGGGTTAATGGTAAAAAACAAGCCAACCCTTAATAAGGTTATTTTGTTTTAGATTAGGACCTTCACTTTCTATTTCCTCCAATCAGAGTAGATTATAGTAGAATCTCTAGGAAGCTTGAAGGATATAAGGTACTGTAAGATATGTATGTGTGCATGTTCGTGCGTGTGTGTGTACATATATTTATATTCATAAACACTGATATAAAATCAGTATCTTGATGAAAGGGAGAATTTGAAAGGGGTAGAAGCTTCAATTCAATCAAACAAAGATTTATTAGGGAACCTTTTTTGTATAAGGCATTATTTATGGGGTATAAAAAAGTATAATATACTGTTCCTATCCCTTAGGAGCTTATGAATTAATTTCTTGCCCTAACCTACAAATGATTATAATCTTTTCCCTCATTTATAGTATTCAGCTGAAGGTTGAATTTGTGAATTTCCTTTAGCTTAGTGGTGGAAGAAACCTGATTACTCTAGGGCAGTGATAGGCAAACTATGGCCTGCTGGCCAGATTGGGGGGGGGGGGGACAGGGAGCTGAAATGTTCTATCCCACATTATTCCTAATCTGACGAATACAATGAGTAGGATACAATACCAATGAAACTTTGAAAGAGTTGCCTTAGAACCAGACTGACAGATGAACATTTCCTTTCCTTTGGCCCCCTCTTTAAAAAGTTTGCCCATCACTGCCCTACGGCAGGGCAGTGATGGGTGAACCTTTAGAGATTTAGTGCCCAAACTGCAGCCCTCCTGCTGCATGTGAACACTCCTTCCTCACCCCAGACAGGGGATGGAGGAAGTGCTCCCATTGGGTTGCTGGGCAGAGGGGGAGGATGATGGGAGAAATGTCCTCAGGCATGTGTGGAGAAGGGGAAGAGAGCAGCCCCTCCAGCATATGTGCCATAAGTTTTCCAACACAACTCTAGGGTACTATATTTTAGACTGGAAAACTGATTTTTTTTTATGTGCTCCCTTTAGCTCTGGAGAGATTCTGCTCTTTTTTTACTCCCATTGAGCGCCATTTTTAATATTATCTTTAGTAATTCATGAATTAGAAATTGTCATACAAAAAAAGCTTATGGTCAAAAGTTAAGTAGGGAATTCTTAATAGAAATATTACCTTTAAATGTTAATTTGAATAAGTTTAGGGTATGTACTAATTTCTGAATATTTTGCTGTATATTTGAGGAAAATTTGGAAGTTACCCCTAAACTAGAAGTTTAGGGTTAATTTTTGACTTAAATTTAAAACAATCTAGTTTACTATTGGCCCTAAAGAGGGTTATTTGAAATAGAATAATTTTCTGTACTTCTCCTTTGAAGGAGGAAGATTGAAATTAGATTGGTGATAATTCTAGGAATGTTCTGCCAAAATCATTAAGGTTTAAAGTCAAAGAATTTTCAAGTCTGCAAAATGTCAAAATTGAAGTGTAGGCATAGAAAAAGATTCATGGAAATCTAGTCTTTTTTCTTTTTCCTCACACTTTCAAAAAGCTTCTTAAATTGATAGTTACCTGCAGCTGTTTTAATGAATAGATTAACTGTAATTTTAAGTTCAGGTCAGTACATTGCAATTTAAACAGCTTGTTGCTAGGAGCTTTGACTTTGGATTTACAAAAGCTTTTTTGTTCTTAGATCTGTATGGTTCCTGGGTTTTAGTGGCTTTAGGTAGTACTGTGACTATTTTCCTCTTCAGCTATTCAGATAAAACAAGAAACTTTTTAGGTATGATTCATAAGTAAGAATATATTATAAGTGTAGGAAGAAATAATGGATCATGAAGAAGAAATAAAAGTGAGCTATCTTTCCCTTGATATTCATTTCCTATATGCTGTTATTCTTATATCCAACTCCATATTTCCATTGGGACAGGGGTAAGGGTATATACTTCCAGATTTCAGAATAGAATTGTTAGTATGAGTAGATTCTTCAGCATCTGTAGCTGTTGTCACATCCATGTAAATAAGCAACTTTATTTATTAACAAAAGTAGCTAAATTCTTAGATTTTAAGATTTGCTACATAATATATCCTTTTTTTTGGCATATCTGGGTTAGTAGAGTATGACAACTTTTTATTCATGAAATAGCATAACACGTGTTACTTAATATTATAATGACAGAAAATGATATTTCTCCTTTTTTTTTTTTTTTTTTTTTTTTTTTTTGGTTCTTTGACAGACTTCTACCTCTCTCTCTTTTTTTAAAATTTAGAATATTTTTCCATGGTTCCATGATTCATGATTCTCCCTTCCTTCCCTGTCCCCTCCTGGAGCTGACAAGCAGTTTCACCGGATTATACATGTATTGTCGTTCAAAATCTATTTCCATGTTATTCATATTTGCAATATTAGAGTGATCTTTTAACATCAAAACCCCAGTCATATCCCCATTGAACCACGTGATAAATCCTATGTTTTGCTTCTGCATTTCTGCTCCCACAGTTCTTTCTGTGGATGTGGATAGCATTCTTTCTCATAAGTTCCTCTGGATTGTCCTGAGTCATTGCATTGCTGCTAGTAAAAAAGACTGTTACATTTGACTGTGCCACAGTGTATCAGTCTCTGTGTATAATTTCTCCTGGTTCTGCTCCTTTCGCTCTGCATCAATTTCTGGAGGTTTTTTCCAGTTCACATGGAATTCCTCCAGTCCATTATTCCTTTCAGCACAATAGTATTCCACCACCATCAGATACCACAATTTGTTCAGCCGTTCCCCAATTGATGGACACCCCCTCATTTTCCAATTTTTTGCTACCACAAAGAGCGTTGCTTTGAATATTTTTGTACAAGTCTTTTTCCTTATTGTCTCTTTGGGGTACAAACCCAGCAGTGGTATGGCTGGGTCAAAGGGCAGGCATTCTTTTAAAGCCCTTTGTGCATAGTTCCAGATTGTCCTCTAGAATGGTTGGACCAATTCACAACTCCACCAGCAATGCATCAGTGTCCCAATTTTGCCACATCTAAGAATAAAAGGGCCAATAACTAGTGTTTGATAGAGGGGAGACAGAGAGAGAGTCTATGTGGAGAGTCTTTCTTCCAGCTCTCCCCTGGGGCTGGATATTCACTGAGAGACTTTAAGGGGGTATCACCCCAAAACTGGGTGACTTGGATGGTTGTGCCACCCCACAGTAGTTGGGGGCAAGGCTTCCCTATAAGAGGAGGTATGTGATACTGCAATCCCATTCTGAATAAGGATGGGGTTCACAGAAACCTCCCCCTGATCAGTTAATTTCATCAGCAGGTAGTCTGGCTTCAAGATGGAGGCAGCCATGGTTCCCCTCTCCCTAGTTGTCTCTCAGGCACTCTGGAATGCTATCTGACTGATGAATGGCTTTTATTATTTGCAATTTAGGGATTGGGGAAAGGGGTGAAGGGCAGAGGGATTTTGGGGTGCCCTCTTCTCTATTGCTATGGGGTCTGTCACTTGGGTGGTATCTCTAGTGTTTCCCTCACCTAAGCTTCTCCCCTCGCTCCTTCTCCTTCTGTTTTTCTATTTCTATCCTTTTCTATAATTGTAAGGTTTGACTGAAAAAGGGTCTCTCAGCAAGGATGGGCAATGGGAGAAGGAGACTAATAGATCACTCCCAAAATGGAGTCCAAAAACTTAGCTGTCTCCATGGTTGAAGTCTTGATGGATGAGATGTGATGGAATGGCTTTGATCAGGGAATCAGGGTTTCAATTTCTGAAGAAAGATCCTCAGGAAGCCCTCAGGACTGGATCTGAGTTTGGATATCCTCCTCTCTCTTCCCAGTCCTTAGCTGAAAGACCTCTCCTCTCCCCTCTTCCTCGGAGAAACTTCCCAGAATCCTCTTTGGTCTCAACTGTCAGCAACTGCTTTCTCTGGCTCCTTTTATCCCATTCCCCCTTGCACAAATCCCATCCTTATACATATCCCCTCCAACATTTATCACTTTCTTTTACTGCCATATTGGCCAGTCTGCTAGGTGTGAGGTGGTACCTTAGTGTTGTTTTAATTTGCATTTTTCTAATCAGGAGGGATTTAGAATACTTTTTCATGTGCTTATTGATAGTTTTGATTTCATCATGTGAAAACTGCCTATTTATGTTCCTTGACCATTTGTTGATTGGGGGATGGCTTGATTTTTTTTTTGTAAATTTGATTTAGTTCCTTATATATTTGGGAAATTAAGCCTTTGTCAGAGAATTTTGTTATGAAAATGTTTTCCCAGTTTGTTGTTTTCCTTCTCATTTTGGTTGTATTGGTTTTGTTTGTACAAAAACTTTTAAATTTGATATAATCGAAGTCATCTATTTTACATTTTGCAATGTTCTCTATCTCTTGCTTGATTTTAAACCCTTTCTTTCCCACAGATCCAACAGGTATGCTATTCTATGCTCACCTAATTTGTTTATGATTTCACTTTTATATTTAAGTCATTCCTGTTTTGAATTTCTCTTGCTGTAGTGTGTGAGATGTTGATCTAAACCTAATCTCTCCCGTGCTGTTTTCCAATTTTCCTAGCAGTCGTTTTTTTTTTTTTTTTTTTTTTTTAAATAGTGCATTCTTGTCCCAAAAGCTGGGATCTTTGGGCTTATCAGATACTAGCTTGTTGAGGTCATTTACCCCTAGTCTATTCCATCGATCCACCCTCTGTCTCTTAGCCAGTACCATATTGTTTTGATGACCACTGCTTTATAGAACAGTTTAAGATATGGTACTGCTAGGCCCCCATCCTTCACTTTTTTTTTCCATTATTTCCCTTGATATTCTTTATATTTTGTTCTTTCAGATGAACTTTGTTATTATTTCTAACTCTATAAAACATTTTTTTGTAGTTTGATAGGTATGGTGCCAAATAAGTAGATTAATTTGGGTAGGATTGTAATTTTTATTAGATTAGCTCATCCTACCCAGGAGCAATTAATGTTTTTCCATAGGTCTACTTTTAATTGTGTGAAAAGTGTTTTGTAGCTGTGTTCATATAATTCCTGTGTTTGTCTTGGCAGATAGATTCTAAGTATTTTATATTCTCTAGAGCAGTGATGGCAAACTACGACCTGTGGGCCAGATGCAGCCCCCTGAAATGTTCTATCTGACTGCTGGACATTATTCCTAATCTGACGAATACAATGAATGATACAGTACAATGAAACTTTGAAAGAGTTGTCTTAGAAACAGACTGACAGATGAGCATTTCCTTTCCTTTGGCCCCTTCTTTAAAAAGTTTGCCCATCACTGGTCTAGAGTGATTTTAAATGGAGTTTCTCTGACTCCTCCTGCTGAGTTTTATTGGAAATATATAGAAATGCTGATGATTTGTGTGGGTTTATCTTGTACCCTGCAACTTTGCTAAAGTTGTTAATTATTTCCACTAGCCTTTTAGTTGATTTTTTGGGACTCTGTAAGTATACCATCATATCATCTGCAAAGAGTGATAATTTAGTTTCCTCATTGCCTACTTTAATCTCTTCAGTTTTTTCTTCTCTAATTGCCATCGCTAGCATTTCTAGAACAATATTAAATAATAGAAGTGATAATGGGCATCCTTGCTTCACTCTTGATCTTATTGGGAAGACTTCTAACTTGTTGCCATTGCAGATGATACTTGCTGATGGTTTTAAATATATGCTATTTATTATTTTGAGGAATGGCTCTTCTATTCCTAAACTTTCTAGTAGGAATGGGTATTGTATTTTGTCAGAGGCTATTTCTTATCTATTGAGATAATCATGTGATTTCTGTTGGTTTCATTATTGATATGGTCAATTATGTGGATGATTTTCCTAATAGTAAACCATCCTTGCATTCCTGGTATAAATTCTACCTGATCAAAGTGAATAATTCTTGTGATAACTTGCTGGAGTCTTTTTGCTAGTATTCTGTTTAAGATTTTTGCATCTATATTCATTAAGGAGATTGGTCTGTAGTTTTCTTTCTCTGTTTTTGTTCTGTCTGGCTTTGAAATCAGTATCTTATATGTGTTATAAAAGGAATTTGGTAAAATTCCTTCTTTGCTTATTTTGTCAAATAATTTGTGTAGTATTGGGAATAGTTGTTCTTTAAATGTTTGATAGAATTCAGTTGTGAATCCATCTGGCCCTGGGGATTTTTTCTTAGGAAGTTTCTTGATGGCTTATTAAATTTTTTTTCTCAGATGGGATTATTTAAGTATTCTATTTCCTCTTTTGTTAATGTAAGCAATTTATATTTTTGTAAATATTCACCTATTTCCCCTAGATTGTCATATTTATTGTCATATAATTAAGCAAAACAGTTCTAAATAATTACCTTAATTTCCTCTTCATTAGAGGTGAGATCACCCTTTCATCTTTGATATTGTTAATTTGATCCTCTTCTATTATTAGATTAATCCGTACTTTATCTGTTTTATTTGTTTTTTTTTAAATACCAGCTTCTAGTCTTATTTATTAGTTCAATAGTTCTTTTACTTTCAATTTTTTAAATTTCTCCATTAATTTTTAGGATTTCCAATTCAGTTTTTATCTGTGGATTTTTAATTTGTTCTTTTTCTATTACTGAAGTCCAAACATAAGACACAAGAGAAGCCCAAAAAGGTAAAGGTATTCTATCTCTGGTTTTCAATGTTATCTTGGGCTTAAGTTCCAGACTTGTGACAGCAGATGTGTCATGGGATGGTGTGGGGGAGGGATGTGGCATGGCTTACTCTTGGCTTGCTATTATGGCCTCTTGCTGGTTCTGCTCTCCTCTTAACCCATTTCCCCAGATGGTCTCTGCCTACCTTTTGGGTTTTACATTTTTTTTTTTTTAAAACCCTTGTACTTCGGTGTATTGTCTCATAGGTGGAAGATTGGTAAGGGTGGGCAATGGGGGTCAACTGACTTGCCCAGGGTCACACAGCTGGGAATTGGCTGAGACCGGGTTTGAACCTAGGATCTCCTGTCTCTAGGCCTGACTCTCACTCCACTGAGCTACCCAGCTGCCCCTTGGGTTTTACTTTTCCTGAAAGTTGTTTCACTCTGTCTCCTTGTTGGTTCTTTCACTCCTGTATTTGTTTTGTGGCAATATTTTAATCTTGGTTGGAGAGGATTTTCATGGTGAAATGGAGCCGCTGCTCTAGTTTACTCCCTTTTGACTCCCAATATTAAAGGTAGACTTAAAGAGTGAATTTATGTGCAATTTCAGAAATATGTATTATGTAAAACAAGATGTGTCTATATCAGTGATGGGCAGACTTTTTAAAGAGGGGGCCAAAGGAAAGGAAATGCTCATCTGTCAGTCTGTTTCTAAGGCAACTCTTTTGAAGTTTCATTGTATTGTATCCTACTCGTTGTATTTGTCAGATTAGGAATAATGTTGCTTGGCAGGATAGAACATTTCAGGGGGCTGCATCTGGCCTGCCGGCTGTAGTTTGCCCATCACTAGTCTATATCATTAATATTATCATAGCTGAGTTGTATAGTCTGAATGGAAAATTTGATTATAGGCTAAAATTTTGTTTTTGAAATTATATCCTTTAAATAATTTGCATTCTCATCTTGGATTAGATGTTTTTAGTAAGCATTGTAAAGCTATACTGATTTAATTTTAGATTTTTCAGGTTATGTAGCAATTAGAATTTTTAAGCCACTTCTTATAGCTCATTCTAGTGGGTAGTTTTATCAGAGATAATCAAATATACTGAATTATTCAAAAATAACTATTTCATTAGTGAAAATAGTCAGAATTGTTTTAATAAATAAAGTATTTTTAGAAACAAATTCCCTTTTTCATGGACATGGAATGTGGAAACCCAAAGCCATATACTAAACTTCTAAGACTGAGTCAAGCAGCTGTCTCTTTCTCATAGTTGATGCCTTTGTCTCTAATTAAGTTGAATGCTGTGGTGATTGTTCTAGGTGTGCTATCACAAAATGCTATCTGGAAGAAGAAAGTACCAAGATACTTAAAGTAGTGGAGTCAAGAGGGAAGTAGAAATGATGAGATCATTTTAAATTTGGTATAATCCTTGTGAAGTTGGTTGCCCTAAGATACTTTGGTTTTTATTTTAACTTTTTTGTTTTTATGTTTCATTTTATTTGTTCAGATTACATGTAGATACTATTTTTATAATTGTTTTCTGGCATTTTGTCATCCACATCTCTCTCCCATCCCTGAGACAGCAGGTAATATGATATAGATTGTACATATGCTATCTTCCATGTTCGTCATGTTGTGAAAGAAGACACGTATCACTTATACTAGAGAAAAATTCATGAAGGAAATGAAGTTGAAGAATGGTGGGCAATCCACATTCAAACTCCATCAGTTCTTTCTAAGGCAGTGAATATAGCCTTTTTCTGCAGTAAGTCCCTTGAAGCTGTCTTGGATCTTTGCATTACTGATGATATTTGAATCATTCACAGTTGATCATCATACATTGTTGTTGTTACAGTATACAACATTCTCCTTATTCTGCTCACTTCATGTCTTATGAGTTCATAGAAGTCTTTCCAGGTTTTTTAAAAAATGATTGCCTTATTTGTCATTTCTCATGGCATAGTAGTGTTCTATTACAGTCATATGCCATTCTCCAGGTGATAGATATCCCTTCAGTTTCTAATTCTTTGCCACTACAAGAAAAGCTGCTATGAATATTTTTGTATGAGTGGGACCTTTCCCCTTTTTTTGATCTTTCTGGGTTATACAGACCTAATAGTGGTATTGCAGGTATGCACAATCCCTTGGGATACTTTGTTCTAAACCAGTGATTCCCAAAGTGGGCACCACTGCCCCCTGGTGGGTGCTGCAGCAATCCAGGGGAGCAGGGATGGCCACAGGTGCATTTGGGAACAGTGAATAACTGTAAGGGGGCGGTGATAGTATGTGACAGGGGGCACTAAGTAATATTTTTTCTGGAAAGGGGGTGGTAGGCCAAAAAAGTTTGGGAATCACTGTTCTTAACTCTTTAAGAGAGCAAATTTTAAAGAAGTATGAAAGCATATATTAAAAAGATAGACTGAAAGAAAGATTACTAATTAGGGAAGGATGTTGGTATGGATGTGTCTTTTTCCTTTTTTTAAAAAAAGCATTGATGCTTTTTATTTCCACACAGTACACAACACTTCTGAATGACTCTTCCTACAGTTAAATAGAATTGTCTTATAGCTTGATTTTGATTGTTCACACTTTCTACTTTTGTAATTTTACTGATTAAAGAAAGGATGTGTCCTTTAATTTAGACAGTAGAATAACATTATCCATTGTATTATTTTTTATCTTCATGCCAACTCTTTGAGGTAAGTTCTACAGCTATTACCCCAATTTTACGGTTGTATTACGGTTGTATTTAACAACATGGTTCTCATCTTCAAATAACTTATGATTGCATGGGAGAGGAGGCCAGGATCTCTATTAAAAAGTATATAAAGGGAATTAGAATACTGCTCAGTGTGAGTTAGAATAGAGTAGTACATCTTATTTAGCCTACCTTGGTATTATTAATTTTGTTCTGTTTTCGGCACAGATTTGATTAGTCTTAAATCTCACCTCTTTTCACAGTAGGGCTTCAGTCCTTACTCTGACCATCTTACTAAAGAGGATGAAAACTTTTTTTAGCTTTTTCCTACCTCTTTTATTTTCTAATTCCTGCTTGAGTTGATCAGGCTTTTTTCTTAGAATAATGCACAAAAAAAAACAACTTAAGCTAGTTCATGCTTTCTGTAAGAATATAAAATTTAGGTTTTTATGCTAATAAGAAAGTTCTAAAGTAACATTGTGGTCACCGATTTAAAAATATTATAGCTTAAATCAAAATGACTTTTAGTAGCTTTATTTACAAAGAGGTGGAAAGAGTAAAAGTAGAGAAATGTAAGAAGAAGGTAGAGAAATGTCTAGCCTATCACCCTAAGTATTGCTCTGGTGTCTGACTCCAGCCCCAACAGGGCTCAGTAACCTTCAGCCAGAGGACCCAATGGTGTCTTCAGCAAGGGTTCCACCAATGCAGCCTCCTCCAGGAAAGGAAGGCCTTTCTGGAACCAATCTCTCAAGAAACCAGGAAAGGAAGGCCAGCTACTCACCCAGCAAGCCAATGCAGGATTCAAGGAAAGAGCTTCTTCCTTCAGTCCAGCTCACCAACACAGTCTTTCAAGATGAACTCCAAAGGAGATGACCAAAGACCAAGTCCCAAAGGCGAAGTTGTAAGATGAAGTTCCAAAAGCGAAGTTTTCCTCCAAAGAAGCCCAAAGGAGCAAGTCTCTTGGACAGGAAGTTCAAGACTTTTTATACTCCTTTTTTCACATCACTTCCTGTCCTTTCCTCCACTTTATGGGAATCAATTGCAGTCTTTCAATGTGCCTAGCACTGCCCAGGGGGGCAGGGCAGTGGCCTCTGGAGTTATCACCCACTTTAGCAAGTTTTTGATTGACCAATTTAAAAATTGCTGATTGATAGACAAAGAAAGTTTGGTTTACTCTTCACACTACCCTGGATTGGAGGAAGTTATTCACTGTTAATGTTTAGTCTTTCCTCTTAGATTTTATTTACTTTTTATTTTATTTTTTAATCCTTACCTTCCATCTTAGAATTAATGCTATGTTATTGGCTACAAGGCAAAAAAGCAGTAAGGCCTAGACAATGGAGGTTAAGTGACTTGATTAGGGTCACACAAGTATCTTAGGGTGGCAAGTGTCTGAGGCCGTATTTGAACCCAGGACCTTCTATTTGTAGATCTGGCCCTCAATTCATTGAACCACTTAGTTGACTCCTTCTCTTAGGCTTCATGAAGAAGTAAAAAAGAAGAGTTAGTGGTAACTTTAATTTTTCATAAGATGGAAATTAAGATTTTTTTTTCTTTTGGTGATTGTTAACTAGTTGAAAAGTCTCATTCCTGCTTTGGTAGTTGTTAAGAGATGCTAATTAATTATTAAAGAAAGTAAAAAAATTAAATTGCAGAAATATTTATTATTCTTTATCAGTAAGTATCTGACAGTGTGCTATGCTTAAAGTAATGTGCTTTGTCATTCAAAATATAGAGATAAAAAATTAAGGAAGCCCCTTAAGGAACTTAAATTCTATGTGTGTGTGTGTTAGATACAGCATGCACACAGATAAGTAAATATATCATAAAATTTCTAGAGGAAAAGAATACTAATAGCTGGGCAGATCAGAGAAGGCTACCACAAGAAGGAGTGGTACTTGAGATGAACCTTGAGAAAAGATTTTAATATATTGGAGTACTGATGACGAAAACAACTTGTTGGATATTTCTTATACTCATGTGATGGATTTACTTCTTTCTTAGGTATGTTTCTCTTAGATAATATTCTGGGGGGAAAATAGTCTGTATTTTGCTCCTGTTTAGTTTCTTATTTGTATCTATTGAAGTCTATTTACATTCACTGAAAGCCTCTTCATTTCCCTTTGGGTGGCCTTTAACTTTATTTCTTTGAAGACTGGGGGATTCCATGACCTAAGCTTCACTAGAACAATATAGATGTTAAAAGCCTCATTTCAGGGAGATGCTTGGGATTATTAAAAACATTGAACAATTTTCCAAATTATGTTCAGCTGTACATAAGCACAAAAATGACATGAGCCTATGAAACCATTGGCCATATACAGTATCCTTACTTAATGTATATATCTATTGGACCCACTGAGAGTTTTCCATCCAACTGTATGTCATTCTCTGACCAATAAGCATTATTTATCCACTAATCTTTTCCTGCATTAGATTGAATTTAGTGATTGTAGATTTTATTTAATAGACTCAAGTCTTTTTTGGCTTGTCAAAATCTGTATACTCACATTTTCACAGAGAATTTGGACATTTTCCATGACATCATCAAATACTTCTGGTAAACATTTATTTCCTTGTTTTATATATAGCATGCTATTAAATAATGAGTTCGTTTAAGTAAGGTCATTTCTGTAGTTATAGCTTCCAGGTAATCTTGTGATTTGGACATGCATGGTATGTTTTTATTTGCTGGAAAAGTGCTCTTAAGGTAGCATTTTGCTTTACTTATGTCAGATACTTTTTTTGTATTCAGAAAACAGTAAGCACAGCTGAATCTTATATTTGTACTTCTTTCAACCATTTGTGTAACTAAAGATAAAGTCTGTAGACTACTGTTTAGCAAAGCTTTTTGATGTATTTCTTTTACTTTTTTCTGAGGGTATATTTTATATTTTATATATATATATTTTTAAAGGTATTTTTTAGATATTTTGAGAATGGATCCGTCAAATCCCCCAGATTTTGTTGTATGGACCTCCCTGTGCATAATTGATCTAATCTTGCTCTTCTTTCCACATTTATTTTCTTTCACGTAATTTTTTTTTTCGTTTGAAATTATGATTTTAGAATCCAGATGTGATGGCTCCATTATTATTGATAGAAAAAATTTCTTATTAAAATGTTGGTAGATATTTTCCATTTTTTGTTTGTTCATTGCCCTCCCAGTGTTATCTTCAAATGTGATTTGCCTTAGTTGAATCTCTATTATATTATATATTATCTAAGCTTTATTTAAATTTGTTGTTTCTCCTCTGATTCTCATTACTTTATGAGGCAGGATTGTCTTCAGTAAGATTTTATAAGTGACTTAATATTCTATAGTAGTGCTGTCCCTGGCTGCCATAATAAAACCTGAGGTCAGACATTTTACTATCTGGATGACCCTGGGCAAGTCACTTAATTTCAGTTTGCCTCAGAGTCCTAATCTATAAAATGGAGACAATAATAGCTGCTACCCTTCCAGGGTTGTTATGAGGATTAAATGAGATAATATTTGTAAAGCACTTAGCTCAATCAATGCCTGGTGCAAAGTAAGTGCTATATAAATGTTAACTAGTTTGGCAAGCAGGTCATGTGTTTGGCAGCTCAGACAATTTTTTAAGGATTTTTGATTACAATGTGATAGGTTATTTTCAGTAGTGAAACTGCCTTTTAGGAATGGTAATTGTCATTGTTGATGTCTGTTTTATTTATTTCCCACTTTTAAATGTCAATAGCTTGTCTAAGTGCAATTAGAGCTGTCTCAAATCTGAACATTTTCCCCCCTAATTTGATACTGGAAGAATTCTATTTGATATTGGAAGAATGTGATGTCAAGTTGATGGTCTGACTATATAGTCAGACTAACTTGAAATGACTACAGGAACAGTAATTTTGTGTCCTATTTGAATACAACAATTTCATATTTTTTATAGTTGGTGCTCTGCAAGTTTATTGCTTGCAAAATTGCCCTTTCCAAAGTCCTACACTAAAGATTTGAGTTTACTTGGGGCCATGAAGGCTATTCCAACAATAAGTTCTAGCAAGTTTTGCCATACAGAAAAGACTTCATGTGAGATTTTGACTAGAAATTATGATGACTGTACAAAGACCAGATTAGCTAGAAATCGAGAGACTGGCCAGGATTCTGGGCACATAATGATGAAGTCATTGGCAATTTATGAAATAAATCAACAGTCAGTCAATAAGTATTTATGAGCTGTACTAGATACTAGGAATCTGAGGTCTCTACCTGCTAAAAGCTTCCAGTCTAAGGGGAGGGAAACAAGTATATACAAAAATATAAAGTTTAAAAATAGACACATACAAAGTGGTTAGATATGAGATAATTCGGGGCATTAATATTTGGGGGAGGGATTAGGAAAGGCTTCATGGAGAAGATGATGCCTCAGCTGTATATTAAAGGAAGAGAGTGACTTTATAAATTTAAAGCACAGGTAGGAAGGGAGCATATGGAGAATGGTCATTGCCTAGGCACAGACAGAAGGAAATGGAGTGTCTTAAGAGAGGAACAAGGAAAAGTTCAGTTTGGCTGGATTGTAGAATATGGGTAGGAAATAATCTACAGTTAAATTGGGTCCAGATTGTGTAGTGCTTTAAAAACTAAACAGATACATTTGTATTTTATGTTAGTCAATAGGAAACTCCTGGAGTTGGTTGAGTAGGGGAATCATGTCCAATCTGTGCCTAAGAAATATTACTTTGACATTTGCATGTGAGATGGTTGGTAATAGATTTGAAGTAAGAGCTGTTGTAGAGGAGACAACGTGGTCAGGACCTGAACTAAATTGGCAGCTGTGAGAGTAGACAAAAGGAATTGAATTTAGGAGATGAGAAGGTAGATATGGCAAGACTTGGCATTTGATTGGATATGTGGATGGAAAGAGAGTGGTGAATTTAGTATGATGATTATGAACTTAGACACTGGAAGGAGAGAATGCTTTGGGGAGAAAGGGAATTAGTTCATTTTCAGACATGTTGAGTTTAAGATGTCTCTGGGACATCTGTTTTGAATTGTTTAATAGGCAATTACATGTAGAACTGACTCTTATGGAAAAACTAGGGGATACATTAACCTGGGAACCATTTGTTTATTTATGATAATTAAATTAAAGGAGCAGATTAGGAGGCAAACCAAAATAGTCATTAAAAAAACCTAGAAAGGAAAGAGTATCCAGGAAGACAGAGGGGAGGGTGGTCAACAATATCAGAGATAGCATTTAAGTTAAAAACCACTAGGACTGAGAAAAGATTACATCTAGCAATTAAGATGACATTGGTCATGTTGGAAAGAGAAGTTTCAGTTGAGTAATGAGGTCAAAAGCCGGATTGCAAAGAGTTGAAAGGAAGGAAGTAGAGAAAACAAATGTTTCCACCTTTTCTTTTAAAATACATTTTTGTTGATGTCTTGTTTTTTTATTTTAATTTTAATTTTTTAAAAATAATTTTAATTTTTAATAAAAGTTATCATGGTTACATGATTCATGTTCTTACTTTCCCCTTTGCCCCCGACCTCCTCCCCCCCCATCTTGTTTTTTTTTTTAATATCACAATAATTTCCTCCAATATCCTCATCCTTCTAGAAGAGAACCATTTCATATAACAGATGGTATTTTTTAAAGACAAAAAAGAAAAAATAAGAGGAAAAAAATCAATATAAATGATAAATGCATTGAACATGTCTAAAAATACAGCTAGGTTTGGATAAATGCAAATAATAAATTCCATGAAGTGGTTATATAAATTAGAATATGCATGATTTGAAGTTCTAGTTATCCAAAATATGGCACTTGGCTCCAGTCTAATGGAAATTTGTAGTGTGGATTTCAATAAAGCAATGTAGGATTCATTATTTAGATTTAATTGGAACCTATCAATGCAAAATATAACACTTGTAAACTTCTACAAAAGAGTGGGGTGCTACTGTTATAATCTTTTTTTTTAAGACATACTGTAAAATTTTGTAATATTTACTTTGGTTATTTTTTGGTAACTCTTTCAGTTTATATCATTATAGTCATGTCTGTTGTTTTCTTGGTTTTCCTTGCTTTTTCCATATCAGTTATATAAATATTTCCATACTTCTCTGTATTCATCACAATTATCTTTTCTTATAGTAATATACCACAATTTGTTTACTTGATCCTTAGTTGATGAGTATCTATTTTATTTTCAATTCTATGCTATCACAAAAGTGCTTTATACATATTTTGTCATAATTGGAACTTTCTTCATATTTGAAACATTTTTTTTTAATCCTTATCTTCCATCTTAGAATCAATACTGTTTATTGGTTCTAAGGCAGAAGAGTGGTAAGGGCTGGGCAATGGGGGTTAAGTGACTTGCCCAGTCACACAGCTAGGAAGTATCTGAGGCCAGATTTTAACCCAGGATCTCCTATCTATGGGCCTGGCTCTAAGTCCACTGAGCCACACAGCTGCCCCCAGAACTTTCTTCTTATTGATGACTTCCTTGGTATATAAGCCTAATAGTGGAATATCTGAGGTCCAGTAAAGAGTATGGGTACTTTAATCAGTTTATTTGCATATTTCCAAATTGCTTTCTGAAATTTTTTTTACCGATTCTCATTCTAGCAGCAATGCACTAATGTTCCTGTGTTCTCACCACTCCTCCAACATTTACAATCCCCATTTTTTGTTGAGTTTGCCAATATTCAGGATGTGAAGTAAAACCTCAAGGTTCTCTTATTCTTAGTGCTTTTTGGAGCATTTTTTCTTAAGGTTACTAATTGTTCATAGTTCTTTAGAGATTTGTGACTTTTTTTGACCACTTAGCTTTTTGGGATATGGCTTCTGGTCTTAAATTAAACATGTTCATTTTTTATTCACTTAAGTACCAAACTCTTAAAAGAGAAATTTGATACAAAGATTTTTCCCATTTGCTTGCCTGCCTTCTTATCCTGTTTGCATTTTCTTTAAGCAGAAGCTTTTCCAAAGTTCAATGTAATTAAAGTTACTTTTTTGTAGCTATATTCCATGGTATTTGTGACAGATATATGAACTGTCTCTTTTAGTTTTTTTGGTAATATGATCTTTAATATTAACATTGCATCCATTTAGAATGTATGATATTATTTATTCATATATATATGCGTGTATATATATATGCCTGATTTCTGCCAGATTTACTTTACACCTTTCCTAGCAGTTTTTATATCAAATTAAGGACTTTTTTCCTAACCACCTTTGTTTTGAGATTTATAGGACGCTGGATTATTGAATTATCTCATGTCTAGTTTGTTCAATTGATCTACCTTTTTTAACTAATAGCAAACTTAAAAAAATTCTTATAATGAATCACTTATAACTATAATAAATTCACTTACATATAATATAAAATAATAATATATAGAATATAGAATATAATCACTTATAATGAATACTAAGCAAGGTTCCAAGGTAGACTAGGGGTAAGTCTAGACCAGTGATGGGCAAACTACAGCCCATGGGCCAGATTGGGGGGGGCCCTGAAATGTTCTGTTTGGCTGTGCTACATTGTTCTTAATCTGACGAATACAATGAGTAGGACACAATATAATGAAACTTCAAAAGAGTTGCCTTAGAAACAGACTGACAGATGAGCATTTCCTTTCCTTTGACCCCATCACTGGTCACCTAGATGCTCCTCAGTAAATGGTTTTGATGATTGCTGTTTTACAATATAGTTTGTGATTTGGAAGTGCTATTCCTCTTTCATGCCTAATTATTTCCCTTGATATTCTAGACCTTTTATTTTTCCAAATGAATTTTGTTATTATTAGTTCTGCAAAATATCCTTTTGAAAATTAACTTTAGCAGTATTGCCATGATCACTGAATATTTCTTCAACTATGTTAAGTTTTTTAAAATTTGAATCTAAGAAGCACTTTGTAATTGAATCTATAGAAATATTTTGTATGTGCTTTGATAAACTGATCATCAGATAGTTTATGCGTTTTGTATTATTTGGTATGGGATTTCACTATTATTGCCACTTGGATTTTGTTCTCATGTAGAAACACTTTCGGTTTTTGAGAATTTGTTTCGTGGCTTGCAGCTTTGCCGAAGCTATTGTATAAATTAGCGTCTTTGCTAATTCCCTATGTTTTTCTTAACTTTTCTTTTTTATTTGTTTTATTGCCTAAAATAAACTTGAGTAGATAAAACTTATAAACATGCCCTTGTACATCCCTGAGGTTTTACCACTCCATACCTTTTCTAATAGCTATTTCCTGCCCTTGGGATATTCTCCCTGCCCTTAAAAAAGTTTTTTTTTTTTTTTTTAGTTACATGTGCAGCAATTTTTGACAATTCTTTTCTGACATTTTAGGATTGAGATTTTCTCTCCCTTCCTTTCCCCCCTCCCTGAGGTGGTAAGTAGTCTGATATAGATTATATTCATGCTTTTATGCAACATGTATTTCTGTATTGCTCATGCCATGACAGAAGACACTTATCACACATACAATAAAATACAAAAAAAGTGACATGCCTTGATTTGTGATCAGACTCCAATAGTTTCTTCTTTGCTGTGGATAATATTTTTCATCATGGGTCTCTTGTGGATATATTGGGAGCTTGCTTTGCTAATAGTTTAGTCTTTCATAGTTGATCATTGTATAATATTTGTTACCATAAATGTTGTCTCCTGCTTCTGCTCATTTTACTTTGCCATTAGTTCATGTAAGTCTTTCCAGGTTTTTCTGAACTCATCTTCTTTCTTATGGCACAATAATATTTCATTTCAACCGTATACCACAACTTGTTCAGCCATTCCTCAAGTGATGGACAACCCCTCAGTTTCTAATTCTTTGCCTTTACAAAAAGAGCTGCTGAAAATATTTTGGACAAGTGGGTCCTGTTATGGAATAAAGGGAAATATGATATGGCTAATCAAGGGGCTTGTACTGAGGGCTCTGGGTGGTATCAGCTGGGTCTTTAGGCAGGGAAGGCTATCTCTTGGTACAGAGCAATTTAGATCAGCCTGAGATTGAGAGAGCCTGGCTGAAAGATTTATTCAGCCTCACTGCTGTTATTCTAAGTTCCCTGGAGGGGAGGAGTAAAGAGCCCCTCCCTTCAGTAGAGCCACTCCCAGCGGATAGGAAGTGAAAGCTGGTTCTCTTCCTGCTGGAGATGGATGCCTGGTTTAGCCCTCAAGAAATAAAGTTAAGTTGTTCTTCCCTCTTCAGCCTTTATCTTAGTTGTTGATACAATGAATCACCAGAAGCTATTTGTATAAAGGCCAAAGGGGTTTATTGGAGTCAAGGGTAAGCCAGCTCCCTCAGCCAGGGCTAATTTCACTACCCTGATGTTATAAGGTTCAGCAGATTACTAGATGAGGTGATGGCTTGGTTTAGGTTGTCCCTGCCTGCCTATAGAAGCTAATTCCCACGATTTCCACCCACCAAAATACCCTCCTCCCAGGGCCCAATGGGGAAATCCAGGGAATAGCAGGATGTCAAGGGAGAGGTCAAGGGAAATCAGGCAAAGCCCCAAAACCCCCAAAACAAAAGGCCCCTCAGTTGGTTCTGCAGGAATATATGTAGTCCCAGGTTCCAACAGTTTTTGCCCATGAGACCAGGGACAACATTCCGATTCTTTAACTGTCAGGGTTGCTTTGGTTAGTTTTGTAAATGCAAGAGATTTTGCTGCAACCCTGCATTACAGTCCTTTTCCCTTATCGCTGGGATACAGGCCCAGCAGTAATACTGCTGGGTCAAAGGGTATATATAATTTTATGACCCTTTCAGCCTGGTTTCATATTGCTTTCCAAAATGGTTGTTATCAGTCTATTTTTTCTAAGTAAACTGTCATATCATCAGCAAGTAAAGATAGTTTTACCTCCTCTTTACCAATCTTTTTGCCTTTAATTTCTTTCTCTTAATATAGACCCTTTTTTCAAGGAGCTTGTGTGGGAAAGGAAGGAGAGATAAAGGATAATAGATTGAGGTGATTATAAGATCTAGTAAAGATATTTGAAGAATAATATAGAATAATCTTCAATCCTTTATGATCCTTCTTTGATTCTTCATTGACTCTGGTAGAGTGATAGAAAGAGGAAGCAATGTAAATACTAAGAATCAGTGTTTAGACTGTGAACATTAAGTTAACCTTTTAGCAATTGAGTATGAGATCCTTGTCCAGTGCCTAACAAAAGTACATGCAGGAGGAACCTAAATCACATAATCTTAACATTTTTGCTACAAATTAAATTAAAAGACAAAAGGACATTTCAGATAAGTAGAAAGATGGTTCTCACTTTAAATTTTCCTAGAACAGTTAAAAAAGAGATATATCTAAGCAATATTGTTTCATGGAATACTTGTTTGTCTCCTGTAAAAGTGTTCTTGTTTAAGTATTTGCAAAAAGACCCATTATTAAGTTAATCATAGCTTATAAGAAATTCTACAGGGGATTTGATAGAAACTTTTAAATTAGATAAATCTTATTTTAATACCAGGTAATTTTAATGCAAACATGTGTATGGGATAGATGGCTAGAAATGTATTACAAAACATGGTTCTGGAGTTAAAATAAGTGAGAGAAGTCAATAGTTTATAGATTATATGGAAGGTTTATGCCTATGTATTATGAAGGAAAATAAAGATTATGAATAGTGAAATTTATTGGAAGTTGAGCATTCCAAACATGGAAAATAGCTTGTGCCAATGCAGGCAGACATGAATGGAATGTCAGATTCAGAGAACAGCTGGTAAATAATTCACAGTGTTGACAATATATAGTATATGAAGTAGAGTTGTGTGAAATAAGGCTTCATTCATCCCACCTGTCTCATCTTCATTTTCTTCAATACTGGCTTCTTTGCTATTATAAAAATTTGATCAGATTTCTCCTATCCTTAAAAATTTTTTACTTGATCATACATGCCTTCTCAGTTTGTTGCCCTATATTTCTTCTTTCAGCAGTGACCTACTCCTACCAAAAAGGTGGCTAAACTCATTGTCATAAATTCCTCACTTGTTATTTATTGTCATTTTGGCTTCAGAGGTGATCAGGGATTGAAATTTCTCTTTCCAAGGTAATTTGCCCTATCTCAATTGTTAATATTATAACCATTTTTACTTCTTAAATTTCTTTTCTTTAGCTTTTTAGACTGTCAGAGTTCCTTTTGGATACTTTCTCATCCTTCTATTTCTTTGAAATTATTCTTTCCACTCACATAACCCTAATTCAGACCTTTCTCACCTCTCACATAGATGATAGAAGTAGTCTGCTAATAGGTTTCTCTATTTTTATTCTTTATCCTCTAATTCACTTTTCCCATAATTGTCAAAATCCTTCTAAAACACAGGTCTGACCACATATATATATATATATATATATTCACCCTGCTAATCAAGAACTTTTGGTGGTTCCCTATTGCTTTTTGATTAAAATGCAAACTTTTCAACTTGGCATTTATTCCTCAATAAAATTTAGCTTCTACCTGTCATTTCAAATTTATTTTAGACTTCTCATTATAGAATGCTTTGCATTCTATTCAAAATTGGTCTACTTTCAGTTCCTAGACTTTAATAGTCTATCTCTAATGTTTTCACTCATACTATCTTGCCGTGGCTGGGATATACTTTCTCTTCTACTTGTCTCTTTTTAAAAAATTCTTACCTTCTGTCTTAGAATTGGTACTAAATATTGGTTCTAAGGTAAAAGAGTGTCAAAGGATAGGCAGTTGAAGCTAAGTGATTTACCAAGGAGGGGGGCACACAGCAAGAAGTGTCTAAGATCAGATTTGAACCCAGGACCTCCCATCTCCAGGCCTGTCTCTCTTATCCACTGAGACATGCAGCTGCCCCTTTACTTGTCTCTTAGAACTTTCACTTTCCTTCAGCTTTGAAAACTGCAAAGCATTACATAAAGCAATAAACTTCAGCAATTATTATTGTTAGTGATTGATTGCATGTGACAGTGACTCCAAAGTTATGAACCTCATTGACTGAAAGGACTCAATTGAAAAAAAGAGAACTGTTTATGAAAACTTTGTATTAATCAAAAGAATGTATTCATATTTGATCTCAGAAATAATGACAATAGTGGATTAATTGCTTAAAGAAAGGCCTGTTTTTTTTACTCAACTTCTAACAGAAATTACAAAACTCTAATAATCAATTACAAATGATATGATTTTAGGCACTCTAATGTGTTTATAAATTATTTTAACAGTAACTTGGTAATCACACATGTATTTTATATAACATTTCAGATACATACTTTATTGTCAAATGGGTTAAAAAATTCCTTCATAGTTTTTGCCCTACTAAAACAACTTGATTACCATTATAAAATTTCAGAAGAAATTTTCTTGCAGAGATTCTTCTGACAGCTGACATTTTGATATCTGTGATTTTGGGGGAGATTTAGGGCCCCTTCACATAACTTTCAGAAATGTATCCATAGATAACATGTTTTGCTTCTTTGTTTTTTGCATTGAATTTTCTCATTCTTGTAGGAAGAGTAGATATTAGAAATCTGGTTATTGGTCATCCTGCTGCCTTTGAAACAAAGTCTTTTAGCTGTCTTAGTTGGACCAAAAATATGTGGAGGGGAGTAAGAAGGCAGAGGGCCAGAAAGGTAGGTTGGGCCACGTTTTAAAGAACTTTAAATGCAAAGTTCTTTATGTTTGATACTAAAGGAAATAGGGATTACTAGAGTTTATTAAGAAGTGGGATGGCAAGGTTAGATCTATATTTTAGAAAAATCATTTGGGTGAGCATCTGGAGGATGGATTTGAGTTGAACAGAGATGTGATACAGAGGAACCAGTAGTTTGGGAGAGAAGTAATGAAGTTTTAAATTAGAATTGTGGCTGTGTGAGAAGAGAGAATGGGAATTTTGCAGGGAAAAAACCAAACAGTTTGGCAACTTATTAGATATGTGTGAATGAGGAAAAAGGAGGACATTGATATGGGGAAGAATGGGGACTTCTCTGACAGAAATATAGGGGACCTTGGGGTTTGGGGAAGAAAGATAATGAACTCTGTTTTGGACCTTTTGCCTTTGAGATGCTTCTTAGACTTTAAATTTAAAATGTCTAACACCTAGTAGGTATTATGGGACTATAGGTAGGAGAGAGGCTTGGGCTAGATATATATTGATCTCAGATTTATTTTCATGGAAATGATAATTGAACCCATTGGAGCTAATGAGATCATCAAGTGAGATGGTTATAAAGAAAAATGAGCCCAGGAAGGAGAATATATCTATTTAGTTTGTAATTAGGGTGATGATAAGGGAGGAGATTGAGAAGGAATGGTCATCTAGAATGAAAACCAAGAAAGATGAGTGTCACATGTCAGACCCAACAGTGTCTCCTAAAGAGACAAACCTGTTCAAGAGTAGGGAGTGGTCAGTAATGTCCAAAACTATAGAGAGGTCAAGAAGGATAGCACTTAAAGCTTCATATTAGCTTGTCTGCCTTTAAAATGCGTAAACCAACTCTTAATTGGATAGAATTTTTCATCCTTTTATCCTTTACCATGTTTTTGCTTTTGCTTCACAGTGTTAAAAAGCCTCAAAATTTTGGCTTGAATCGTGGTCGAGCTCAAAGGCACACAGTGCTGAATTTGATCAGTCATTTTAAAGGTTTGAATACAATGTATTTCCATAAAGTTATGAATTTGACTTTTTATACAAATGTGACTGAACTTATTACACCAAAAATGAGCATGGCTTCTTGAATAATCTTTAGAGATTAAAATTTATTCAAATGATATGGAAAGAGTTCTGGATCTGAAGAAAAAGGACCTGGGGCTCACATCTGAGTCTTTGGCTTATTTCCTATGTAATATTGGTAAAATTACTTAACCTTGGTGGGCCTCAAGTTTCATCTGTAAAATTAGAGAGTAGGACTAGATGTCTTCAGAGGTCCTTTCTAAAAGCTCTAAGTTTTTGATATATTAACAAAGGTGAAAACATTTTTAGAATTTCTAATTCGGAATTGCCTTCAGAGATAGGTTGTTAGTTACACCATAAAATCAAGCTCATTATTCAAGACATTCTGCTTGGTCCACTACCTTTTTTCCCCTCCCTCTTTCCTTTCCACACTTTATAGACCCTGAGGATATGGGGCTGTTTTAGGTCAGAGAGCAGCCTTAGTTTGAAGCTAGGAGCTTGAGATAAGCTTACATGTAATACATCCCACACTGATGTCAGTCCCTCTGTATTTCTGTATTCTCAGTCTGTGGTGAGTCAGTCAATCAGCAAGAATTTATAAGTGTTTTTATGTGCTAGGCATTGTGTTAAGTGCTGATGATTCAAACAAGGGCAAAAAAACTGTTCCTACCCTCAAGGAGTATACATCCTATCAGAATATATGTTGTGAATAACTGGTTATATACAAATTATATACAGAATTGATAAAGGGAATGGAATCTGAAAGGGGAAACTATTAGCAGTGAGAACTATCAAGAGAAACCCTTTGTAGGAGATGGACTTGAGCTGATTTTTGAAAGAAGCTAGGGAAACAAAGAGATAGAGGTGAAAAGGAGTAACATTTCTAGAATGGCAAGTATCCTAGTGAAAATGAACAAAGTTTGGAGACCAATTATATATTCTACATCAGAAGTAATGAGGGTCTCAACTATAGTTGTGGCTTGAGGAGTAGAGAGAAAGGGTTGTTCATAAGAGAGGCTGTGAAGTAGAAATGGCATATACCAAATGCACATAACAGAGATAGCAGGTAACCATCAGGAGGAAGGCACTGGTAGCTGGGAGGACCAGGAGACTTCATGCAGAAGGAAATGTTTGAGTTGTGTCTTGAAGGAAACAGAGTTTCCAAGAGGTGGTAAAAAGGGAGAACATTCCAAGCATGGGGCACATTCAATACAAAGCATGGAAAATAGGCACTGGAGTATCTGCAGGCAGGCAAGTATGACTGAACAATAAAATGTGTGGAGGGGAGTGAAGAGGAAGATGGCTAGAAAGGGTTGTTGAGGCTGAGAAGCCCCTCTGTTTGAATTGGATATGTGAGGTATATGTGAGTGAGGAGTTGAGGTTGATGCCAAGGTTTGGGCCAGGTTGGTTTGCCTCAGAGAATGGTGGTCTCCAGAACAGGATTAGGAAAGATTGAAAAGAGGTAGAATTATAGGGGGAAAGATAATAAATTCTGCTTTGGATATGTTTCATTTGAGATGCCTACAGGACATCTAGTTTGAGATGTTCAAGGGATGATGGAGATGTGTGACTAGCTCAGGAGAAAAACAAGGCCTGGATATATTGATCTGGGAGTCATCTGCATAGTGATGATAATTGAACCCATGTGAACTGATGAGATCACCAAGTTAGAAGATATAGAGTGAAAAGCATACTATACATATGGTCTTGGTCAAGTCTTTTAGATCCTTAGTTTTCTCATCTCTAAAATGGTGAGGGGTAATAGATAGCATTTGAAAGAGATTTAGAATTGGAATCTGGATTTGGAATTAGAGGATCTGGGATTTGAATTAGATGACCTCTGAGGTCCCTTATCAGTTTGATATCTATGATCCTAATATCCTAATGCTTAAACTGTACCTATTGTGAGAGTCACATGATTTGTACCTCTGACTTTTTAAATAGAAGTTAATTTTAATGTATATTAAAAGAATGGTGGTAGAATTGTAAATTGACTGAGCATAGGCAGTTGAATCATTGGAAATCAATGTATATTAGAACTTTAGTGATAGTTCTGCATACTGTCCTTTGGGCAAATAAAAATCTTTTCTTTTCAGATTATAAAAGAAAAGATTTTTTTACTCCAAATGATTACTTTTGGTTTTCTCTCCTTTATCTCAAATCTGATATACCTAAATTAGAATTCAGCTTAAGCCAATTAAACCTCCCTATTTCATCATTGGCAATGTCAAACAAAAAAATGTAATCAATATTTGTATGTTGAGTGAATTTTTCTTCCAAACTCAAAATTTCAGATACATTTTGAGTTTTCCCATATCTGTATTTAGTAAATCATTGTTCTATGAATACTCCTTCTATAGAATACTTCACAACTCAGAAAATGTACAACTTTCCCTTTCTGCCCCCCCTAGTTCTTACTGATCTAGTTTAGATTCTGGACATTTCACAGTTGGATGCCTCTAACAACCTTAGATTTCATATGGTCTGAATATTGAGAGAGAGAGAAGAAAACATACAAAAAAAACCATATAAAAATTTCCTATTTCTGTACCTGTAAGGTATTCAGTTTTTTATAAATGAGGTCAAAGTGTAGGGGTTAAGTGATTTGTCTAATGTCATAGTTAAAAAGTGGTAAAGGGAGAATAATACCCTTGATCTCCTTTTCCTAGTAAAGTGCTCATTGTCACATGTAGCATGTTTAATTGATCTCCCTGCCTAGAGTCTTCTTTCTTATGTTTTCTATTACATATGCCTAGAGTTGTGTTTTCTTGAAAGAGTGCTTTTATCATGTTATTGCATTATTTAAAACTTTCATGTATTGCCTTATTTTGAGATAAGAATAACTGGATTTTAAATACTAGCTTTGCCTCTTATAAACTTTATGACCTTGGACAAGTAATGTAATATTTTTGCATTTCAGTTTCCTCATTGGCAAAAGGAGGTTAGATTAGATGAACAGAAATGTGCCTTTTCTCTCTCTCTTAAGTTTGAGCTAAAGACTAAACGTTTTAACCTGCCTTTCAAATACCTTTGTAATTTGGCTTTACCCAGTTTATATAAGATGTTGTTTTAAATGCCTTTGGTCTTCTCCTTTCAACCCATTCCATAGTATCACTTTCATCCTTTAATGCCCAAGTTCAGGAGCCTACAACAGCATCCTATTGTCATATATATGAAATTTGCACTACTTTGCCTTTTTCTTATTTTTTTATTCTGAACTTCACAAACAAAAACCATTTTCATAATACAAAGTAAAAAAGAAAAAGAGGATTGCATGTGAAACCATGAATCTATTATGTACAGCTTACTTTAAAAATATATATATATATAATATAAATTCAATATGTTGCTTTGAAGCTTTCCTGTTTGTTTCTTAATTTGCTTCTGTTCTTTTCTATGAATTAAAAAAAATTGCTTCAGTGATCCACTTTTCCTAGGAACAACACTATTCCTAGCTTCCCTCTCTCTAAATGCCCTCCCCCCCAAAGAAAAGAATAAAACAATCCTTGTAACAAATAAGCATTGTCAGGGAAAACAAATTCACATTTGTCATGTCCAAATATTTCTCATTTTGCATCTTGAGTATATACCCTCTGTCAGGAGGTGGAATGATCTATCATTGCTTCTCTTGAATTGTGGTTGGTTGAAATAATCAGAGTTTGCAACTTTTCAAAATTATTTTCTTGGGGGCAGCTGAGTGACTCAATGGATTGAGAGCCAGAGCCAGATGCAAGGTCCCAGGTTCAAATCTGGCCTCAGATACATCTCAGCTGTGTGACCCTGGGCAAGTCACTTTAACCCCCCATTGCCTAGCCCTTACTACTCTTATATGCCTTGGGACCAATATGCAGTATTGATTCTAAGATGAAAGATAGGGGTTTAAAAAAGAAATTATTTTTCTTTACATATTACTGTATAAATTGTTTCCCTAGATTGTCTCATTTTCTTTCTTCCAAAGGTTTCTCTCAAATACTCTTTCATGGTTTCTTATGGCACAAGAATGGATCCTGATTATTTGTTCAGCCATCCACCAACTGATACTTTCTTTGCTGGTCTTTAAAAGTATAATCATGCTTGTTTTGGCTTGTTTATTACTTCCTTGTATATAAATTTTGCTCAAGGTCAGCTACATATATATATCCTACTGATTGTAATGTGTGTTCTTGTTAACTGTTTACCCTTCCTGAAAGGCTTTTTCTTCTTTCTATTTATCTAAATCTTTCTACCTTTTCTATAAAATTTAGCTCAGATCCAGCCCTCTTTTATCTAATCCAGCCAATTATGATTTCTTCCTTCTCTGATCTTTTGTTGACTTATAGGCAATGCCACAGTTTCATAATTTGTATATTAATTATTTCACAAAATTTGGTTTCCTACAAAATAGATTATAAATTCCTTAAGACAGGAACTGTATCTTTACCATTCTTACTATTTACATCACAGTACTGGACATATAGCAGGCGCCCCCAAATTCTTGGTTAAAGAATTTGACTGAATTGAGTAACTCCTCCTCCCCTCCCCTCCCCTCCCTTCCCCTCCCTTTCCCTCT
>NC_058132.1:587985386-588042775 GCF_016433145.1 Gracilinanus agilis | reverse complement strand
CCCTTCCTTTTCCCCTCCCTCTAGTTCAAACAAATAGATTAGCACAGGGCACTTTTGGAAGATATTTTTCACCCATATGTGCCTTATTATGTACTTGTCAATATTCACATATTCTCTGTTAGAAATTTATGGTCAGACTACCTTGGCTAAAACTCCTGGTATTCTTGCCATTTTCCTAAAGAAAAAAGTGAGTGGCCTGGAAAATTTTTAATCAAAATGGGATGCTCTAGAGTCCAGTGGTTCCCAAACTTTTTTGGCCTACCGCTCCCTTTCCAGAAAAAATATTATTTAGCCCCCTGGAAATTAATTTTTAAAAATTTTAATAGCAATTAATAGGAAAAATAAATGCACCTGTGGCCATCACTGCTCCCCTGGATCGCTGCAGCACCCACTTTGGGAATCACTGCTCTAGACATCTAGTTCTAAGCTTGCTTTAGAAATAAGAAGGTACTTTTATTACAGATTCTCATCTGTCACCTATGGGTTGTAGAGATCTAAAGTTTCCTCTATCACAGGGAATCATAATTCAGTGTTACTGATTTATACTAAAGTAGCATAGTAAAAATATTCAATAGAATATCATAATGTCAGACTAAGTAGCTTCAAACTACTTTTTAAATAGATTCAGTTGAAATGCAAAATGTTTTGTGTACTTAGTTTATAACAGTACATAAAAACTGTGTATCTTAGTATGAGCTTCCCACTCAAATTGTTCCACCAGTCAGTTTTTAACACTCAGAGCAATCTGAATCCTAGGTTATAATTTTATTATTAAATTAGAATTTTAACATAAGGAATGTTGGCAATATTAAAAGCACTAACCTAGGAGCTAAAAGTTGCAGGTTCCAGTCATAGAACATAATATCATAGACTTAAAGTTGGAAGGGATTTTAGAAGTCATTAATACCTCTGAAACTGTTAATACAATTTCTTCATTTTACAGATTAGGAAACTGAAATCCCCATAGTTAAAACCTTGCCAAAGGTCACACAGGTAGAAACTTTAGGAGAACTAGGATTTGAATACAGATTCTCTTGTTCAAAATCTAGTCTTTCCATGTTTCTTTTTCCACTTAATTCTGAGCCTTTTGCAATTGACCTCCCTATCACTAACCTGAAATTTAATTGTCTTTTAATTGCTGAAATTTAATTGTTAAATTCCTTTAAAAAAGTTTAGTAGTATTGTCTTCTTGGACTCTGCAGAATTTGACACTGTTGACTACATGTTTGTCCTAGATACTTTCTCCTCTGGGTTTTTGTTATACTGTTCTCTTTTAGTTTTTCTCATCTGTTTGAATATTCCTTCTTGGGCTCCAACACTGGATTATCATCATCCAACTCTGACTTCTTAAAACATGGATGTACTCTTACCTTAATCATCTTCTTAAAAATCTTTTAAAAACTACATAGTCGGGGGCAGCTGGGTAGCTCAGTGGATTGAGAGCCAGGCCTAGAGGCGTGAGGTCCTAAGTTCAAATCCGGCCTCAGACACTTCCCAGCTGTGTGACCCTGGGCAAGTCACTTGACCCCCATTGCCCACCCTTACCACTCTTCCACCTATAAGTCAATACACAGAAGTTAAGGGTTTAAAAAAAAACCCCAAAACTACATAGTCAATATATTACTTTCAGAACAATCCTGCATATGTTGCTCATTCTGAACTTTCTGTTCTCTTTTGTGCATTCCAAAAAAGTATTACAACCTTTTTGGCATTTTTAAAATTTTCTAAGCTATTTATTCCCTTTCCAATTTTTTCTTTCGTAGTTTTTCTTTTTATTTTTTTCCTCTCTTGCTTCATTTCTTCTAGGATTTCTTGTATCTTCATGGGGACTTAATTTTTCGTTAGAGTCTGTACTTGTGGTTATATACTCTTTTGGGTATCTCTAGATTTGTAATAATTTTTGATGCTGGTTGTTTTTCTTTATTTCTCTAGGTTTAGTTCCTGAATTGGGGTTATGTCCAAGGTCCAAACTTTTTTCCTACTCTGCTTTTGGATAAGATGGTAGACCCTGTTTGGTCTTTCCCTGGATTCCTTTGGGTACCTGCATTGACTCCCAACTCTGGATTTTTGAAGTTCAAAGTGATGGATCTTTAGGGCTCTCTTTGCTGTCTCATAACAGAATACTAGTGACCTTGGAGACCCTGAGCTTGGGGATGTCTTTGTGTATTACAGTTGCAATCTGTTGCTGGTTCTCAGAGCTTCAAAAGTCTCTAACCTGGAGGTTTCTATCCTTTCTGATGCTTTCTCAGGGTGTTTTCCACTCTTTCCTTCAGACACAGCCTTGCAGACTATTAGTAGGTCTTTTGTCATACTGCTACTAATTTTGCTCAAGGACCCCTTTCCTGTAGCCCCCTGGATATCAGGCTGACTTTTAGTAGAATTCTGGAGAAGAAATCATATACTGTAGTTTCTTTTTGGATTTCTTTATCCTTTTCCTGTCTGGTGAAATTTAGGGTTTTGATGGAAAAGATGTATGGGAACTGGGAAGTCTGCTTCTGTTCAGGCAGCCATTTTGGCTAGAAGTCTTCATTACCTTTTAATTGGTCTCTCTATTCCTCTAGTTACTCCCATGTCTAATCTATCCTCAATCTAGTACTCCTAAGGCACAGGTATCACTATATCATTTCTGCTCAATAAGCTTTAGTGATTTTATATTACTGCTAGGATTAAATATAGACTCTTCTGTTTAGCATTTTAAACCCATTACCGTCTGGCTTCAACTTACCATTCTAGGTTTATTATACTTTATTTTCCTTCAAATATGTTTCTCTCCAGCCAAATTGAGCTACTTGTTGATCCTCACATGACATTCTATCTTTCATTTCTGTGCCTTTCTACAAGCTGTCCATGGAATATACTCTTCTTTACAGAATCTCTAGTTCACTTCAAAACTCAGATAAGAGACCATATCCTTCTACATGATGCCTTTCCTGACCCCTAACTATACAGCTGAGTACCCCCATACCTAAATTCCATTGCATTTACATCGTTTCTTGCTATTATACAATATAAGCTCTTTGAGGTCAGGGATTTGTATCTCAATGCCTGGCACATTCATAGCTATTGCTTAATAAAGTCTAACTGATTTATAGATTCTTTTTTAACATACCAGTTTTGCTACTGATTAATTAGGAAATGGTAGGCACACCATCCAAATCTCTAGGTCTGTTTATTTTCAAAATGTGGAGGTTGGATTAAATGACCTCAGAACTCTTTTTTTTTTTAGCTCAAAAATAGTATGCTTCTGCCTGGAAAAAAAATTTAGCAAGTCAGATACTTTAAAGAATATTGAGTGACAATCTGATATTAGACAGAGAATCAGAGGGTTTTGTTTTTAAGTATTCAGTTAACAACTTTGTGCTTTTGAGAATTTATGTGATCATTTGTAGTATAGATTCAAATGGTTTTTCAGTTAGTATTTTGTTAGAATTTATCTGATGTCTCAGTTAAATGTAGTTTCACATGAATTTGTGATTTTACAGTCTACTATGAAAGGCAAGTAAATTTGCTTCAATTTTGCTAAAATATGTGAGTTCTGGCTCTCCTTCCCCAAAATATGTTGCTAAATATATTTCTCTAAAGATGTTGCATCAGATAAGACCATCTGTCATTGGAGGTAAAATTTTTATTGGTATATTTTGTTTTGAGAATTCATTTTTTTTAAATCGTCCAAATTGTGTGTATATATTTTGTACACCAGTCTCCATTTAAATAGTATTTTAATATCTTTTATTGGAATTGGCATAAATAAAGTATTGAAAACATTTTTCTCCATTTGAAACTTAAATTCATTAGTGTAATGTAATTCATACTAATTTTCACCAAGATCATAAGGATAATTTTTTTCTCTAATATACTCTTTTTTTAAAAAATTAATTTTAAACCCTTAACTTCTGTGTATTGGCTCCTAGGCAGAAGAGTGGTAAGGGTAGGCAATGGGGGTCAAGTGACTTGCCCAGGGGTCACACAGCTGGGAAGTGTCTGAGGCCAGATTTGAACCTAGGACCTCCTGTCTCTAGGCCTGACTCTCAATCCACTGAGCTACCCAGCTGCCCCCTCTAATTATACTCTTAATAATGTTTTTAATGTGGAACTGCATTATGGAGGGAGTCTACTATTCTAGTTAATTTAAAACCAGTGATTGAACAGTTGTTACTCTCTTCATAGCATTATAATCTTTTTCTTAGATTTTAAAAAACATTGAAAAGTTACTTCAAAACTAATTCTAATGTGTTCAGTTTTTAAAGTGGAAGACCAATAGAATAAATAAAACTTTATTTCCTTCTGTAGATTACTTGTAAAGCTAACAATATTTATTCATTCACTAATACCTTTTATCAGCATTATTTATCCAATTACTTAAGTAACTGTCAAGGGTCCTTTATTTATTTAGTAGATAGATTAATGACTTACTATGGTTAAAAAGGAACTCATCATTTGGTGATCAGTGTTTTGATTGTAAATTTTTCCAAGCTTAGGCTTATCCTTAGGCGACATAGTAAGTTTCCTTTTCCATATTAGGAGCTTTTCAAGTTTTATAGGATCTGTTAGAGTTTATACTTTCTTGGCATTTTCTTTAGGGGGCCTAGAATTAGAAAGGGGGAAAAATAGAAACAGTGTTGGAGAGGTTGTAGGAATACACTTAAACTAATACATTGTTGACAGAGCTGTGAATTGTTCCAGCTGTTTCTGGAAAAAATTCAGAAATATGCAAGAAAAAGGCACCATTCATATACTTTGGTGAACCCACTCCTGTGTGGGCATGCAAACCAAAAATATAAAAAGTAGAAAGAAAGGAATAAATAAGTAGAAAAATATACACAGCTGTGCTTTTTGTGCTAGCAAAGAAGTGGAAACAAAAGAGCACTCATTGATAAGAAGTAGCTGAACAAACATACTAATATATTGGAATATTATTTTTCAGTAAGAAATGTCAAATTTAAGGAATTCAGAGAAACATGAGAAAATTTGTTTTAACTAATACAATGAGATAAGCAAAACCACAACAAGGTACATAGTGACTATTACAACATATAGGGGGAAAATCACTAAGATGAAGCTGAACCGAGTAACTGAAAAATAACACATGATCCCAGCAGGAGATGACTGACTGAGGGGAAAATATTGCATGTATTGTCATTAGTCACTCACTATTAGCTGTTTTCACTTAACTGATTTTCTCTTATATGAAGCATAGGATTTAATGATGATGAGTGGGAGTGATGGTACATATTAAAAAATATGATGTATGTAAAAATAAGCATTAACAAACTTATTTAAAAATAAAGAATATAGGAGCATCTTCATAACATAGTATGGAAAATTATATTGACTTATGATATTTTTGTGAAATAGTTTTCCCTTTAGCTCCACTCCCCACCAAGTCAGCCTAAATAGTTTCTCTTCCAGGATATGAAACTGGGTTGAGACCTTCCTTCTTTTGTTAAGATCTTAAAAAGATAAGAAGATTAAGGGCAGGGCTGAGGCATGGTGAACCCAGACCCACAACCATGTTGGGCTCCCAAGTTGCTGAATGTGTTGGCAATTTCTAGATTAAACAAAGACACTATCCTTGTGATGAAGTAATGGAAGTGGAGTTGAGATCTCAAGTCCACCCTCTTAGTAGCCATTTATTAACCAGAGATGTCTTGGGATGTGGAGGTGAGCTCAAAAATGATATGTAAACCTGGGCCAAAGGAGGAGTTGTCTTCTTTTCTGGCCCTGTCAGATTGTGGAGAGAGCCAACTGACCAGTTTAGGATATATCATCTGGTTAGTTAATAAATACTTTTAAAATTAAATACTTAATTTCAATTGTTAAAATAGTAGGAATCAGGTTTTAGTATAGGATTTTAGTTTTAGTATAGGATTAATTCATTAATTACTATACATTCTTCTTATAAAATACTCAACAAACTTAACAAACATTGGACACCTTAAAAACTATTTAAAAATTAAACACAAACACTTATTAAATACCTACTATGTACCAGGCACTGTGCTAAAAATACAAAAAGAGATAAAAGAAAGTACCTTACCTCAAGAGGCTTGCAATCTAATGGGGGAGGCAACATTCAAACAAGTACTAAGAAAACTATATACAGGAAATTTGGAAATAATTAAGAGAGCACTAGAATTGAGAGGTTGGGAAAGACTTCGTTTGAAGGTGGAATTTTAGTTGGATCTTAAAGGAAGCTAGGGAAGGTTGATAGTCAGAATAGAGGAGGGAGAGCATTCAATATGTAGAGAATAGTCAGTGAGAATGCCTGAAGTCTCAAGATGGAGTATCTTTTGGGTGCCAGGAGGCTAGTGTCACTGAATTAAAGAATGTGTGTTGAGTAAAGTGTAAGGAGACTGGAAAGGTGGTAAAATTATAAAATGTTTTGTATGCTAATCAGAACATTTTGTATTTGTTCCTAGCATAGGAGGCCACTAGAGTTTATTGAGTAAAGGGTTGTTATGATTTGACTGCATTTTAGGAAAACCACTCTAGTGGTCGAGTGAAGGATGGATTGGAATGTGGAGAGACTTGAGCTAGGCAGATATGAGGTGATATGGCCTGGGCCAGAATAGTGGCTGTGTCAGAAGAGGGCATATTCGAGAGAGTGCAAAGATGAAATTGACAGTTTCTGGCAATAACTTGGCTATGGATAGTGAGAGATAGGGGATCTGGGTGGATGATGTTGCCCTATGTAGTAATAGGGAAGGTAGGAGAGAGGGAGGATTTTGGGGGAAAGATATTGAATTTTGTTTTAGACATAGTTAAAGATGTCTACTGGAAATCTAGTACGAGATGTCTAGAAGGCAGTTGAATATATGAGATTGGAGATAGCAGAGAGATTCAGGCAGGGTACGTAGATTTGAGAATCATCAGTATGTAGGAGCCTGGGAATTCATTAATTAATTAAGCAAATCAGCCACCCATTTATTTATTTATTTTAAGAGGGTTCCTTTAGACATCCATTTATTTATTTATTTTGGGGGACATTTTCCATGGTTACATGATTCATGTTTTTACTTTCCCGTTTACCCCCCCCCCCCAGCTGATGTGCATTTCCACATTTTAACATGTGTCATCCATCAAGACTTATTTCCATATTATTGATAGTTGCATTGGTGTGGTCATTTTGAGTCTACATCCCCAATCATGTCCTCCTCAACCCATGTGTTCAAGCAGTTGTTTTTCTTCTGTGTTTCCACTCCTGAAGTTCTTCCTCTGAATGTGGGTAGTGTTCTTTTCCATAAATCCCTCAGAATTGTCCTGGGTCATTGCATTGCTGCTAATACAGAAGTCTATTACATTCGATTTTACCACAGTGTATCAGTCTCTGTGTACAGTGTTCTTCTGGCTCTGCTCCTTTCACTCTGCATCAATTCCTGGAGGTCTTTCCAATTCACATGGAATTGCTCCAGTTTATTATTCCTTTGAGCACAATAGTATTCCATCACCAACATATACCACAATTTGTTCAACCATTCCCCAATTGAAGAGCATACCCTCATTTTCCAGTTTTTTGCCACCACAAAAAGTGTGTATATAAATATTTTTGTGCAAGTCTGTTTTTCTATGATCTCTTTGGGGAGCAAACCCAGCAATGGTATGGCTGGATCAAAGGGCAGGAGAGTCTTTTAATGCTCTTAGCGCAATTTGGTTCCAAATCGTCATCCAGAATGGTTGGATCAGTTCACAACTCCACCAGCAATGCATTAATGTCCCAATTTTGCCACATCCCCTCCAACATTCATTACTTTCCTTTGATGTCATTTTAGCCATCTGCTAGGTGTGAGGTGGTACCTCAGCATTGTTTTGATTTGCATTTCTCTAATTATTAGAGGTTTAGAACACTTTCTCATGTACTTATTGATAGTTTTGATTTCTTTATCTGAAAATTGCCTATTCATGTCTCTTGCCCATTTATCAATTGGGGAATGGCTTGATTTTTTTATACAATTGATTTAGTAGGAGTCTGGTAATTTAATCTGTGTTTGCCTTTGTGATAACCAACTGAAATAGTATATAAGAAGAGAAGAGACCCTAGGACAGACTTCTGAGGGACACCTATGGTGTTAAAACTCCTCAGGCACTTACCTTATTTAGATTTTTTAGATAGTATGTTCACATGGTACCTCTTCTAAACTAGAATTATTTTCTAATGGAGATTGTTTAGTTCAGTTTCATCACAGTAAGTACATGTTCAGCATAAACTCAGATTCTTCAGCATTCTTTGGAGGCAGGATATGACCCATTTCTTATACTGTGTATTATATTCAGTTAACTTCTTCTACTTATATCTCATGTATAGATTGGTATGTATTACTGCTTTTACTTTTGTAATAAATTATGCAACTGTATTATTTAGGGTTAGCCCAATGCTTAGCACAGAGTAAGTGCTTAATGCTTGTTTTCTTCTACTTTTTATTTTTTTAATTTTCCTTCTTGCCTCTCCATTCAAATTGGTCCACTTCTCTTACCTTAAACACATCTAGCCCTTTTCTACTTTGACATTTTTGTTTGTCGCATTTCCTCTTTTTTGAATGTTATTTCTTTTCATCTTTACTTATTCTGGCCATTGTTAAGACCTAGTTGAAATATCACTTTCTCATTGAAACAGCATCCTCCCCCAACCACTTAGCTCCATTTCTTTTTTGATACTCATTTGTCTGTTTCACTTATTTTGTATTTATTATACACTTCCTTTTTAATTGTTTCTGTATCTGTCCCATCTTCCCTACTAGGTTAAAGGCTCATGGAGGGCAAGGATCATATCTTCCATATTTTTTGTATCCCATTAGTTCTTAGTATTGTGCCTTGCCCCGATAGGCATTTAACAGATATTTGCTGAGTGCATGCATGAATCAAATGGAATTATTACTATAGGCATCAAAAAGTGATTGTGACTTTTATGCAGTGGGGAAAAAATTTCTAATCTAGTGCTATGAACATTACAAAGGGAGTAAGCATAAGAGTAAATGTATGTGAAAAAAAATGAATATTGATTCCAAGGCCTATTTTATTGGTAATTGTGTAGTATGCACAGTGTTCTGAATTTTGCAGTTTTGAAAGATGACTTTTAAGTTTGGAAACAAAAGATGTATAGGATCCTATATCAGTATTTGTTAATAATTTTCTTTAAGGAAAAGTTACCAAAAACCATATAATTTATCTTATAAGAATTTGATGACATAAAAGTAAACTCTTAAGTCTTTGTGGATTTTTGGTTGTGATTTGTACATGGATTTTTTTTTGTTTTGTTTTTGTGTTTTCTCTAGATTGAAATAAAAATGAAAAAGTCAGAGGCTGTAAGATGGGAGAAGCTGGAGGGACATAGAGATGTACCTAAACCCAAACAATTTACACCAGGTTTGTTTTCTGTCCTAGATGAACTTAAAATTCAAACATTGTATCATTGACATTAAACAGTAATGAGCATTCTTTCCGCTTTCATTATTTATGTTCTCAAGATGAAATACATTGAGGATAATAAGGTTGTTCTGAAATGAATACAAAATTGTAAATCTTGTAAAGGTCTTAACTTTGTAAACTATAAAAATTCAGAAATAATTTTTTTAAATGAATGCTGAGTGAATTACAAGAGATCTCCAGAGGGAAGTTCAGATTTCTATGTTGTCTTAAATTGTCACCTTGGTGATTTCTTCTCTTTGTGTTAGGTGTTTCCCTTTGGATTGTTTGTGTGAATCAGTTGCTCTCCTTATCTTTTGTTTTTTCACATCTCTTCTTTATCTCTATCTTGTTGAAGTAGTTAGGTACAATTTCCTGGAATTTAAAGTTATTTAGTACATTTTACTACAATGCCAATTTGCACCATACAAGAGTTGTTTCAGGGATGTAAATTATATTTTAAGGAGCTTTTAGTTTAACAACTTGATTTTAAGCTATATACTTTGCAATGTTCTATGTTAAGCGTTATGGGGATGAAGAAATGCAAAGAATGTGAAGCAGAGTTCTAGTAAGGGAAATAACTATAATTGTTCAAGGTAGAATGTTTAGTTCTTTTAGGCACGGACACTCTTAGTGATCCTATTTGGGGTTTTCTTGGCAAAGATACTAAAGTGTTTTGCCATTTCTTTCTCCAACTCATTTTGTCACACAGCTAGTAAGTGTCTTATTTGAACTTAGAATGATGAGTCTTTCAGACTCCAGTCTTGGCATTCTATTTACTGATAAGCATTTAGCTGCCCTTTAAGGTATAAAATGCAGGTGTAAAAAGGAAAGTATGAAATGCTTTGTCAGCTCAAAGGAGGGGAGAGATTATGATGAGATTATGTTAAAATGAGAGCTCATGTAATTCAGGGTCCATGTTTTTGAAATTCTGTAATTTGTAAGTTAATTTGTAAACATCAATCCTTGAAATTGCAAACTAAATTTAGAAATTAAAAATTAAGGTTTCATGGGGCTCTACAGTAGTTATAACTACTCCTATTATCACTTAACTTGAATAATCCACACTTGTTACTTCCAGATTATATGATAATTTCCATGTGTATTGAAAGGTCCATATTTTCCAGGTACACCTTCACATCATTTTGAAAAGTGTTTTGCTGAATTCTTATGCTGAAAAATGCTCTCTATATGTAACCTCAGTAAATCAGTACTAGTTAATTTTTATTGAAATATTTAATTCTTAATATTAAGTAAACCTTATTAATATTCCACTTCATACTCTATTCACCAGAATCATCTCTGTGATCTCTCGGTATTGCTTCTCTGTTCTCTGGGCACACCTTTACGTTTTTACACCTTCAATTTTTCTGGGGTTGATTTTCTTAAAAGTTCTTAATATAAATAAAATGTCATCTATGTCAATAAACAAATTCAATGATTTCCAGAGATTTTCTTTTGGTTAAACTTTTTTTCTCTCCTTAATTGGTTTCAGTAAGGCCAGTTATGGTTATAGCACAATGATTTAGTTGCTGCATTGTTACATTATTTTAAATGTTTCAGCATAATAGCACAAATTCTAGTACATTATTTTGAATGAGAACTCTAGAATAAACTTTACTGTTTTCATTCTAGAGAATGAAATTGCAGGTAAAGTTAGGGTTTCTATTTTTTCTTGCAAATAAAGTGTTACTAATTCATCTGTTGTTATAGATGTTTAAGAACATTTTTTAACATTAAACATTTTCAGACATAATTATGATGATTTAAAAATTATTTTTAAAAATCACACCATCCGAACATCGCATGTATTAGGATACTTTGTCTCCTGCTTTCTTTTCTTTCGTGCTAAATTAGTATGCTTGTCAGATTCTTGTGTACTACAGGCTGGAAGCTAAAGATAAGTGCAAATCACTTAACCTGCCTCTGTCAGCTCGGCCAATTTCTTTATCAGTAAAATGGAGATTATAACCCTTGCTCTCAGCTACCTCATGAACTGATGTTAGTATTAATTAGGTTAGCATTTCGTAGTCTTTTTCCTATCATATTTGTAATTTGCCAAATGCATTGATAAAAGTTGGACAAGAAATGGGGATTAGATGCTAGTGAAGGAGTGAGCCACAGTTTGAAAAGAATATCGCTAATGTGAATAAAAGCATATGTGGATGTAAGAAGAAGGGGGCAAAGAATCCAACAATAAGCAAGTGGTTCAACTATTTAAAGTGGAGGGGGGGCAGGAAATGGGAAAACAAGGATTTAGGATTAATTTATACACTATTGATAATATACCTATAACTCATTTTAAACATCTAAAAATCACTTTTTTTATTGGCTTAAAGTCTCAAATACCTTTATGCCTCAGTAGGCATTTGTAACAACTACTTAGCACCATATCCAATGAGGCAACATGTACTATTTATTAACGCTTATTTCTAAATGTTTTTGGTATCTTATTTTTAAATCAGACTTTGTTATTTAGTAGAGGAGAGGATAGACTGTTAACTTATACTTTTAAATAGAATGGATAATTATTTATAGTTCATTTATTCCTGACCCCTAGAGTTATTTGAGACCTTGAAGTAAAGGTATCAGCACTTAATGTTCATAAAAGTCCTGCTGACATTAGATAAGTTCCTTAGTGGAGTATTTATTTTAAATTGAATTTTAAATAAAATGCTACAAGTTTACTCTTATTAAGTACTATTTACTATGGGATGAAATTCTGTGGATTCCATTTTTGTTAATTGATAAAGAATTTTTAGATGTTCAAAAAGATTTACTTATATAGGTGCCAGATAATAAACAAAATATTATTATTAAAAATGTGAAATTCATCTGCTTACATGATTTTCTAAAAATTTAATTCTATAATATTTAAATATAATGTGATCAAAACCTGTTGTTAATCTCTTTTTTTAAATTAATTTTACAGATTCAAACATGTATCCGTCATCCTCTCATTATACAAGGAATTGGGACAAATTAGTTGGTGAGATCAAGGAAGAAGAAAAGAATGAAAAATTAGAAGGAGATGCAGCTTTAAACAAATTATTTCAGCAGATCTATTCAGATGGTTCTGATGAAGTGAAACGTGCCATGAACAAGTCATTTGTAAGATCATATACATTAAAAAAAATAATCTAGTAAATATCAGAAAGTCTGGAGATAGTACTATGTTCTACTTTTTAAAGAATAGATTTATTTTTCTATTTTGTCACCTGAGACTTTTTGCATAGACTTATGCCTCCAAAACCTGGAATAATTCCTTTTAATATCATGCAGGCACAAGCCAGCTTCTCTGTGAAGGGTTCCATAGGAAAATTACTTAGCTACCATTAAATGTGGTTTATTTAGATTTAGAAACACCTTTAAGAAATAATTATGTTTAAACATTTTAGAAAATAGCTGCTTACTTAGTTTTTAATGCCTTCATAGTCTTATTTGGGAACCAATTTTATTATTTTAAACTGATAACATTTCCTTTGTATGAAAGCTTGTATTGACATTTATTTGAATTCTGTTATTCCTGCTAACCAGTTACTACTTTGATGGCCATGGCAGTCAATGACATTTCAACTCATCTTGATTTGCTTTACATGTCTATCAAAATCTATTACCCTTTTAGGCCATGTCTTAAGTTATATAGAATATTGTAAAATAAATAAAGAAAACCTTTATTTATTTAGACCTTTTTTTGGCTTATATTCAAGAACGTATATGCTTAAATATGACTATTCTGATTCTTGGCTCTAACATAATGTAACTTTGTACCTTCTTGCAGATGGAGTCTGGAGGCACTGTTCTGAGTACCAACTGGTCTGATGTAGGTAAAAGGAAAGTTGATGTTAATCCTCCTGATGACATGGAATGGAAAAAGTTCTAAATAAATCAGTTTGCTATCAATGTATTGCGTATATTCACCTAATGTCCACTGTGTCTATATACATTGCATTCTGGAATCTAAACATAGAATATTTCCTTTAGAAATGATACCTCCTTCCTTCTTTTCTACTTTAAAAGTTGCTTTAAAAATTCCTGCAAATGTTCTAGGGGTCTGATAAAATACAACATTCACATTTTTATCACTTCTGTCATCAAGGGTTTCAAATGTACTGAAATTCATTCGTCTTTTTCTACTAAATAGATTAGTTCTGTACTACCATAGGGAGGGGAAATCATTCTTTGGATGTTGAGGATTCTTGCCTTATTTTTGATGCACAGTATTCATTTAATTTATTAGATTCGCAACCTTGGATGAACATAGGTTTTTTTCCCCCAACTCAAATATTGTGTTTGCTTTTTAACTTTGCTTTTAAAGAAGATGTAAATATACTTTTTCTATGAAGACATTCAGTCTATTTTATTTTTGAAGAGTTTTTAGTGAGAACTTGTTATTTATTAGACAAATTAAAAAAGAAATTGCCATTTGATTATTTATGAAATTATATAAGTAATTGAACTGGGATCTTAGTTCTTGCTTCCCCAAATTATGCTGCCTTGATGTAAAAGATGCGACAATAGGATTCAATATTGCTGATTTGATCAGGCTGCAAGACAAGCTATGTATGTCTCATTGGGATCTAAGATAAGGACAACCAAATTAGCTTTAATTTTTCTTCTTGCTGCTTTTGATCCACCATGAGTCCTGAGAACATGGCAGCAGCGACTTCTGTATCCCCCATCGATAGCCCTTAGAGATTGGGGTAGTTGCATTTTCAGTTAAAAGAATTTGTAGAGCATCTATGTTCCCAATCCTGTGCTAGGGGCTATGGAGATAGAAAATAAATACAAGCTTAGCCAGTGACTACATGGAGCTTACAGCTCAAGAAGTCATAATTTATACATGTGATAAAAGAACAGTGAATACTGAAACTGTGGCACTCAATATGATTGAAGTTCAGAGGAGGGAAGATTGCTTTCTAAGTGAAATTTTTTAAAGCCTCAGCAAGTTTTCCGGAATTTTGGTCCAGATTTGGAAGTCAGTGATAATGGGATTCCTCACCTTGACAAAATCAGGGGAAATTGGACTGTGTTTGGGGTGCTCAAAATATAGGTACTGTGAGAAGCCACTCAAGTTTTCATTTGAAGTTGAAGTATTAGCTGCATTGTGACTGTATTGTGATAGAATGAACACTGCTTGAAGATCTAGCTTCCATTTATTTCTCTGCCACATAATAGCTCTGTAACTTTGGGCAAGTCATGTGATTACTCTGAACCTTGATTTCCTTATCTGCAAAATAACAGAGTTGAGTGTTAAGAAATTTTAACCACTTAGCATAAACCTCAAAATATATGCTACCTAGATTTTACTTTCTGACTTGTAGGTCATCATTCCATTCTTGCAATCAGTACTCATTTTTTTAACAACCTAAAATCTTTTTTTAAAAATAAGTTTGCTGGGGGTATCTGGGTAGTTCAATAAATTGAGAGCAGGCCTAGAGATGGGAGGTCCTAGTTTCAAATATGGCCTCAGACACTTCCTAGATATGTGACCCTGGGTGAGTCATTTAACTCCCATTACCTACTCCTTACAATTCTTCATACCCTTAGTAGGAGTAATGTCTGTTATTAGAAAACTTGTGTTTGATGCTGGTGAAAAATTAGTTTTTTATGTGACTGAAAGCATTCAATTAATCCACCATTGTTTATTTAGTTCCTACTCTAAGGCAGTTCTAGGTCCTGAACTAGTCACGGGAGATATATAGATAGTGAATGAAGCAGTTCTTAACTTGCAGGGAGATGAAATTTTAGACTAGAGCAATAGTAAAAGGTGATTGGGACCACTTAAAAACAGTACAGTTCCACTACTATCTGCATGATGAAAGATTCTCTGCCTTCATAAAGGATTTAACCAATGTCATTTTAGACAAGGACTTCTTATTTCTTTCCTATCCTCTATTTGTACTAGGCAGTGAATTGATAATCACTTTATGGACAGCCTTTGGTGCCCTATTTCTTGTGGTACTTTAGAATTTTGACTCATATCACTCCTTTGATGACTCCTTGCCCTTTGAAAGTGAACCTTTCCCTCAGGCCTAGCTCCATTTTTTTCCCTTTATATTTGATCTCAGTTCATATGATGTCATGGTTTCCTTTACATGCACATAAATCAATTTTTCTTTTTCAGTACACCCCTTACCTATTTTCATTTAGTTCTGAGACTGTCACTATCTTAATGTCATCTATAATAACCTTTTTTGTTCCTTGGAACTCAGTTATACAACATTCTGACCTGGCAGTGCTCTCATACTCATTGTCCATAAGTCTGTCCTTATGAAATTATCTGATTCTTCACAGAATTGACCAAACTTCTCTATTCCCACTGTCAAGTATACGTTCTGGTTATCTTCAGCATAGAATATCTCTTAATTGAGTTATTAATTTGTAAAATGAGTTGAACAGTTTGGGGAGGGGACAGCATTTGTATTAGTAGCCATATAGTTTTTGTAACACATTTGCTTTTCTTACATTGAGAAAAATTAACCAACTAAAAAGCAAATCAATTCTTACCATCCTCTTAGGCTACTGGAGAATATTATATTTCTCTTAAAAGACAAAATTATAGTATTAAAAACATTTTTAGAAATGAGGCATATGTGTAGTATAAAGTGAAAATCTGTGTTATTTTGTATGCATTTTATAAGACAAAAATGATGCCTGGATTTTGTTAAATTTTTGGATGGATGCCAGATAGAAAGTAAATTATTTTTGAAGCTCAGATAAAATTTTTCTTAAATGTTAGCTAAAGTTTCCTCAGTTAAATTTCCTAGCTTGCCGCTGGAGTATATAATTTACCAAAGCCTGAGCTCTTTTGAATTGTTTAGTTGTAATCATATACATATGCCAGCTTGCCAATGAAAGGTAGGAGACCTTGAGTATTTCTACTTTTAGTACACAACCTTTTCTTTATAATTATGCCAGTTTCCATGACTGCAGCCACATATTTGGATTTCATTTTGTTCCCAAGTCTCAGAAAAGGGATGGATGTATGAGAATTAAAAAAAAACAACAACACAAAAACAGACCATTGTTTTCTATGCAAAAATTAATCTGTAAAAGAGAGAGTCAGAAAGTATTGCTGTGATGCCAACATTAATATAGCTTTTTCTGTATTTTCAAGTGTTACATTTTAGCGTAAAGTTACTTCATAAACAAATTTTATTCCATCTATCTGCATAGTGCCTTTTGTTGCTGGTTGTCAATTTTCAATTGCATCCAACTCTTTGTGATCCCTTTTGGGGTTTTCTTTGCAAAGATTCTGGAGTGGTTTGCCATTTCCTTCTCCAGCTCATTTGACGGATTAGGGACCTGAGGCCAACAGGGTTAAGTGACTTGTCCAGAGTCACACAGCTAGGATATGCCTGATGCCAGATTTCAACTCAGGGAGATGAGTCTTCCAGACTTCAGACCTGACACTTTATTCACTACGTCATCTACATGCGTTTACATTGGCTCATTTGTGCATTGTAAACACTTAATAAATGCTTATAGATTGACTATTTTTGGTTATGCTTAACCAAAGAGGTTAATTAATTAGCTAGAGTCTTTAATTTACCAGAAGATTGATTTCTTAACTTGACTTCATCATAATCATTCCATTCTGGCTCTGTATTGGATTGAATGTTCAGCCTTATTTCCTATTTCAGTAACGAGCCACCACAGGACTAATGTTAAGAAGAAATGATTATAATAGTACACATTGGTCTCCTTTCAAAATAGTCAGATGGCTATGAATCATAATAATTCTGTGATTATCATCACAAAGTGAGTTATCTTGAAATGAGTAGCATCGTTGAAAAATATCATTACATGTGTGCTTTAAGTTTGACAAATACAAACCTTGCATCTGCATACAAATTTAAGATCAAAAGTAATCCTAAGTGACCTAAGTAGGAAAGCTTAGTAAGAATATGAATTGAACTTCTTGCTTTTTATAGATAGGAACATTAAATAAATTCTTTTGGTTAATGTAGAAGTTAATGTTTTCACTATTTTAAGTAGGGAAGCTATAAAAATACTGATTTTTAAAGTTGGTCAGAGTGCTTATAAATAATGGTGGATTTATTTAACAAAATTCATCACCATTTCTTATATGCAAAATGTTAAGAACTTTTTCCTCCAGCATTTTGATAGTTTCAGATGAAACAGCATATTTTCTGTTTGGATTTTTTTTTAAATTGAGGTCAGTGTATAGAACTAATTCTAGCATCAAAAAGAGAAGTTATATTTTAACTTGTTAATTAATGGTCTTAATTTTTTTTACTTTTGTAGAGGACTTTTCAATATTATCTTTTGTTATGTTTTTTTTTAATTTGAAAATTTCATTTCTTATGTCCTTCATTGGTTTTCAGATAGAATATGAATCACATTTTAAAATAAATTACATCATATAACTTAACAGAAGAATGTTAAGAGAATGGAAATTATTGATGTCTGAGGAGTTTTAAAAAGTGCTTTATATAAAAATTTGAAAATGGTTTCCATTTGTCTGAGGATTTTAAGTTCCAGCCTAAAAAAGATGTTTGAGGTTTTTTGGGGGACAAAATTATTTCATATTTCATCTAATCTTCTTTTCCTCTTCTTTCTTTTTTTTTTTTTTTAAGTGGAAAAGGGAGTAAACCATGATCCTTAATGAACTTTTGTTTAATTCAAAATTTATGCTTGAAAAGAAGTTGACAATATTTTATGCTAAATCTAAAACTGATAATATGAGCTACTTATAGCAGAGATTAAGAAGTATTTTTTCCTCATTATAAATTAGTTCTTCCCTAGCTTTTGGCACTTTTATATCTACTGCTTGATATTGGTAATGTGAAATTTGTATCAAGTGTTTGTGTGTTTGTGGGGTGGGAGTGGCTGGTTGTGGAGGTACCTGAGAGAATAAATAATTTATTGTCAGATTGTTAAGAGGGTAGAAAATAAGTCAAGTGAAATGTTGGCAGGTATATTTAATATTTATATATGCTGTGTTAGTCATAGAAGGTAAAGATTTCCCTGTTCCCCTCCCCACTTCCCAACTGTATGTTTGTTATATCATTTCTTTTTATTGTAGGCAATTTTTATAATACATAATAACAATTTCATATGCACATTCATTAACCAATATAGAGTAAAATCTTACCCAAAACAATATTATCCAAAATATTTACTTTTTTCCAAAACTAATAAATTGTAAAGCTAACAGCTATTTGCTTTTGTTTCTTCTTTAGATCTGTGTACTTAGAAAATTTTGGCTTTTTTTCTATTTTCTATTATTGCTATCTGTGGTCTTAGAAATTCTACACTATTTTGCATCACTTTGTATTAATTTTGTATTTTTTTTGTCCTTCATATTCATCATATTTAAAGAGGCTTTGCAGTATCCTATAACTTTTATTTAAGAACAGTTGGTAAAGCTATTTCCCTTGTCATTTAATATATGAGTTGCTTTCTATTTTCCTCTATTATTAAATAATGGAACTGGGGATGGTTTTGAAAAATATATTTCTTTTGACAGAAATAGCAGGATGTAGTCTTGCTAGTGTATTCAGTGACTCAAAGGTTATAATCAGTTTTGTAACTATTACCCTACATTGCAAGATTACTCTTCAAAGTTTCATTCTAGGGGACAGCTGGGTGACTCAGTGGATTGAGAGCCAGGCCTGGAGATGGGAGGTCCTGGGTTAAATATGGCTTCAGATGCTTCCTAGCTATGTGACCCTGGGCAAGTCACTTAACCTCCATTGCATAGCCCTTACTACTCTTCTGCCTTCAAGACAGAAGGTAGGGTTTAAATTAAAAAAAAAAAAAAGTTATCGTTCTACCAAAAAATATAATAGCATGCCATTTGCCTTACCACCAGTAAATTTTGTAGTTTTAAAATATTTGTGCCCAATTTAATGCCTGAAAAAGGAATCTCAAAATTATTTTAATCTTCATTTCTCTGATTGTTAAAGATTTAAACAGTTTTTCAAATAATTATTATTTTATGCTTTCACTTTTGAAAATTTTTACTATCCCCTAGGGGTCTAAAATAGTTAAATAATAAAATTTTAATGAGAATTAGCAGTTGGTAGGAGATTAATTACTTCATAAAGTGCTTTAAATTTTGCAAAAGATTCACATTTGAGCCTCAACAACTCTGAGTCGGAACTACAGGTGTTATTACTCCCATTTTAAAATTAGAAAACTGAGGATAAGTGAAGTCCTGTGGTCACATGGCTAGCAACTATTACAGGTAGAATTAAATACATTTATCTTTCTGACTTCAAGAAAGTTGAGCATGCAAAATAACCTAACGCTAATAACCTTGAATTCTATATGATGATATAACCCTATTTAAATTGGTACCAATGAGGAAGAAGGATTTTTAGAGTATTATTTTCTTTTGTGTTCATAAGATTTAATGGAATTAGGAAGTGACCTTTGCTTATTTGTGTCATTGGCAAAGCTTGTGTCATATATAAAATATATGACTAACCCATAATCATTGTGCTTTTGAAAGAATTAAATTTTAATGGTTTGACTAAAATATATGAAATTTATAAATAATATGGTACTCACTGATTCAAAGTATTATTGCTTCAAAGTTAAAATGACTTTAATAGCTTTTGTTTACAAAAGAGGTGGAAAGAGTGAAAGCAGAGAACTACAAGAGTCAAGAAGACATTAGCTTATCTAACTAAATATTGCTCTGGTGCTCAACTCAGCCAGGACTTATTGACATTCAACCGGAATTTAACTCTCTAAAAGACAGGAAGGGAAAGCCAGCTATCCACTCACCCAAGTTCTCTCCAAGAGGCAAGTCAAGACAATGACACGAGCTGAAGGTGAATCCTGAGGCCAATTTTCTTCCTTGAGCTGACCTTCTTGAAGCTGACTTCCTTCTTGAAATCCCATTCCTTCTTGAAGCCAACTTCCTTCTTGGAGTCAACTTCCCTTCCCCCAGAAATTCAGGGCCTTTTTAAAGTGAGTTCTTGTCCCTTCCCTTTTTCACAAGGGCCAGTCACAGCTTCCAAATTGCCCAGCACTGCCAGGGGCCAGTGTTTGTGGGAACCACTTCTTACCTTCTGGAGAGGTGTGAATTCTCATTTCCTGGCTGATTGATTTGAAAAGGTGGAAAGCTCCTCCACCTAGTGCTGAGTGGGATGTTCAAGCATTTGTCAATTCAAAAGTAGACAAAGGAGAGTTAATCCTGACTTCACTGTCTGGTGAGATACTAAGTAGGGGTACTTAAGTTATTGTTAACCAAAGTGTTAACTCAAAATGGACAAAGGGAATAAAGGATTCCCTTTCATATAAGTGTAAACTCAAAGAGAACAAAGAATTCCCATTTACACTTTTGAGGCTTTTTTCCCCCCCTTATCAATAGTAGTGATAGATTTATCCATTCATTTTCTTGACTAGGCCTTTTTGTGAGATTGGTTTATATTAGGATTAAATAGATTTGAAGTTAATTTGGGGTTTAGTAAACTAAGGAGAGAGTGAAGAGAGTGTCAGAACACTTTTAAGGCCCAGCTTGGAAATCTTGAGCAAAGTTCCTAGATGGAATGCTGAGGAACTTGAAGTGGTTGGACTTCCAACTGCCAAGGGTCTCTTGGAGGGAAGCTGTTCTTGAAGAGGCTGGTTGGATTTTGCTCTCTGGATCTACTTTGGAAAACTGGAAAACCGAGAGTGACAGTTGAAGGAGGAAGCAGGTTGGAGTGCCAGAAATAAGTTGTAGTGAAGATCAAGAGAAAGAAGAAAAGAAATTGTATTTTTCTACCTCTGTGTGACTGAAGGTAGAGGCAGGCCTTTTGAAGCCTGACCAGGCCAAGAAAGTACTAGTAGTTGGAGGAGTGAGCTGAAGGAATACAAGGAGAAAGTGAATTTTAAAATATATGTAAGGATGCTATTTAGCATAGATCCTGGGCATTTAGGTCAGTGATAAGGAGTTGTAAGGGAAACCTGAGCAAGAAACATATTCTCGCAGATCAGAGGGGAATTGGGAAACAGCTAAGACCTCTTAGATTTAGGGATCCTATCCTCAACCTGTGTTTACCTATCCTTACATTTCCTTAAACCTTTAATACTTATTAAATAGATATTTTGTACAATCTGTCTCCAAGAAGTATCATCGCTCAGTCTTTCCCAAGTAGGCTAAAGACTATTACAATTATAAAAGGTAATCATTTGACTATGTTGGCTTTGTCAGCACTGGATTCTTTGAAATTCCTGATATGAATTCATTTTAGTCAGAAGTTTGAATTTCCTACCAATCAAAACTTTTCCAAGAGATGCTGATTAATAGCAAAATGACTAGCCCAGAATATCTTTTCTTTTTCTTCCAAAAATGTTGTTGAACAGTGAAATTCCTCAAAAGGTAAACAAATTAAGAGTTCTGGATCATTCCCAAATTGCATAATCAGTATCCAAATGACAGAAATTCACTGCCTTTGTATTATTCTAGGCTCTAAGTCCACTTGAACAGAATCTAATTATCACTAACTTTTAATTAGCTGTACAAATGGAGAGGAGCTATAGTATAGATAATTAAAAAGAAGACATAATCAAGAATAAAAAGCAACAACCTTTATATTTAACTCCATCATGAAAGGTTTTTTTCCTTAGGAGATTTAGATTGCTAATTATTATTAAATTAGGATAAGATAATACTATTAGCATACATTTCTTACCTAAAATTTGGGGGAAATAACACAAGTGAAAGTACTTGGTAAAAACTAAGCTAAATTGAAAGTTGGCTGTGGATAATCTATGCAAATAACTGAAAATAGCAATATATTTGTACTATAAGGATGATATTAGAAATGAAGCTGTGTTACATTAGTTTAGAGGTAAGAAGTGGAGAAACTGGCTTGAAAGAATTGGAGTTTGAAACAAATCTGAGACAGTGTCAGTTTCAAATGTTGACTGTATGTGGGAGGTGTAACGGTTATTCTGTGGCAGTTACTCTCTGGGAGTGACTGTTGGTCTCTTTTTGAGTGCTGAGAGCAGGTGACATCTTTTCTCTCCTCATCTGAAGGTAGAAGGAAAAAAGGGAAAAACCTGAAGGAGTTAAGTGATTTCCTTTTCCAACTTGGGAAACACTAGTGACTGTCTAGTGCTGTTTCATAGATTGTTTTTATCTCTGAGAAGACCAAAGAATGACCTGGTCTTTGGTTTGGACTCTGAGTCTGCTAAGGCTCAGAGTTCTAACTTGGTTCTTGCTGAGACTAATAAATAGTTTATTTTTGTATAACAAGAGTCTCCTTAGAGTCCTTGCGCCTGGTCCAGAAGAGAAGTTCATTTATGAGCTTTATTTCACTTATATGAACTGAAAATACTTTGTAAGCACAGCAAGCAGAGCATCTAATCAGTTTATATCCATAATCAATTCATTGACATATTATTTTTACAGTTTTGGTGAGTTAAATAGGACAAAGAACCAGAAAAATCTGATTTTAAGGGGCAGTTAGAACTGTTATCATAGCATTGGGTCCATTGAAGCAGCAGCTAGAGCTGACAGTTTCGCTGTGAGCTGTAGTAAGAGTGAGCTAAACTCTTAGGTGGCTCCAAAACTCATCTCCCAGTCAACTTGACTCAAAGGCTATGTGCTCTCAGAAAAGCTGGTGAATTAGCTGCATAAAATCACTATTGGGCTTTTTCCTGTTATATATGGCTTTTCTGCCAAATCTCTTTTTCTCTATTATACCGGATTATATACAAAATTCACTTGCCTATGACTTTCTAATGCTTTTACTCTCATTGACACTACTGGAACCAATCTGTTATGTCCTTGTGCTAGTATTGGTTCTCTTGTGCTTTTACATGATGATCAAATCTTTGGCAGTTATTTTTAAACATTTAAAAACAAACATCAAGCAAGAATGATCTAATGTTAAAAGTGAACTATCTAGAGACTAAGCTAGATAGAATGGAAACTCAATATGAGGAATTACTCAAAGTTAACGTGTCAATGGCAGAAAGCAAAAAACATGAGGCAACTAAATTAGAGGATGCAACTAAATCAGATTAACTAAATTAGAAATGGAAACTGAAGCATCAGAAAACTTACATATTTCCTTTAAGGGAGGTACCCATAGAGTCCCCAGAGCATGGTATACTGAATCTCATATGTCACAGAAGGTTTACAGAAGGTGATATAGACAGGTTTAAGAAAAATGCCCTAAAATATGAAGAAGAACCAATGGGAGTTGTAAAGCAGTTCAAGAGCTTAGTTAAGCTTTACAATTCTTCTTATTTGGACTTTGACATTCTTGTGGATGAATTATTGACAAAGAGGGAGAAACAGTAGATTATAGAGGACACTAATAGGAACCAAATTGCCAATTGGCCAACCAAGGATCTTGGATGGGAAGCTAACTCATTTGTGGGGTACAGAGACTTAATTACAGCCAGGGAGGCAATAATTGAAACTATGAAGCAAAATTCTAAGTGCCCAGCAACCTGGTCTAAATTTGAACGCCTAAAGTAGGAAGTAGGAGAGACTCCCTCCACTTTCCTTGACTGTGTTGAAAAATGGATTAGGTTGGATATTTTAACAGAGGAAAACGTAAATCACATTCGCAGGCAGTTTGTGAAAAATGCATGCTCTGTGAACTGAAATTATTTTTGGAGTAACTGTCCAAATTGGTTTGATGTGGGTCTTGATGGAGTTCAGAGAATTGTTAATTATGTTTTCCAAGATGAGAAATATAGGCAATCAGAAGAGAAAAACCTTATAATTGATAACTTGACCAAAGAAATCAGAGAGCTTAAACAAAAACTGAAATCTAGTGAAATGCAGGAAAGAACAGTAGTTGCACTAAGAACTTATAGACAACCCAGAAATAACTACAATCCCAGGCAATACAGACAGACCCCAAGATGTTATCTTTGTGACAGACCTAGTCATCTCATGAGAGAGTGCAGATTTAGGGGACAATTCTTTGGACAAAACTTCTGGGGAAACCGAAGTTTTATCGCTTTAATGGATTCAGGCAAAATGGACATAGGAATTATGGGTTTAACAGCAGATTCAATAATAAGTTGAATAATGCATTCCAGTATGGGAGACCCAACTACCCAAATTATTTTGATACTGGCTGCTACCATGATTCACAAGCCCCAGACCTGAATTCCATTCAAGACTATATCAAAGCAGGCGATTGTCCAAAATATTCCCAGGTAGCTGGTGAGAATCCCCCAAAACTCAATATGCAAAAAGGTGCAACTTCATTATGAAGGTGTGTCAAGGACTGTGCAGTTAAAGATCTACTATATGGAGAAAATGGACTCAGAAGTATGGGCAATGAAATAAGAACAAATGAAAATGACAAAGAGATTTTAAAAATATGGCAGATTAGTAGAGGAGAAATCAATGAAGAATTAGAGAATGAGGAACAGGAACAAGTGTTGATTTTTCCTGATCCTAGTGTGTTAGCTCCTGTAATACCTGTCCATTCTCCAGAAAATAGCACAGAACCCCATGTAACCTTAAAAATAGGAACCCAAGTTTATGATTGTCTCAGGTACTGCCAAATCTGTGTTGCAGAAGTCACCTGAAGAGTGCAAAGCAGTGAGTTCAATGGAAGCTGTGGGTGTGAAGGGAAAACAAAGAGTAAAGAAATTCGAACCAAGATTGTTTTTGCTTAGAAAGCGTAGAACACTCTTTCCTCTTGATGCCAAATTCCCCAATGAATCTAGTGGATAAGAATCTTCTTTGTAAATTGAAAACAACCATAGTATGTACACCAACTGGAGATATTTCTTTGAAACTCCCAGAAGAATCCCTGAACCTTTCCCCTGTATTGTTCCTAGATACAGTAGAGTCAGAGGGGGAAGGAAATAACATCTCTCAGATATCAGATAATATTCCAGAAGGCTTATGGGCTATAGATTCTAAAGATGTAGGTTTATTAAAATCAGCCACTGTTAAAAGTACTGACTAAAGGAGGTCCACCACCATGCATTACACAGTACCATTGATGGAATCATTCTGATAATAAACTCATTATTGCAGCAAGGCATAATAATACCATGCGTCTCTGAATATAACACCCCAATTTTACCTAAAAAATCCAAGCTAGATACTGAAGGACAAATACTGTATTGATTTATTCAAGATTTATGAGCTGGTAATGATCATGTAGTAAAATCTTGCCCAGTTGTACCAAGCAGGCTACCATCATTTCTTCTATCCCAAGTCATGCAAAATATTTTACTGTGGTTGATTTATATTCTGCTTTTTTCTTAATACCTATACTATAAGGATGATATTAGAAAATAAGTCATCTTAAGAATTAGAGAAGCTGGCTTGAGAAAGAATTGGAGCTTTAAACAGATCCGAGACAGTGTCAGTTTCAAATGTTGAGAGTTTAATGGTTTTTCTGTGGCAGTTAGTCTCTGGATGTGGCAGTTACTCTCTGTGTGGCACTTACACTCGGGGAGTGGCACTTTGTCTGAGGGAGTTAGCAGTTACACACTCTCTCTGTCTCTGTCTCTCTCTCTCTCTCTCTCAGTGCTTGGAGCAAATGACATCTTTTCTCTTTTTCCTCACTGTCTCAGGTAAAGGAAAGAAGGGAAAAAACCTGAAGGAGCTAAATGATTTCCTTTTCCAATTTGGGAAACATAGTGACTGTCCGTTGCTGTTTCATAAATTGTTTTTATCTCTGAGAAGACCAAAGAAAGACCTGGTCTTTGGTTTGGACTCCGAGTCTGCTAAGGCTCAGCATTCTAACTTGGTTCTTGCTGAGGCTCAGCCAGCTGGCCTTTGTTATTTTGATAACTTGGAGACAAAGTTAAGAATTATATACTTCTTATAAGGATAATAGTTTTTATTGTAGAATAGAGAAAATTTTGGTTAGTCAGATCAGGAAGGATCAGTGTAGCCTATGGAAACAGAAGAAGTGGTTCTGCAGGGAATTTTATTTGGGTAGAGTTAGAATCCCTTAGAGTTAGAAATCCTTTTTTATCCTTATATTCTCAATAAATAGTTTATTTTTGTATAACAAGTCTCCTTAGTGTCCTTGCTCCTGGCCCAGGAGTTCCCTTATGAGCTTCACTTCACTTATTTAACCTGAAGATACTTTGTAAGCACAACAGAGTATCAAATAAGTTCAAAATCAATAATAAATTCATTGATTATTATTTTTATAATACACAAAGACTCACAGAAGATATTTGCATTCATGGGGCAGGGAAATCAATATTCATGGTTCCGTTTGCCACAGAGATTCTGTGAAAGTCCTTCATTGTTTTCCCAAATCTTAAAGATTTGAAAAATATCCAGTTAAAGGACAGTAAACTCATTCACTTTGTAGATGATCTACTTCTAGCAACACCATCTGCAAAAGTGTGCCAGCATGATAGCAAATGTCTTCTGTGTGAGCTCTACAAGAGGGGACACAAAATATCAAAAGCTAAACTCCAATGGTGTCTTCCTTGCGTAGAGTATTTAGGGTTTATGGTGTCTGAGGGGTCCAGAAGCATTTCCCAAAAGAGAGTAGCAGATATACAAGAGCTGAGTGCCCCTTAGACCAAATGGCCTCTCAGAGCCATCTTAGGAACCACAGGTTTTTACAGACAATGGATAGCTAATTATGGTAAACTTATGAAACCACTGATGGCTTTAAAAAAAAGACACCAATAAAGATCCACTGAAGCTAAAACCAGAGCATTTATAGGCAATTGCAAAGTTAAAGGAAGCAATGTTATCAGCTCCTGTTCTTGGTATCCCTAATTATTCAAAACCATTCTTGTTCTATGTCCACGAGTGAAAGGGAATAGCTTAGGACCAAACCAACATCCTATTGCATATTATTCCAGTCAGCTACATCCCATAGCTGCAGGAATAGCTCCATGCAAAAGAGGGGTGGCAGCATCTGCATTGCTTGTTACCAGATCTGCAGATTTAGTGTTAGACTGCCCACTGACAGTTTATTATTTACATGAAGTCAAGGCACTAATGCTAAAGTTCAGAACACAGGCATTTTCAGATCAACACCTGGCTAAATATGACATGGTGCTTTGGGGGAATGAACATATAATGCTAAAGAGATTCCACACCTTAAATCCAGCTACATTATTACCCGATTTACCAACACATGGAGAACCATTGAACAATTGTGAAACTGTAGTGCAATTATTAGAAAGACTTCAAGAAAATCTGTCAAACACACCTCCCTCTTGACAACCCTAACCTGATCTTATTCACAGATGGATCATCATATATGCAAAATGGAATAAGATTTACAGGTACTGCAGTAGTGAACTTGAAACCCTATGGTTTGCTTCACTACCTAGGAACCTAAGTTCTCAGGGAATTAAGTGGAATACTGCATAGAATGTTTCCCCTTTTAAAAAACCGATTACTTTTCCTTTTCCCTCCAAATGATTCTTATGAAGGACTAAGAATAGGAAAGTGTAGAGGAGCAGGAGCCACCATTGAGCGAGACCATTATATGTATGTGGGTACCAGTTCTTAGGGGGGAGAAATTCCAAGTAGAAATATTTCAAATATGAAAGGATGTGGCCTTTGTTTACCTTTTAAAAATTTAAACCTTTACCTTTTGACTTAGAATCAATGCTTTGCATTGATTCCAAGGCAGAAGAGTGGTAAGGGCTAAGTAATGCATCTTATGTGACTTGTCCAGGGTCACACAGCTAGGAAGTGTCTGAGGTCAGATTTGAACCCAGGACCTCCCATCTCCAGGCCTGGCTCTCAATCTACTGAGCCACCCTACTTGCCCCGCCCCCCCCCCCTTTTTTTTTAAACAAAACAAAATACTAAAGAAACATTGTTCAGAGTTTTTAGGTACAGAGAACTAAATGCGACTTTAATGATAACAGGGATGGTGAACCTTGTAGAGACGGAATGCTACCTCCCCACCCCAGACCCAGTGCTGTGTCTGCCCCACCATGCTGAGTGTGCCTGTCGTTGTCCTCCCCCCTTATCCCACACAGGGGAGGGAGGAAGGACTCCCATTAATTGGGCTGCTGGGTGGAAGGGTGGGGGGATGTAAAAAATGTCATCAGGCATGGTGGAGAGAGGGAGGGGAGCAGGTCTGCCTGAGTCCTTTCTAATAATGAACTCTGGGTGGGGGTGGAGTGGGAAGGGAGGGTGATTGAGTGCCTACAGAGAGTGCTCTGTGTGCCATCTTGGACACTTGTGCCATAGGTTCGCCATTACCATTCTAGGTCACAATAGAAAAACCACTATTTAGTTTCTCCTACAAAAAAAAGACAGTTGAAAGGGTATTTGCTTTGTTTGGTTTCTATTTTTGTCTTGTCAGTAATGGGAGAATGTGAGAGAAAAATAATAGTATGCCTAAGTTCATGACTCAATCATATCTGCTTATACTTTAAACCCAATTCAATATAACTTTCCATCAGCTTGTTCTTAATGGAATTTATTGTCTTTCTAATACTTCCTTGGAAAACACATTTCATCACAGAACATAAAGTGAGTATTTCTATGTGTGCTTTAAATAAGTATGTTGGTAAATGAATGTAGTTGTAATCTCTTATGTGTTTAGTTAATAAAGTGTAATTCAAGTATCAAATATTTAAAGCTCCCAGAAAGCATATGGTACTGTGTTTTTGTTCTTGGGTAGTTATTTTTCAATTCTGTCCAATTCTTCATAACCTCATTTGGGGTTTTCTTTGCTAAGATACTAGAGTGGTTTGCCATTTTCTTCTCTAGCTTATTCTATAGATGAGAAAACTCAGGCAAACAGGGTTAAGTGATTTTCTGAGAGTTGCAATAGTAAGTATCTGAAGCTGGATTTAAACGTGGGAAGATGAATCTTCCTGAATCCAGGCCTGGGACTCTATCCACTGTGCCTTTTAGCTGCCCTGGCACTGTTTAGCTGCCCTGGCACTGTTCTAGGGGGCACTAAAAAGGCCAATTCCTACCACTGAGGAACTTGCCAAGAGCACAACAGATACTAAATATGGGAAAAAAAGTAAGTGAACAAAATATACTATGGCAGTCCTGACATCAGAAATAAAAACCTATATCAACTCTAGAAAATATTTATGAGGGGCAACTGGGTAGCTCACCTAGATTGAGAGCCAGACCTAGAGGGTTCAAATCTGGCCTCAGATACTTCTAGCTGTGTGATCCTGGGCAAGTCACTTAACCCCCATTGCCTAGCCTTTAGCACTCTTCTGCCTTAGAATCATACTGATTCTAAGATGGAAGGTAAGGGTTTAAAAAAAAAAAAGAAAAATATTTATGATGACTGTACCTCAAGGGATTAGGTGGTACAATATTCTTAAAGCCTAGATTTTTTTTCTGTAAGACAATTTCAATTGTTAAATGACTTTCACTGGTGATAATGAGAATGCCCTTTAATTTAATACACACCCACTTTCTCTTCATTTTCTTTTCATACATTTACTTATATGTAATGCTCCATTTTAATGTAAACCTGTATTTATGAAATGAGTTCTTTCTTAGAATACCAGTACATCCTAAAGATTGAACCTAAACACCATCTTGATAGACTAAAATGCCAATTTATCTTCAAAACACTTATTTTATGGGATTTTTTATTTAACAGAATTTTTGAAATTAAAGCAAGAAAGCATTGTTTTTCTAGGTCAGGTTTTAGAACAAAGAAGTAGCATTCCTTGGTAGATGTTGAAAAGGTGTTTTGTCCATATTTGTATCTGAGCCCCATCATGTTTGATAGAACAGACACAGAGAGAATCACATAGAATTTGAGAGCTAAAGGTGACATCATAGATCATTTTACCCAATCAATCCCTTAATTTTAAAGATGAGTAAAGTGGTTCAGAGAATTCGTTTAATATGACAATAGCTAGTCAGTCCTTTCTATTTGTTTAGGATTTTTACTTTTTCAAAGCTCTTTCACAGCTTTTGGTTTTCTAGGGTAGAAAGAACAAATATCCTCATCATTTTTACAACTGAAGAAATTGACACCAAGGGTTTTATCATTGTTGAGAGAACTGGTTAGCAAGAGAAGTAGAATTATAATACTAATACTTAGGAATATGTTTTCCTAATCTGATAGTGATGTTTTGATAGTACTCCAATATTTTTATGTTACTAAGTTATATTGACCTTGATAATATAAGTGATCATAAAGTAAGTTTAGTAACACTATGGTTACTAACACCATTGGAGGGGGTAAAAATTTACTTCCTCACAAGCATAGTTTATTCCAACCTCCATCCATTATCCCATAGCTTTAGCTCAGTACAGCTTCATATTACTGCCACTTCTTTCACCTAACTTTTTTCTTTCTACAAATGAATATTTGTCAAAATTGTCTATTTATCTTCACAACAATCTTGAGAGGTAGCTGTGGTTATTATCCCTATTTTATAGATGAGAAAACTGATACAGACAAATGTTAAGTGACTTGCCCATGGTCTCAAGCTAGTAAGGGTTTGAGTCTGGATTTGAATTTAGATCTTCCTCACTAGGTCTAGTGCTCTTTAATATAGAGGAACAGTAAATCATAAAGTTGTGAATAAAGAACTAATGTCTAAAAACTATCAAAAGGATATTAATTTGATACATGATAGCCCAGAGCATACAGAATGATCCAAAAGCCTAAATGTATTTCAGAGTTTTACAATACTCTGGTTACATAGGGATAAATGCATATGCAGGTTATGCAATATGAATTCTTGATGGTTTGTACATATGTCAAGTTATATTCTAATTTTACTAGCGGAGTTGGCTATTTAAATAAAAATTTGGTGACTGATTTTGAAAGTAAATAATAAACCACTGATTAACCTATTGTATATATCAGTGGTTCCCAAACTTTTTTGGCCTACCGCCCCCTTTCCAGAAAAAATATTACTTAGCCCCCTGGAAATTAATTTTTAAAAATTTTAATAGCAATTAATAAGAAAGATAAATGCACCTGTGGCCATCATTGCGCCCCCTGGTTCGCTGCAGCACCCACCAGGGGGTGGTAGCGCCCACTTTGGGAATCACTGGTATATACCATGTGTCCTTAACATGAGACCTGTGCTGTATATATGATTGTGAGCAAAAAGTCACCTCAGCTACGTGGGCCTTTTGCTAGTAAAATAAAAACATGGGACTAGTTGTTTTTTAAGAACCTTTCCAGTGCTAACATTCTTTGAATCACATGTGCAGATCTCCTTAAATAGGATTTGATGCATTTCAGACTTTGCATGTAGAATATTTCTGCTGAAGTGTGATTTTTCAGGGAGCTTTAAGGCACCAAATGTCAATTCATTGCATCAGGAGCTTTAAAACTTGTGCCTTCAGAGCAGTGAAACAGCCTAGGGTTGATTAACTTCATGTTTGGGGTATGAAAATGTCTCTGTGTAGCTGTGGCTACACAAAGGCAAGAAAATTATTAAATTAAAAAAAAAGTAGCCATTTGCAAATGTATGCATAAAACATGTCTCTGAGCACATATACAAGTAAGCATAAAAGTAAATCTTAGGCCACGCACATGAAAAACAATGTCTTTGGTAAGAAATGTAGCTTGTATTTCAGTGTGTAATAAAATCAAATGGTGAGAATAAAGTTTTGAATGGCATAAATGGTTATTCTGAGTATATTTGCCTTTTTTTAATGTTCAGACTGTTATATATAACTAAATCGGGGATCTGCACAAGGATTTCTTTACATTTGCAATAAAAGGATATTGCAGTATTTTAGTGTGACATTTTAAAGTGAATCACATGGACAAAGTATCTTATGCACAATACAAACTCTGCAGCAATGTTTTTTTCTTTATCTACTGATCAGCTATGTCTTTTAGGCATGACAGCAGTCCTCTTATTTAACAGTTGAGGTAACCCTTTCTATGAGTCATTTGTCTAAATTGTGAAATGACAACAGTAGGGGTATCTTTGTGGTGGTGTTTTAATATTTATTGAATTGCCACAATTTATGCTAGTTTCTAAAACATTACAGCAAGATATGGGTAGAAGTTAGAGGGAGGCAGATTTCAGTTCAGTACAGGTATTCCTTCCACATCATGATTTTTCCCCCATCATGGTTTCAGTATATCATGGTTCAGCATTAAAAAAAACAAATGGGAATTTTGCAGAAGACACAGAAAAAGGTTAGAAACTTATATATCTTGTAATCAAATGCTTAACCCAAATTTTAAAATAAGGTACTATAAACACTCCATTAAAAAAATATTCAGATTTCTTTTTTGGTTTGAAGGAAAGACCAAAAAACTTTACACAGATTTTTTTCAGATGGCTACCTCACCCTTAATTCTCCCAATGTGGATACCTGTATGAAGAATTTAGCAATAGATATTTATCAAGCACCTTTTATATGCCAATACCTTGTTAGGCCTTGGACATCCAAAGACAAAAATTAAAGTTTCTGCTTTAAAAGAGTTTCTTTCGTGAGGAGCAAGAAGTACCTATCTAAGCCTATTCAAAGTAAGTGCAGTTATTTCATGGGACAGGCACTGGCACCTGGAAAATTAGAAAAGGCCTGATATAGTGTCAGGAAGGATTAAATGAGTTCTGAAGGAAATCAAGGCTTCTGAGAGGCTGAGGTGAATAGGGAATTTGTTCCAAGGGTGACAGAGACAAGAAAGGGGGATGCTAAGTGTGACAGAGTTTATGAAGGGGGTAGGGCATCATAGGCCTAAAATAGTAAGGGACTTTAGGTCATAGCAGCCATTGCTCTTTGGGAATATCAGTTTGGAGTGGAGGATGGGTTGAAGAGGGAGGAGACTAGGTAGAGAGCAATGAGGAGACTTGAAATAACCTAGGTAAGATGAGGTGATGCGGACCAGAGGACTTTTTGTCAGGAATGCAATAGAGGAGAACTGGTCTGGTCTGGAAGCTTAAGATTTTATGGTTCTAATGCAGATATCACATAGTAACTTTTGTATGCCCTTGATGAACAGATCCCTTGGAATTTATCAGCTTAAATTAGGAAAAAAAAATCAAAGGAATGCCTACATTTGTAGTTGTGCGACAGTATATTGTATACCAAGCTTCCCTTTGTCCTCGCCTAAGAAAAGAGAAAAAAGTTCCATCTTAGGCAAAGTTGTAAATATTTTGAAGTTAAAATTATATTCCCATGGGTTTTTTTTTTGTACTTCACTTTGGCAACAAAGGGAAACTATCACCTCTGTCCTTGTTGTCTGTCTTCCTATTCTCTTCATCTCATCCTACTATAAGACTGTTAAACAATCAATTAAGTTTGCTGACTAATAAGAATTTACCCCAATGAATTTCATTTATAGTATAATCTGATTCAGAAAAATTCACTGGTATCCTAGTAATTCCTGAGCTGCAGGAATTCACTTCTCTTTAACATAGTTTTTTCTAAGGCTTCCCAGGATCCCATCCTGGCAAAAGGCTATCTTTCTCTGTACCTCATTCCTCTCAGCCCAGCTAGACACTTGTCCTCCATCTCTCCTGACTTGAACTTGGCTCTAGCTGTCCTCTACCTCTTCCTCCCCCAAGACTCCCAGAAACATAGCTTGTTTTCTAACCCTGATAATATTCTTTTGGCTAGTATTTAATGATTTTTCAGCTCTTTTGAGTGTTCCATACTATGTTATTTCTATCAGTTAATGAAGTTTCTGATAAAAAAAAATCAGAGTGACAACCATTTAAAACATGTTTTATGTTTTTAATTGACCATTAACATTCTTTAAAGATACTCTGTTGCCTGAGAATATCTAAGTATAAAGATTTTATTTCTGTTTTAACCTATTACATCCTCATGGTTCCTCTATAAATCCAGCTTGCTGTAATTCTGCTTCATATCCCATTCCAATGAATGCAAGTGTGTGAACATAAATCCACTAACCAAGTTAGAAAAGGGTTAAAATATTTTGGCATTTTTATATACTTTAGTTGGCAGGAACTTGCTGTTTGTTAAAAATAAGAATCTTCATATCAGCATAAAAGTATGGTGCATTTAGAACTATTAGTGATGTTTCAAGGCATGAAGACCTTTCTTTTCCCTTCCTCAGCTCCTATTTGTAAATCTTCCTAAAAGCAACTTTTAATTTTCTTTACAGCTCTCAAAAAAATTGTGGTTCTTAGAATTCAATTGTCAAAAAAATGTAAAATTTCTAATTTGTGCTCTTGTTAGAGAAATATTTTGATTTTAAAATATATTTATCATTCCTCTTAGGCTAAGTCTTCCAAGCAACACTATCAGTCCCATTAGTAAGAGAGATTTATTAGTACAGATTTCCCTTCCACATCATGGGAGTTAGGGGTACAGTAATCCTATGATCTGGACAATCTTTGTAAAATTTTTTGGCCCTCTCATGCCAGAGAAGAAATCTGAATTTTTTTCTTTTTTGAGATATTTACTTTATTATGAAATTTCAGGTCAGGTATTTGGGCATTGGTTACATAGTTTCTAGATTCTTTCTGTGTTGCCTCTTTGCCTTCAAGTGTTATTGGCAGCTTCTGTAAAACTTCCCCCAAATTCCCATTTAATTTCTTATACTGATTCATGATATATTAAAATTGCAATAGGAAAGTTGTAATGTAGAAGGGATACTGTAATTGGACTACTCCAGCAGTCTGATTATACTACAAAAGTAGAGATCAACTATCCTCCTTTATTCTGGTGACCATTTATTGAAGGCAGGTTGAAAAAGATATGATTATCTGTTTTTCCAAATTTTAATAATAAAATTTTTTCCACTTCCCCTCCCCTCCATTGGGGTGATTTGGCTTTGTTTAAATTTGACCATTTTCATCCTAAAGACCTAGAGCTGATGATGTTTAAGGATTAAGGCATTGTGTACCATACCCTCTAGATGACCAACTTCCCATGTTGCCACCACTTTGAGATACATAGATAAGTAGCACTTACGTGAATACATTCTGTTATGTAGCTTATTCTTTCAGTGTGTTTTGGTTCTTATTGGACTTAAATTTCAGTAACTTTTGGAGCATATTTGCTGGAAACGGATGAGATACGACTTTTATACAAAATGATTTGGAAACTTAGTATGGATAATAACAGGACAATTTGTCTTGTGATTTATTTTTGTCAGTGACTTGGTTTGAAAGGTAGTTCCAAATAAAGAAGTTGAGCTTCTAGACTAACTGGCCATAACTTTTTCACATGTATTCCAGAACAAAGGGATGGTGATATATGAATAAACTATTATTGACAAACCAAATTCTGCAGCAAAAAAGAGATTAATGTGTGTTTCTAGAGTCACATTGCCCTTTTGGTGGATTTTTCCATACTGGGAGTAGAAAATGTAGAGACATCTATAATGACCTAGTTATGACTCATGACTATATACTTAAGTGTCCTCAACTCCAAGAATCTCTATACTTCTTTGGCTGTAGTCTCATCACTTTAGCAAATTTTTTTTTCTTGCTTTGGTTATCATACCTACGATAGGAAACCATCTTACACCATCCCCAGGATACGGGCCACCCACCAGCTACAGGGCATGACCACTCTGCAAGCTGAGCGACAACCTTGGTAGTTATAAGGCCAGGGAAAGTATCCACCGAGAGGTTCACAGATCCTTTGGCAGTGAGTGTAACTCCGCCTGCATTCAATACAGCAGATTCCTTCATGATCTAGTCTGGGGTCAAATGTCATGCCCTCACCTTCTTCTAGTTGCTGTAAAATAAAAGAATTTATTTGAATTTTCTATAGAATGTAAAATTCACTTAGTGTGCATAATTTTAGAACTAGATCCTTAATTTCCCATAGCTATGAGAATCAGAATAGGCTAATGTAAAGGTTCTTTAACTTTTTTTTTAAAAACCCTTATCTTAGAACCTTATCTTAAAACCCTATCTTAGAATAATACTAAGTATTGGTTCTAAAGCAGAAGAATGACAAGGTCTAGGCAATTGGGGTTAAGTGACTTGCCCAGGATCACACAGCTGGGAAATGTCTGAAACTGAATCTCCCACCCTCCCCCTGCAAGTTTGTGAAATACTTTTAAAACAAAAAGACATTTCCCACTCCCACCCTCCATACCTAATTTTTTTTTCAACAGGGGTGTGCAGAATACCTTTCTGGCATGGTGGGAGAAAGATATCATGGGCTTCTAGATGGCCCATTTGACCCTTCTCCCTCGGATGAAAAATTTCATAATCAAACAGCAGCAGTGGCTCAAAAAAAGGGGAATGAGGAATGAAACTCATGCAAACTTTTTATAAAGTAAATGAGATGTTAGCAGTCAGGAAAGGCAATAGAGTGAGGAGAACTGAATTTGCCTGCCTCTATCCTATCTCTCATTCATGTGGGGATGGTCTCTTCCAAATGCTTGAAACACCAAGAGGAGGGAAGTTTTTATTCCTCTTTTCCTGTCCTGGGTTCCCAACTACATACCATATGGAATGTAAAACTTTTTATACAATTTGCTTTGGATTCAGGATAGCACAAACTCCAAATCTAAGAAAATAAAGCTATGGGGAAAAGGGAAAAAAAAATCTAAATTCTGTTCTCAAATGATCCTTCAAGTAAGTTAGATGCCATTTCCCCCCAAAGAAACACCACTGGACAGTGGCAGATGTCAAAGTAGGCACCTTACCTTTTAGCCCAAAACAACAAAGACAGACAAAGGGCAAGAGATGAAAAAGAAAAATACAAAACACCATATACAAAAGCTTGGCTCAGGTAGGAGGAGTGAGAGTTAGTTGGGCAGGATGGGTTTTGAACTTAAGATTCCTATCTTTAGGTCTTGTTCTCTCTCCACTGAGCCACCTAGCTACCCCATCTTCAGTTTTTTTTTTTTTTTTTAAAGCTTGAAAGTTATATAAAATTGCTTTTGTTTTCATGGAACTTCCACCTACCAAAACTGCCATTGAGGCAAGCAAGTATTACATTGCATCTGCTCATTAATCATGAGATCTAGTTATCAGGCTTCATTAAACACATAAACAGAACAAAAAAAGAATCTACTGCTGCCAGTTTAGTTTCCAGGGATCACCTATTGATTTCTTGTTGGGATGGCTTTCAGTCTCTAGGTAGTAGAGTTTGGAACCCAGTGATCTAATGGTGACAGAGAGAGGAATTAAGTATAATAATTCAAGTTGTAATTCGGTAGGGATCCTAGAGAAGTGATATAACTTCTCCTGCCTTCATTTTAGCAATGGAGATGAAAAATACTTGAACTGTAAGTCATTGAGGAAAAGATTCTGTATATGGAATCCAAATTCAAAATTTTAAATATAGGCTTCAAAAATGCTACAATTCATGGAATCCAAGCAAACAGAGGAATAAGAAATAATTGTTAAAAAAAAAAGTTAGAGAAAGTACTTTAGTAAAAAGATTAATTGGAATGTATTCTGACCCTTGATATGGTTTGTTTCAGATTTTCTTCTCTTACTTTAAGCGCTAATTGAAAGTTTCCCTTGGGTCCATCAAGATTTTATGGGCATGGGCTTGCCTATGGGGGTCTTGCTTCTCATAGGCCTACATTTTAAAAGTTATTACTAAGCCAGAAAAATGTTTCCATTGAGTGTTAAATACTCGTTTCAAAATACATATGCAGAAACATTATTTTAGAGCTGTGTTAATCTGAACATGACTACTCACATGATAAGGATTATCTGGATTGAAAGGTTCTGTATCCTCCTGAATACCGGGCCTAGTTTCATTAACTGGTCTTCCAGAGCTTGGGTTACCCTGTGGCCCACTGTTTGCCCTTCTTGTGGTAGCTTGACGAATTTTTCTTAAGATTTCTCTTCGTTCTCTTTGATTTTCTACGAGGAAAGATATTTATGACTTTATTTCCTTAGTTAAAAAAAGTACAAATTTATTGCTTTTACATGAAAATAAAGCAGAAGAACACAGGTAGACATTTGGAAAAACTTGTCTCTTCTTAGATGAGTATGACGATGGCACTTATTTGATTGTTTCAAAAGCTTAAAAAATTTTTATCTGTCAGAAAGAATGCCAGTTCCCCAATATGTATGATGGTATCAGTGTGTTTTTTTAAAAGGTTATTAATGCATGATAATGGTCCTTCTGTAAGAAATTAATTTTTAAATTTCAGGATACTTATTTTAATTACTCATCATGATTAAAAGTGAATTTAAAAATATTAAAGTGATGGTTGACATTGGTATGTTCTGACTACCTGCTAAAACATGGAGAAAAGGAAAGTAGCTCATGGAATAACCTACATGAACATTAAAATATAACCTAAAACTAATATGAATTCAAGGAGAAATTTTAGATAACAGAATGGATAGCTCAGAATCTGGGATAGTAAACACCAATGGTAGTCAGTTTAGTTTTATACTTTAACATTTTTAGAACTTTATAGTTTGAAAGGTATCTTCACATTTATTGTCTCACCAAACTCATTTCAGCTCAGTAAACATTTGGTAGCCCGTTGAAAGAGAATAAATATTATTCTCATTTTATGGATAAGAAAAATGATTCTAAAGAGTTTAGTGATGTGTCCAAGGTTAGTGATGTGTCCAACAGGGCTTTAATTGGCCAACTGAAACAAGATCTTGGGTCTCTCAGCTTCAAGAACACCATTTTTTTTCCATTACACTACAGTTGGCCTCTGGAACTGTAGAATGATCTATGGCTACTGATCATAAAAATTTAAATCTTAACAGAGCTCAAACTTACAAAAACAATTTTTAAGCTACAGACAGCTTCCACCAGGACCATGTTTGGCTCATCATGTGTGGTTTGTTGAGTCTCTGTTATCCAGACATGCTCATCTAGAAAATGCAGGGAAAAAAGGAAGTGTGTGCTAAGTAGCGTCTGGAGATATTGGGATGTTAGTATGGATAATAACCACAGCTCTCAGACACACATATCACTTGAAGGCTCACAAAGTTCTACAGATATTCAGCACAGCCTCCCTTACTCTCCTTGCTCTCCTCATCCATCACCCTGACCTCACTTTCTCCTCTTCAGTGCCTTCACCCTATATGAAACAATTCCATCACCCTCTTGGCTTCCTCGTCCCTTTGTCCTTCCACTTATACCCTCCCCACCCTCAATCCTGGTCCTTTCTCACTTCATACCTTCTCTCTTTCATCTGCTTCTCCTCTTGGAGGAAAGCTCAGCACTCTACTGATGGCATTACATTGGCACTGCCCTCATTCCAGTCAGCCCTCCCTGAAGCAGCCTGGTGGAGATCTAGAGCCGGAAGGGACCTTTTCTTAACCTGCTCCTCTCAGCAGGGGCTTCCCATCTCTGTAGCCTCCAATGTCATCCTTGCCAACCCACCCCTCTTCAGAAGGTATTCTCATTTCCATGTTAATGAGAAAATGGGACTTCTTTGAGAACACCTTTGTCTCTCCTCCAAGCTTCCAAATATCATGAACATTTTCATCTGTTCTTTTACCCTAATCTCCCTCCCTCCCCATTTGTGTCCCTAGTTCCATCCCTTCTCTTTTCCAGAATTTTTCCATCATTCAAAATATTTTGTTCTCCCTCTCCTCCCTTTTCCTGCTTCTTTTGGTTCCTGCCACATGATGCCTTTACCGCCCAGTGACTTCCAACCCATTGTGGTCAGACTTCAAATCTTGCTGCTCTCCTCAAAGCTTCCAATGTTTGTTGGTTCTGTTGAAGAGGTGACAGGTACAGGTTGAATTAGATGGCCTCTGACTTAAAGGTTTTGTGGCTTTGGTCTTTTCCTTTCTGTCTTTTCCTTCTCAGTATCTTTTGTTCCATCACTATCCTTCCTCCTTATTGTGGATACCACCCAGCAATGGCACCATCCTGAGCCAGATTCTCCCTTAGTCTCTGTATTTCCTGTTGATCTCATTGGTTTCCATAGTGTCAAGTGACCTCCAAACTCAATATATCCAGCTACAATTTCTCTCCTGCACTCCCATTCTATTTCAGTCATCTTGTCCAAAAGAGAATTATTCTTCCTAAATCCACTCTCAGTTAAGGTCAGAACCTTCAGAGGATTCTTGACATTTCCTTCTCCCTTGACCCCTCACTGTCAATATTTTGTATTTCTAGCACCTGGCACAGTGTGTCACATGTAATTGGCGCTTAATAGATGTTTGCCAAATTGTCTTGTGGTTGAAACAGTGCTATGAGATAGATTTTACAAGTATTATTGTTATCTCTGTTATCTGAGAAATTGCATCTCAGAGAGGTTAAGTGATTTATCTAAGATCACACTATTGGAATCAGAGGCAGAATTCAAATTCAGATGTCTTCTTACCCCCAAATCCATTGTTCCTCTTTCTACCATAAGGAGTCAAGTACCTTCAGAGGGAAACTGTTACTGCCTCTTATGTTGTGATTTTTATAGTCCCTCCATCTAAAGACTTTAATCATTTAAATTATAGTCTTTACCTAATTCTGTAGTATCAGAGGCAACACAAACAGCCAGGCCTTCCTAAAAGCCCAGTATTCTAGTTTCTATGCTGACAATTCTTAAACTTTTGGGTCTGAGGGCCTTCTTGCATTCTTGGAATTGTCATGCCCCTCCTCCCTCAAGAGTGGTTTTGTTTTATGGATTATATTCATTGATAGATACCATATTAGAAATTAAAATGCTTTAGTATTATTATGGGAATAGTTTGACCTCATGGATCCCCAATAAAGGTCTCTAGGACCCCATGGTTCCTTGGACAACACTCTGAGAACCTCTAGTCTATGCTGAGAGTCCTCTCAAATGTACTTCATTATTCCTACTTGCTGATATTAGAATTTTACATCAACACCCTGAGATAAAATTCTTGGCACCAGACAATATTACTTGATGCAAACAGTAAGGGGGACCCACCTGGGCCTGAAGTACCCAACCTGCCCCAGCCCATGCTTAGTTTTACTTGTTTGAAAGTACTGAGGGAGGAAAAAGAGAAGTTAATGAAGTAGAGGGAAAAACTTGCTGGTCACTATGATTTAAGGAAGCCCATCTATGCCCTTTGCTTCCTTTTGGATCCTTTCCAAATCATTCTTGACTTACACTAAATGGCAACATACTGCCTTTTTCTTTTTAAAAAAATATTTTATATGTGTGATTAGTACATGCATATATATACATGTACTTATATATATATACATATATATACACATATATCATTTTTGGGATTGACTTAAACTTAAAAAATGTGAAACTAGACATGTTATATATAGATCTGAAACACAGGCCTTGGAGTTGGGAATTACCTAGGTTTTAAGTCTTGCTTTTGATCCTGTAACCATTGGGCATACAAATCATTTAATCTCAGTTCCCCCAGGTAACTCCTTAAGATGAAGTTACTGACCAGTTATTGGTCTTAATTGTTTATAAGGAACTTCCCAATGGACAGGCTTACTTTCCCCTAAAATAAATTTGTTGGACCCACTAATATTATAGCATTTGTACTTAAAAATAAATGCAAAATTATTAGCCTGCTAAAACTTTTTCTAGGAGCAAAGATGAAAGGTATGGTTGGCTTTATGATAGATGTAGCTTATAGCTCTGAACCTGCCTAAGTGGAATTTTTTTAGAACAATTAAGATTTGAGAACTAATGTTTAAGTCTTGAATTGTTAAGTCACTGAGTATACTTTCATCATCTTGAGACTTTCCCACAATGCTCTGCATGAACAATTATTTTATGCTTCAATGGAAGAAGAGCAAACTCAAAATAAACAAACAGCAAAGATTTAGAGGCAAAGCCAAAGAAAAAATGAATTTATTAAATGAAAATTATAGGTAATGAATATAGTTATCTTTTAGCCTCCTTCCTCACCGTTTAACACACAATTAATAGTTGTCTTTATTTCCTCTTTTATCTGTCCTACTAATTATTGAGGTCTGTCTATACTGCTTGATTTATCTTTCTAATTGGCCCAGGTTTGTAATGCTTAGTGTAGAGTGAGTGGCTAATAGGGTCTTGATACAAAACAAGGAAAATTCTAAATAGTGTTCATCTGAAAATTAAAATAATTACCTTTTGGATGTGTTGGTTTAAGCCAGAAAATAGGAAGGTCTCCACACAGTTCTAAGATTTTAGGACTCAAGAAGCTGTTATCCTTAACAGGCTGGTTTGCAGCGACCCAGATTAGAGAATTTTCTTCAAACTTAACTGGCATGATCTTGCCTTCCTAAAGCAGTTAAAACAAAATGCAGTAGTAGTTTAGCAGAGAACAGTGGCTCATTTTACATATGTATGGACATATTAAGATTCAGTTTTTCCTGAAAGATTATTACATTTTATACAAGTTTCATGAGAAATGAATACCAGGTACCTTTTAAAAAGATTCTTTTTGTGGTCATTTACATAATCTTCAGAGTTGTGTCATTCAGAGGTGCTTCTTTGAATTTTAGATTGTTATGATTGTTCCCACAAAGAAAAGACCAAGTCTTGAGTTGAAAGTGAAATTTGTTTTTTTTTAGTTTTAGGTTAATCTGGTGCTGGCAATTCAAGCTCTTTAGGGAGGAAAAGCAATTGAATGGACCCCCAAATTATAATAAAGATTCAGGAACCAACCTCCCCTGGAAACCCCATTTGAAGACAGGACCAACTCTGCAGGTTTTTGTTTTGTTGTTTCAGACAGCTTGAAGAGAGAGATGCAAATGATTGGTTCTTTAATGTTTTTTAGTTCAAAGTATTATTTAACATAAACCATTTTTGACATTTTCTAGCTGTAGCAAAACATATTTCAGATGTCTCTGGCATCAAGCACACCAGTGAGATTTCAAAGTTAAACTCTAGATTTTCTTATATAGCAGGTTCCTGAGAGTGGTTTGATAACACAGGAGACAAATTTATTTTGCCAAGTTGTTCCTTTCATGTATTTATTCATCTGCAGTAGGTTAGAGATATCAAAACACTTTTTCCTTTTAAAAAATTTTTTTTATCTAAAGCAGCACTTCATTTACACTTTTTCCCTTGAGCTTTTTGCAGAATTAAAATACTTTCAGGTTAACTATGGAAAACTATTGTTTAGTTAATCCATTTGTTCCACTAAGTTTAAGTGATCCCCCCCCCATATTATTGATAGATAAGCCTTTTCTTTTTATATAATTAATTTCCTAATCTTTCTTTCCCCTCTCTGAGCTCAAATATCATTTAAAAGTTATACAAAATTTGTAGAAAATGTGCTAGAACAGATTGCATAAAAATCTGCCACATTTTATCCAAATTCTGTTCTATATAAAATACTGGTGGGAGATGGGTGTGTTAAAATATCTAAAACTAATTGTTTTGAAGCTGATGCAGCTTATAAAGGAGTTGGCAAACTGTCATTATTGTTATCCAAAGGTAAGCCAACATTCACAATAAAGAGTCCCCAAACAATAGGCTCTTTTCCCCTTGGTCCATGCTGTGGCTTAGCTATTTAGAAGACAGATGGGGAGCAGGGCCTCAAAAATCCAAGATAGGAGAAACTGGTTGTATGAAAAAGACCTTGATGTTTAGTTTACTCTAAGTTTAATATCAGCAATCAATATGATGTAAATTAGCTAGCTGTTCTCCTCTTCACCCCACACATACACACAGATTTGTTCCCCTCCAAAAGGCAATTTTGGTTTCTTTAATAGAATTACAGTGTCCAGAACGACATACTATATAATAGGCTGGTCAGGTCACATCTGTAACATTTTGTTAAGTTCTGTAATATTTTATTTAGTTAATAAGGAAGTTGACAAAAGATATTGGCAAAGGATTGTGCAGTGTTTTTATAGGATGGATATTTAAAGAAACAGATTTTTCACAGAAAAGAAAAAGGTTCAGGGGATAATAACTTTTTAAATACCTGAAAAAAAAGCTGTCATGTGGAAGAGAAACTTTGCATAGACCTAGGGAGTCTAGGTCTAGGAGGTGAAATTTTAAGAGGCAGAAATTGTGTTGTATTTTAAGATACTCCCCCTTACCTGCTCCTAGCAAGATCACCTGGAAAATAGAGTTTTTCAGCCATAGAAACAAAAACAGTCTATTCCTTCAAGAGAGAAGAAATGGAAATTTGACCAGTTCCAGTCTTCTGTGAACAGGAGTTGAGGATGGAAGGGTTATTGGGAGCAAGGCTTCTTTCTACATTCTTAGCAAGTTACTTACCAGTTCTGAACTGATGCTCTGTTTAGCCTTGGCATCCACCTGAGGTATATGAGCTTTCACTTGGACTTTAATATAGCATTTTTCTCCTCCAGCAAAACGGATTCCAGTGATCCCCTAACAACAACAACAGAATTCTCTGGTGGTTGGTTATCTATAATTAAATACCTCTTAGCATGCTCCCCTCCCCCCCCCCCCATCCTCTGCCCTCTTAGAAAGAAACTATTCATTGTTCAACTTAAAAGTTCAGATGCCACTTCTATGAAACTGTCCCAGAACCCCACAAGCCAGGAGTTATCTTTTCCTCCTCTTGAATCCTAGAGTACATTATCTATATAATGAATTTTACACTTATGACACATATCACTTACTGTTTGTTTATATTTTATTAAGAAGCAGGGCTCATGTCTCAGACTTGCATCCCATATGATGATTAAAGAGCAAATAAATCAACCAAATTGAAACCTAAGTTCCTTAACTTTCTTCATAGATCTTTCCAAAGGGCTTTGAGACAAAAAAAGTAAATAAATTACTATAATCCAAGGCCAGATGCTTAACTATTTTTATAAGTCGTTCCCAAGAACTTGTTCCCAAAGCGACAACTTTGTCCATTTACTCACCCCAGGAATTATATTAGTAATAAAGCTCACAATCCTGGAGTTCCTAACAGGGGTCAGTTCACTGTGACTGACCTTTCAAATTTCAGTGGATAAAAGTACATGTACTTAGTTGAAGGTGTTAGATTGAAGCATTTTACATTTTGTTATATGATGTTTTGTTTTCATGGCTAAAAACAGTTTCGTAGCTTAGGACAGAATTCATAAAATTCCAAGTGTTTGAGGAAAGCTTAAGTGAGATTATTCCCTAAGTCACAGGTTATGAGCATGCTTGGCAGACTTTAAATACATGAATATGTCCTCTTCTTTCTTCTTGAATAAATGGAATAAATGAATGAAAAAGTATTTGTTAAACCATTACCTAATGCCAAGATCCAGGGATAGAATACAGAAGCCAGATTTTTTGGCCCTAGGGAATATAAAATTCTAATGCAGACAGTTCATCACCTATATGTGAAAGGTGAACCAAGAGGTTTGTGACATTCCTAGGAGCTGTGAGTGTGGCCATAGTAGAGCTAATGACCATTCCAATAGCAATAGAAATATTGGTTGATTATATTCTTAGAGGGAATGGTTGCAGGGAATGGTTGCCTGCTGTACAAATCCTTCTCTGAAACTTAGGCCAAGCCACTTAAACTCCCTGGGCCTTAGTTTTATTCATTGTTAAAATGAGAGGTTAAACCAGATGGCCTCTGAGGTCCTTTCATCTATGAAATTCAAGATAATTTTCAGTTAGAATATAAAGCATGACTGGGACCAGTTAGAGTGACTTTATACTCACTGAGGAAATCTTGAAACCCCCTTCTCACTTGGTGCTCTAGACAAGCCTTTCCAGACTTAACGAGTCTTGTCTTTTAGACAGCTCATAGCCACCAAAGCCTGTCTAGTCTGGTAGGACTGAAAGTTTGGAGGGGTTTGTTTTATTAGAGGAGTCTTTGAGAACTCAGGATCACGGCCATAATTAAGTGATCTGAGTTTAGTGGACTCTCAACTACAGGGTAAAGATGCCTCTTAGTCAACTGTGGGTCAGATTTTAGGAAATTCGTGCAAATTTATGAACCATAGGAGGTCTATGAAGAAGATGCCACTATGTAGCATAAGCAACATTATGGAGAATGATTTTTTTACTTTCCTTAGAGTAGGAACTGTAGTTAATCTAGGATAGAGATTTTATGCTGCTCCCTGTTTCAAGGCTTGAAACCACAGACTAGGGAAACCAGAGGTGAATACTATGTTAGGTCTAATGGTCTTACACCATGCAAACAGGGGATAGGTTTGCTTCCTCCTCCCTCCCTTTCCCTTCTTTACTCTATTTCTCAATTCTTTGCTTTTCTTCTACCTTTACAGTCCCCTCACTTTTCTATACTCTCTCCTTTCCTCCCCTCACTCAAATCCATGCTGAAATTTTAAGCAAATAATTTAAGCAAGTAGGAATATTAAGGTAGTAAAACAAAGTGCTAAAAGAAGCAAGATTACAATCAATCACTTTTCCAGTTTATCAAATCAGATAAGTGCCTGGAAACAGGATGAAGAAGGGGAAAAAGCTGCTTTTAGCTGCATCACAAGGTGACTCCACTGAACTAATTCTTTGATAATTGGAGGAATCGGTCGGTAACAGCATTAGCAGTTGAAGACTTAAAATATAGGAAAAAGTACTAGTAGAGCTACACCATCTGATTCATGCTTTTTTAAAAGACCCAGGCTTGTGGCCTGAGCTGATAATAGATTCTTTCTATAAAAATACATTTACTGCTTTGTATGTATGAAATGCTACTTCTGCCTGAAATGGAAGAGTCGAAAAGGAGTGAATCATTAAATCTTTGAAATGAGTCAAATCTACTCACATTCTGGAAATCATTAACTTCAATTGCTTCTTCTGCTCCGCTTCCTATTTTAAAGGTCTCTAAGTTGTTCCCAGCATCTATTTCCATTGATCCCTCCTGTATTTTTCCATTAATACTCATGGTATAATGGACATTGTAAATCTGGAATTGAACATAAGGAGTTAGTACTTTTTTTTAAAAGTAATCAGTGGCTTCTCTTTAACCATTCAATATATAATATGACTTTCATTTTTTCCAAGGCCCTTAACATCTGTTGTTAATAGTTCTACATATATTTATGATAGAACCTCATCCACATTAATCCCTCAGTGCAGTTCTTTAAAAACCTAGAATGTCCTTTGTTTTGGCCCCTTCCAGCTAAATGGGAAGTGGTGTTGGCAGAATGCCTAGGGGGATGTACTGGATTGGGGGAAGCCAGCTTGGATTAGTAGTAGTGGTTTAATCAAGAATGGGTTTTAATTAAGTAGCATGGAGACAGGGTTAACAAATGTTGCTTGTTGGGGTATAAGATTTTGCAGAATCACAGAATCTTAGAGTTCATTAAATTTGTTTTAAGCAAGGTCAATCTTCATGCCTGTATTAGACCAGTACAGGGGATATCTCATTATAATGAACTCCTAAGGCATTCAGATTGTGTTGTGTGTATCATTTTGTTAGAAAAGAACTAGCAATCACATCACATTCATCCCCTATTTTTGCAGACAGAAATGGTGCCTAGCCTCCTCTTTGATGAATTAGCCATTACCAGAAAGAAATACTCCTAGATCTTCTTGTTTGTTTTCTTTAAAAAAAAAAAAAAAAGAAAGAAAGAAAGAAAGAAAGAAAGAAAGAAAGAAAGAAAGAAAAGTTGAAACAGCACGGTGTATCAGTGTATTAGATTAGGAGTCAGATAGACCTAGAATTGAATCCCAGCTCTACCAGTTGTTACCCACATGACCTTGGGCAGGTCACTTCCTTGCTTATCCATTTTGTGTCAGGAACTTGGATTTTAAAGGGGTGGAGATCAGAACAGCAAAAATGAGAAGATTGTCACCACCACCACTACCTGTGTAAGTACCTATCATGTTAAAGATATTAAGAATACAAAGACAAAAATGAAAAAAAATCCTTGCTCTTTAGGACTTTACACTCTTCATTATCAGGAACACAGAATTAAGGAATTCATTCTGAGACCTTAATCTAAGGGCTCTTAACCTGGAGTCCAAGAACTTGTTTTAAAAATATTTAAATTGCTTATATTTCAATATAATGGTTTCTTTTGTAATCCCATGTGTTTTATGTATTTAAGAATGTTGTTCTGAGGAGGGATCCATAGGCTTCACCAGGCTTCTAAAGGAGTCCATGACACTCAAAAAGGTGATGATCCCCTGTTTTACTGAGATCTACTTTGGTGACAAAGGAAATGAAAACTTAAATGAATTTTACGGATATTATTTGAATTCCAATGTCAGTCCTTCAGCCCACATAATAGGTGAGCTTTGGTTTCTTTTATCTGCTGAATCAGCACTCACTGTGCTTGGATTACTCATAAGAGCATGAGAAGAATGAGAGGAGAGGCAGGATGATAAGGAGATGAAGAGCTGGTCTCTGAGTCCCCTGGGCTACAGTCATGCTTTTCACATCTCGGGGGCCCCCAGGAAACTCAAGATCAGTTGCACAACAGGTGCAGCTCTGTTGATGGCAAAAATCTTCCCATTGGGGTTTCCCAACAACTATATTAACAATCAGAAGCCTAAATCAATAATGATAACAGACATCTATAGAACTTACATTATCTTATGAGGAATGATAAATTTTAGAAACATCACTTGAGCCCATCATGAATAGCAGTGGATAAAGAAACAAGTGTTGGGTTACAAAAACATGGAATTGGGCTCCAGCAAGATTCCTGGATTCACAAACAGCTCTGTAAAAACTATTTACAATTAGAAAGGAAAATAAGCACAATGAACTGTCTTGTTTGCCACAAAACTGTTGAATGTGGTGCCTTCTAAAATGCAAATAGGTGCTTTTAACAAAGCAATAACAATACAACATTGATTTGTCTGCTGAACTAAAAAAAATCTACTAAAAACCCCCAAACACTTCAGTCTGTGAAGAAAGGATCTAAATATATTCTTTTGCTACTATTGTTACATAATGTAGAGTGACCAGATGTCCCATATCTAGAGGATTGCCATTTTACCCCATGTTTTTTCCAACTTTTTAATAGCTTATTTTGGGATGCAGAAGTCCATATTTGATCCTAAACACTGCTTTTTTAGTACTCAAGACACTATCTAAACTAAGATGGCATAAACCTAGGAAATAGATCCTTATGAAAAGGATCCCAAGAGAATTATAGTAAACTTTCAACTCTCCCATACTATTGGAGGGGAGCAGTGATATGGATAATCTTTTTAATTTTAGAATGCCTTTCAAAATGGCAGATGTACCTTCCCAATTAAATTTTGTTTAGACTGTTAAAATTACAAATGTTAATAGGAAGCAGAGCTAGAACTGAAAATCTGTGAATATACAAAGTACACAGTTGTTTCTGTATATATATAAATAATTCAATGAGCAGGTATTCAGTGCCTAATGTATGCCAGGTCCTGGAGAAATAGACAAAAAGATGAAAGTTTGACTGGCAAAAAATTTACATTTTCTTTGCACTGGGAGCTGTTTCCTTCTCCTATCAGGTACACAGATAAATAAACACATAATACAAAGTAATTTGGGTGGGGCTGGGAGAATGAACTGAGAGATCCAGAGAGACCTTGTGTAAGTGACCCAAGCAGAATCCTGAAGGGACCTGTTGAGTGGGTGGTGAAATTATCTTTGGAAGATAGGTTGGAGTTAAGACTACAGCATTTCAAATGCTGAACAAGGGAGTTTGTATTGTATTCTGGGGGCAATAGGGAGCTTTGGAAGCTTCTTGAACATAAATATGACACAGGCCTGTGTTTTAGGAATATCAGTTTGGCAGCTGTGTGTCAGATGATTTGGAAAGGTGAGAGATTCTATATACAGGGAATCAACTAAGAAACTATTTCAATAGTCCAAGAATAATTAATGAAGGCCTGATTTAGGATGATATTGTGTGAGTAAAGAGAAAGGGATGAATCCAAAAAATGGGGAGTTTGAAAATGGGCATTTGTCTCTGTGAGGTACTTTATTCAAAATCCTTCATATCTATACAATATACATTTGCAAGTATATAAGGCTCCTGGGAGTGTTTTGCAGAAGTAAAATAACATAAGAATACATAATTTTCTTTATGATCCTGCTGGTCTGGAATACGCTAACAGTGACTTTTATTGACAGACAATTATGTGCTTTGCTATTCTTGGATGTTCTTAGCATTCTTGTGAAACAAAACCAATCAACTTGTGATGAAGCAAGACATGAATAAGCTTTGCTTACTGCATATGATTCTTTATTTTCTCATTTTAGGATCTTGTGAATCAGAAATGTCTTCCTTAAATAATTAGATGCCAAGTAGCATAATTAGTTTTAATACATAGCACAGCCCAGCTACATAAAACTCAGTTATTTTTATCATGATATGACAATGAAACTTGATTTTCCTTTACTTTTTTTGATCAAAAAGCTTGAATTTATAGTCAAATAAAATAAACGAATAAAGCTTCCAAAAGAGGAGTTAATCCAAACACTCAATTTTTGGTAGATTTATATATTGAAATCTCTTCCTCTGTCCAGAGCTGCTGGGAGCATATGGCCCAGTTTTTACATTTAAAATACTAATACAATAAAACACTCACCATGCATGTACACACTAAACACTACCATTCTCATCTTACAGAATGATGCTTTTAAATTTGATGGGGTCCCTAGAATAGATTCGATGCTATCAGGCAAGCTTGCTTATCAGCATAAGGCCTCAGAGTTAAGAATACAAATTGTGCAATGTCTGTAGAAGATGTGAGGTGCAAAATGGCTGAATTGCTTTCTCCACCGTTTTCTCTTAAGTACTGGAATTAGCTCATGCTTTGAATTCCCCAGAGAGGGGGAAGAGGGAAAAGGAGGTAGAGAGGGATAGAGAAAAAAGGAGGGGGAGTAGAGAGCTCAGAAATCCTCTGTGGAGAATGATCAAGAAACAGTACAAGAACTGTTGTATGTCTTGGGGATGGAGATGGATTCCCCCCTCCCCTCATTACTAGAAATGAGCTCACGTTAGATCTCGTGCAGTAGTTATGGAGATAAAATATCCCTTTTATACGGATGAACAAAATTCTTCCCCTTTAAAATACACATTAGAACTCTTCCAAGCAAAAGTTTGAAACGATTTGATTTCTGGAGCTCTTGTGAAAACAAATATTTGTATACAAGTAAAAGTAAGGAGACAGTTCAGTGTAACGTTTAGTATAAAACCAAAGGAAGAATTGCTTTTTAAACATTATCTAACACGTTAAGTGCCCTGCATTTTTTCCCTGCCCTGTTTTTGAGGGAGAAGAGAAAGGTGCTGAAGTCAGATGAAACTGCCCTGAAAGGTTAAGATCGCTCCAGTGCCTGGTTCTGCCTGATCCCTTCACGCACCCCAGGAGCAGGCAGCTCATTTGTGGAGCCTTCCTTTTTCTTCCTTAGGATCATAATCCTTCACAACTAGAGAAATCGGAATCCTTTAGAACTCGAGAGACTGGTCCGACCCCAGTATTTTACAGACCGAGGAAACAGCCCCAGAGCAATGAAGCACTTGCAGGAGGTCACACAGCAAATGACTCTCAGGCTAGACCACAACCGAGATTTTAACAGCCTCTTTTCATAACGCTAATCTCTAATGCACTGCAATATTCATGAATTCCCTAAAACCATAAAACACCCCAATAGGAATCTGGCTAACTCGGGGAGCTGAGCCCCTGCGACACTTCCCAGGGGCGGCGTGGGGGCGTAGCTGAGCTTTGGTCGGGATCTCCCCATCCCGCCACCGAAGACGTCCCACCCCGGGGCACCTGGGACTCCCCGCGCACCTGGTGGACCCAGCCCTAGGAAAAGTTCGCCACTCACATGTTTGTCATTCACCTTCCAGAAGTAAAAGGCGCCGATAGCCCCAAACAGCAGCAGCACCGCTCCGGAGATGAGGACCACAGCTCCGACCTTGAGCAGCCGCCCGGGGCTGGAGGGTCTCACCGCCACTGCTGTGTACGCCTGCGGAAGTTGGGGGCGGGGAGGGCAAAAGGAGCAGCTTCCACCCTGTGCCTCGACTGATTGGGGTCGAGGAGCCCCCATGCCTTTCCCACCTCACCTCCCACCCCGCGAGGGGTCCCCTTCCTTTTCAGTCCCTCAAATTCCACCGTCTCCCCGGCAGCCGTATGGGATGTGGGAACACGCGTGCCTCAGCAACACGCGCATTTTCCACTTGGATCTACTGGACTCTGCACAGGGCATTCCACTCCCCCCGAACATAATGGTGTGTATATGGACCCCCCCCATCAGACGCTTATGCTATGGGGTTCAGTACGATGGCTTTCTTAGGCACCCACAGGGTACGAGGGTCTTCGTGCACATCGGAGTACAGATGGGCACGGACCCTGCAGGTCTACACCGGGCCTCGCCCACGGCCTGCCGGGGGACTTCTGGCCCAGCACCCGGGGCGCACTACTCACGGGTGGGCGACACTGCTCCACGTCCTCTGGGCCCACTAGGGCGATGGGCACTTTGTCTGAGCTCTCTGCCATGACGGGACGGGGCAGGGAGGTGCGAGGCTCCACCGGGAGTGGAGGAGAAGTGCTATTTTCCGACGGGTTCCACCAAGCTGGGCATTTCAGCTCCCGCCCCCGCAACCTCCACGCTTTCACACCCACTGGGCAGCCCCTCCTGGCCCAGCCCAATTTCCCATCCCCCTCCCTCTAACCTCCTTCCCCTTGCAACCTGAGAACTATTTCCCACACAGAGATTCAGTGGCCAGTGATACAGATGCCCTACTGTTCCCTTTGCTTCGCCTTCTCTGCTTTGCCCAGGACCCAGAAAGCTCTCTCAGCGTCCAAGAGCCAGCCCTGAAACCTGCTGGCACGAGAGCGGTCTGTTTAGATGGGCCAGTGGGGAAAGAAGGGAAAACTTATTTCTTGGCACTGGTTTCCCTCCAACTTCAGGAAAAGCGCTTCTAGGTTGGGTTCTGTAGGCAAGCGGGCATTTTCCAAAGGGCCAGCTGGGGGCACAGAGCTGAAGGGAAAGAATGGCAGAAGATGCTTTGCTACAAGTACTAAGGAAGCCAATGGGAGTAGTTTGGTCCAGGTCTTTTTTCATCCCTACTAACATGCCACCTGAAATAATTAGACTGTTTCTCTGGCCTGGAGTGCGAAACAGCATCTACAATCATCCCTCTGAGAGAACCTAAGCAAAGGACGGGTACCAAAAAGCCTTTGGAGGGAGAATAGAAACCTTCCAATTACAGAGGAGGAAGAGGTGGGCAGATGCTCCTCAGAGACACAGCTTTGGTGAAGAAACCAATCAACACAGGCCATGAAATGTGCAGGATGCCCAGAAAGTAACACCCCCCCCAAAGCACCCCAACCCCTTGAAACACATAAGGCTTTTTATTTTTTGAAAGTATCATCCAGTGTGACTCCAGATGCCTTGCAGCAAGCGTCTTGTGTAATTATTCAATCCATAAACATTTGTCGAGCAACAGCTATGTGCAAAGCACCTCGCCAGGTGGTGAGGGGACAACAAAAGCAAATTCTCTCAAGGAACTGATAATCTGGCAGGGAGACAAACTAGATAGCAAAATACTAAGAAAGATATCATAGAGGTTGAGAAGGGATCAACCTTTTGCTGGGAGGAATCAAGGAAGACTTCATACTGGAAGTCACCTTTGAAGGGACTTTGAACGAACTTGGATTGTAATAGAGTGGGAAATAGAGGAGAAGAGGAGAGTCCGGACAGAGAGGGGCAACATGGCCAAAGAAGGACCACAGGTAAGCGATGGGTGTTTGTCAACTGAGAAATGTGGATATCTTTAACTCAGAAATAGATCCAGAACTAAACTCTTCTCCTGACCCCCTTTTCCTGCCCTGCCCTGACTTTCTGATCACTTTGCAAGGCAATACCACCTTCCCAATCACTGGCTTGCAACCTAGGTATCATTAAAAAACAAAAAACAAAAAAACAAAAAACCCTTACCTTCTTAGAATCAATACTGTGCATTGGCTCCAAGGCAGAAGGCAATGGGGATTAAGTGACTTGTCCAGGGTCACACAGCTAGGAAGTGTCTGAGACCAGATATGAACCCAGGACCTCTCATCTCTAAGCCTAGTTCTCTATCCAACTGAGCCACCTAGCTGACTCCAGACTACATTTTAAAGCTTTGTGTGTGTGTGTGCAGTAGGGAACAAGGCCAATTTGAGTACTTGCTTTGCTATACGTGTTTATAAAGGGTTTTGTTTTTCTTGTTTTTTCAAATGGGAGGGGGCGAGAAAGGTGGGAGTGAGAGAATGTCGACCTAAAAATAAAATAGAATTAAAAAAAACAAAATAAATGCTTATTGCTTTGAGTCATACAGAATGGTTGCGAAAAAGGAGTCACATAATAAAATTGTGGGAAATAAACCTGAAAAGCAGACAAGGTCCAGATTGTGGACATCCTCTGTTTTTATTTTTTTAACAACCCTTCCCTTCTGTTGTAGACTTGACACTAAGTATTGATTCCAAAGCAGAAGAATAGTAAGGGCTAGGCAGTTGGGCTTTAGGTGATTCACCTAGGATACCAGAGCTAAGAAATATCTGAAGCCGAATTTGAATCAGAGCCACTTTGCTGTTCCTCTGGAGATTCTTTAATATTAGGCTTTCATTTGTAATATTTTATATTATTTATATATTATATTATACTATAATATTTGGCTTTATTAGGTAAACGATGGGAAACCGTTCAAGATTTCTGAGTAGAATAGTGATTTCAAATGAGTTAACATATAAAGTGCTTTACAAGGTTTAAAATACCTTATAAATGTCAGATATTATTATTATTATTATTATTATTAATCTCCCAAGAAGTGCTTTAGGAAGACTACCCTGGAGGTTCTAAGAAGACTGGGCTCTACTCCCAAACTCTGCCCCTTACTAACCAGGTGACCTTAGGCAAATCACTTATTCCTATCTCAGTTTTTTTTTTTCTGTTTGGGTAATGATAATGACACCTGGCCTGCCTAGCTCATAGGGTCATTGTGAGATTCAAACAAAATATTATGCGGGAAAACACTTTATGAACACTGAAGGATCATCCAAACTGGACCCAGTTTGGTTATAGACTTTTTGTACCTGTTTCCAGGCGTACCACCTCGTCCCGAGGCGCCATCAGGCTGATGAGATAGTACCACCACCAGACCGGTGAAGTAGCATCTGAGAAATCCGTGAAAAATGAATTCTATACACCAAAAGGAAAAGAGGACGTTACAGAGGAGCCTGTGTTTGGGAATGGGAAACACATTTTTGTCATTATTTTTATTGTCTTCGGTAATGACAATAAATAATGAAACGAGTGCTTAACAAATGTTCTATTTATCTATAATTGTGTGTGCCTGTGTGTACCAGATGGATTATGGATTGGATTGGGTAGATGGATAAGGATGGAGTCCTGACGTGAGAAAGGCCCCAAATAGAGTGGTAGTAGTCAGTCAATCAGACAACAAGCATTTATTAATAACCCAATGCTATGGAAGGGTAGGAAATAAACCTGGAAAGCAGACAAGGTCCAGATTGTGGAGGTACTTTACTTATTTTAATAAATGATATTATTTAATATTTCTATTTTTATTTACTTCCTTTCTGTGGAAGAGCGGTTAAGAGCTAGGCAACTGGGAGTAAGCTAAGATCTGTGCCAAGCGGGTATGGAAAGAAAAGCAAAAACACCATCCCTGCCTTCAAGTAGCCGATTTCCTAATGAAGAGGAGACATGTAATTAATTAATAGCTAACAGTTATAGAGCTTTCATGATTTCATTTAATCTTCACACAACACTTCTAGGAGGGGGATGTCATTATCCGTATTTCATAGAGGAGGCTAACTAGTTAAATTATTTGCTTAAAGTCACACAACTAGTAAGTGTCTTAAGGCCAGATTTGAACGTAAATTTTTTTGACTCCAGGCCTATTCTTCCATCCATTGGGCTACCTAGCTTCCTCTACAAGCTATATATAATATAAATGCAAGCCGATTCTTATAGGGAAGGGATTAAGGAGGGAGAACAGAAAAAGGCCCCCTGAAGAAGTATTCAATACATTAATATTTAAAATATTCAAAATTTAAATATAAGATAAAATAAAAATAGTCATATATTTAATATTTATTTAATAGTTTATTTAATAATAATTATAAATTAAATAATGAATGAAAATAAACTGTTTAAAATATATATTTATACATATAAATATTTAAAATTACATATTAAAGTATTTAAATTTTTATATTTAAATTAAAACTTAAATATTTTAAAATATTTTATTTTTTACAATTACATGTAACAAAAATTCATAAACTTATTTATCTTTAACATTGCTTTTAATTAACTTTTAAAATTAATTTTAATTACTTTTTAAATTAATTAGCTAATTTTATTTAGCCCTCTCCCCACCCTATAGAAGGTAAAATGAGTCTTGAAGATAATTAGGAAAACTCTAAGGCCCAGGTGAAGAAGTAGACCCTTCCAGGCATGGGTGATAATCAGTGCAAATATACAGGGTAGACATAAGATACTATCATGTCAGAATAACAGCAAATAGACAAGCATATCCTGATTGTAGAAAGAAATAAAGCTTTAGAAGACTGTCTTGGTGGGAAGCAACCAGGTGGTGAAGCACTTTAAAGCTTTGTCAAGAGCTTTAAATGCCAAGCAGATGATTTCATATTTGATTTTGGAGGCAATAGGGAGCCACTAGAGTTTATTGAGTGGGACCATGGTCAAGACCTCCATTTTAGGAAAGTTATTTTGGCATCTGAGTGGTGGAATGGAAAGGAAGAACCAGGTGAAAGAAAACACAAGAAAGAAGGATGACTGGAGCTTGAAGACGGATTGGGGTGCATGCTCTACAGTATGTGGATGGAGTCAGGGTGGTGGTGGTGAGAGGGGTGGAAGGAAGATCCAAAGACCCTGGAGTCATGGAGATCTGGGCTCAAATTTGGCCTTAGACACTTCCCAACTGTGTGACCCTGGGCAAGTCACTTGACCTCTGTTGCCCTCAGTTTTCTCATCTGCAAAATGGGGATAATGAGAGCACCTGCTAGGTATCTCAGAGCTATTGTGAAGATCAAATGAGATAATAATTGCAAAGGGTTTAGCACTGATGGCTGGCATAGAGTAAGCACTATATTAAATGTTTTCTACTTTGTAACTTTCACCCATTGTTTCTTTTTTCCCCTCAGGCTCAAAGCATCCCTCTTTCAACTGACAATTCATTCAAATACCTGAAGATGGTCAAGAGATTCCCCTTAAATCTTCTATTCTTCTAGCTAAACATCCCCAAGTCCTTTAGAGGATTCTCCTATGACAATGACATGTCTTGCATCCTAGTTGCCTCTCTCTGTCTCTGTCTCTGTCTCTCTCTGTCTGTCTGTCTCTCTCTGTCTGTCTCTGTCTGTCTGTCTGTCTGTCTGTCTGTCTGTCTGTCT
>NC_058132.1:587871421-587961734 GCF_016433145.1 Gracilinanus agilis | reverse complement strand
GGAGAGGGAGAGGGAGAGGGAGAGGGAGAGGGAGAGGGAGAGGGAGAGAGAGACTGTGGACATGGGAGAGCTTACCCAGGTGGCTCAGAAGGATAGTTGATGGAAAATGTTGCTAAAGATGATCCTTTTTAGAATCTCTCCATCTTTCAAAGAGCAGATGGTTTCTTGCAAAATGCTAACCTTGGGGGTATCCTGGTAAATAATTGCAAATTTGGGAGTTCATGGATTAAGCCCTCTATAGAAAGAAGAGGCACTCCCAAGCAACATGCCTCTGAAAGAAAGTAGAACATCAAATGGATCCCATAGTTAGAAGAGGTATTCTGAACAGAATGCTTCTTGGAAGAAGAAAGGGGTCACCCATGCATGTAGCCCTGTAACTGGAGGAACAGATCTTTTTATTGAAAGAGGCTAAAGCCTGATAAAGGGAGGGAGAGATCAGAACATCTCTACCTCCAATTATTTCAGGGACTTGTTTGGACAGTGAAAGTCCACCAGGAAGGGAATTACCTGTCAAGCAGCCCCAAAAGGTGTTTGCTTTCTGAGGGGTGTAGATTTTTAGGTTGTAATACTGATAGCAACCCCAAGTCCAAGTCCCTTCTAAGAAAAATTGATGAACTATTTATTGTAAACACTTGGTGTGTTCTTTGTATCCCTTATGAGTTTCTGTGGATCTTCTGTGCCTTCTGCTCAGTCATGAGATTCCTGTATCCAAGTGTATAGTTTAGTGACTTTTATCCCATCAACCTTTTCATTTTCTCTTTCCTTCTCAGTAGAGTTCCTGGACTAATATTTTACTGTGAAAAGAGATCATTTGCTACGAGTACATATGTATCAAGTACTTATTATGTGCCAGGCACTATGCTAAGGGATGTGAATGCATCTTCTATGGGATAAATCAAGGCTGTTCTTTGCCCACTATGCAATTGTTTCCTTGAATGCTTGTATGGGAGCTGGAGACTATGCTTTCTATATTTGTTTTTTAAAAGTTATTATTTTCTATATTTTTAGAAAAATTTTCCATGGTTACATGATTTGTGTTCTTACTTTCCCCTTCACCCCCCCCCCCCATAGCCAACATGCATTTCCACTGGTTTTAACATGTGTCATCTATCAAGACCTATTTCCATATTATTGATAGTTGCATTGGTTCAACTATTTGTTTTAATTTTTATTTTAAATTAAATTAAAAATTGTAATTTGTTTTAATTTTAATTTAATTAACATATTAATTAGATGTTGAATAACAGAGAGAATTTTTTTGGAGGGGGGTACCTAGGATCAGACATGGTTGGTGTGATCCCCAAACTTGGGTAGTTTTGAAGGCCTTGGGCCATGGGTTTCAATAAATACAAAGTAATTTCTGAGGAGAAGGAAACTATTGGGGAGAATAAGAAGAGGCTTCCTTTCAGAGGTGGCCTTGAAGGGGTTCTAAGAGGCAGAAGAGAGGTCAGAATGTGCTATAGACATGGGGAAAAGTTTGAACAAAGGTACCAAGATGGGAGAAAGGAATATCATTTGTTGTAATTGAGCAAGCCAGCCAGTTTGCTTAGAATATAGAGTATGTAAAGGAGATACTATACAATAACCCTGGGAAGGAAATTTGGAGCTGGTAAAGGGTTATGATGGCCAAAGAGAGGAATGTGATTTTGTCCTAGAGGTAATATTGCTCCTTGAGAAAAGGGAGTTTCAAGTTCAATCCTGTAATTTAGGAATATCATTCTGACAGTTGTGTGGAGGACAGATTGATGGGGGGAAAGACTTAATGTAGCAGGAACAGTTAGAAGGGTATTGAAATAGTCCAGATGTGATGAGGATCTGAATTAGTGAGGAGAAGGAGATGAATGCAAGAGGTATTGTAGCGAAAGAATCAACAAGATTTAACAATTGATTGGATATTAGGGTATGAGAGAGAAGGATGAATCAAGGATCAATCAATCAACAAGTATTTTATTTTATTTCTTTTGTAATGTTAGTCTGTATTTATTTTTTAAAATATTTTATTTTTTAGAAAAATTTTCCATGGTTACATGATTCATATTTTTACTTTCCCCTTCAGCCCCCTTCACTCCTCCCATAGCCAAAGTGCATTTCCACTGGTTTTAACACGTGTCATTAATCAAGACTTATTTCCATATTATTGATAGTTGCATTGGTGTGGTTGTTTCGAGTCTACATCCCCAATCATGTCTGCATCAACCCATATGTTCAAGCAGTTGTTTTCTTCTGTGTTTCCACTCCTGTAGTTCTTCCTCTGAATGTGGGTAGCATCTTTTCCATAGATCCCTCAGAATTGTCCTGGGTCATTGTATTGCTGCTAGTACAGAAGTCCATTACATTCAATTTTACCACAGTGTATCAGTCTCTGTGTACAATGTTCTTCTGGCTCTGCTCCTTTCACTCTGCATCAATTCCTGGAGGTCTTTCCAGTTCACATGGAATTCCTTTAGTTCACTATTGCTTTGAGCACAGCATATACCACAATTTGTTCAGCCTTTCCCCATTTGAAGGGCATACCCTTGTTTTCCATTTTTTTTTGCCACCACAAAAATCCCGGCTATAAATATTTTTGTGCAAGTCTGTTTATCTATGATCTCTTTGGGGTACAAACCCAGCAATGGTATGGCTGGATTGAAGGGCAGGCAGTCAATTAACAAGTATTTTAGTAAACACCTACTATGAGCGGGGCACCATACTAGGTACTAGGGACATATGTACTCTAATAGGTATAGGCTTTAAAAGTATAAAGGCAGATTTTTGCAAGTATATTGGGTAAAGCCTTGGCTGGAAGTCATGGACATTCTGAATAGAATGCAGGGGGTAGGGAGGAGAGAGCTAAGCAATAGACATTGCTGTTTTGTGAGGGGTTTGGAGCAGAAGTGCAATCAGCAGTCCCTATTTGACCTGGGATCTTGGAGAGTGGTGAAGGTTTATAAGGATAAAAAATAATAAAGGCTGCTCTAAATATAAAAATTAGTATTTTAATTAAAGCCATGCTGATAGATAAAGTCATTAGACCACGCGCTTGTAAGAATTCAAAACTGCCGCCTGCACCATTATTACCTCCCATCTCTTCCTGAGTCTTCTGGCCAAGAGACCACTCCCCCCTAATCCAGGAGATTTAAACTGTTCTGTGTGGAGACGTAGGCGTCCCCACGCCCAAAGAACCGGAACCAGAAACCCGTTGGACCACGGGAAATGTAGTTTGATAATTTCCACGTGTCCATAGAAAATACATATATATATATATATATATATACTTAAAGATGGCATCTCCCAAATTTCATTCTTACAGGTTGTAAAGGCTGAAGACATCATCCTGCAAGTCAATTCTGAATAGGGAAAAGGCTTGTGTTTTGGTGTACAGTTTGCAGCCATCTCTCCCTACCTGGTTACTTTTGGATCATCGGCTGTGGAGGAGTTAGTTCCTGGTACCCTGAAGACATCTCTGGATCAGTTGTGAGCCCCAAACCCAAGCCCTCTTCCTCAGGTCCTTAGTCAAGATATCAAACCTGGCAGAAGCTAGGTTGGCTAAGGAACTTACCCTTTTGACTCCAGTCCTGGGCAGTTAGACATAGTTTCACCTCACCCCCTCTCCTATCCTCTCAAAAAACAGTTAAACTGTTTCCCTGTATGTTTTCTTCATACCTTGAAGTTCCCATAGTATGTGTATTTATTATACTCTGAGTTTATCTCTTGTCTAGATGGAGCAGGGTGTTAGTTAGGCCTGTCACTTCTGTCAACAGTCATTTCCCCTAACAGTTAAACCCAGTTTCCCTAACTTGTTAAGTCCCCACCTATTGTCCATTCCTGTCTCCTGCTCACCCTTCTGAACCCACATATAATATTTAAGTTATCACTCCTGGTTTTTCCTTTAAGAGTACAAAGAATGACACAATTCCTATTTGCAAAATGCTTACATTCTAATGGGAAGATAAGTGCATATATCAATATAAAGAGCATAAATATGAACTGAATAAATACAAATATATGCAAAAAACCGAGGTGACTGGAATGAAAGTGATGTCTTTAACAGAAAAGGGGAAGTTAGGAAGATAGCAGGGTTGGGGAGAAATATAATGAGATCTGTTTTAGGAATATTGTTTGAGACTCTTATGGGATATCCAGATGGAAATGTCAAATGGGTAGTTGATACAGAATAAATAAATGGGGGAGTTATCTGTAGAGAAATGATAGTTGAATTCATGGAAACTGATGAGATCACCAAGATAGAAAATGTAGAGAAGAAAAGAGAACCCTGAAGATAATACTAAAGTAGACCCTGCAATGATGGACAGGACATGCAGGATGATGGAACAGAGGAAATTGAAAAGGAGTAGCCAGAAAGATGGGAGGAAAACCAACAGAGGCAAATGTCATGAAAACCAAGGGAGAGGAGCAGTGAGAGGGTACAGTGGATAAAGTGCCAGGCCTGAAGTTGAGAAGGGCTGGGTTCAAACATGGCCTCAGATACTTCCTTAGCTTTGTGACCCTGGGCAAGTTACTTAACCCTGTTTTCCTGCCCTTCCCCTTCTGTCTTGGAGTTACTAAGACAGAATATGAATTCTTTTTTTTAAGGGAGAAAACCAAAAAGAGAAGAGAAATAGTATTCAGGAAATGTGGTAATCAACAAGGTTAAATGCTATTGAAAGGTCAAGAAGAATGAATACTGAGAAAAGACACCTGGATTTTTCAGTTAAGGGATCACTGATAATTTTGGTGAGAGAAATTTTGGTTGAGCAATGAGGTTTGAAGGCATATTGTAGAAGACTGACAAGTGAATGAGAAGAGAGAAAGTTTCAACAGTACAATTTTTTCTAAAGGTTGAGAAAGGTAGGAGAGATATAGGACAATAACTTGAGGGAATGGTAAACATTCAGTCAATTAGCCATTTATTACATACTTACTATGTCCCAGGTATTATGCTAAGGGATGGGAATGCAAAGAAAAGCAAAAGAATAAGGTCAATAAAAGGTTTAGAAGAATATGAGAGACTGGGGCATATTTGTTAGTAGTAAGAGGGCACTTTTTATGTAGGAAGGGTTTGAAAATTAGAGAGATAGAATTGATTATGGGTACAAACTGCCAGAAAAGATAGAAGGGGATGGAATCAAGGGCACACGTCTATCAGAAACAAGTACCACAGGAGAAAATGTAGGATGATGTCAAGGGGTTTTAGGATCTAAAACAGAATAAAGGAAGAAACTCAAAATGCATTATCTTTTTTCACAGTAAAACATTATTAGTCCAGGAACTCTACTGAGAGGGAAAAGGGAGAAGAAAAGGTTGGTGAAGGAAAAAAAAAGTCACTAAACTATACACTTTGAGCCAGGAATCTCATGGCTGAGACTATATTCTTCTTTATTTTTTGTGATAGTAACAAATAGGAATCAAAGCAGGTAAGGACTGACTGGAGGGATAGTTGAACAAATTGTGCTATATTATGGAATACCACTGGGTCAAATGAAATGAGAAATATGAGGAATTCAGAAAGTCATGAGAAAATCTTTATGAACTCATAGAGAGGGAAGTAAGTAGAGCCAGAAGAACAACATGATATTATTGTTATATGAAGATATAACATGAACAATATGAAGAACTCTAATAATGCAAATGAAAACCAAACTGAAAAGTAGTTGTAACATAATGACCAATTATAATGACCAATCTTGTCCCAGGAGATAAAAGGTGAAATGCTTTTTCCTTCTCTCCATCAATGGGAGGATGATTACAGATGTGAAATGTTGCTTCTACAGATGCTGTATTTGTTCTTTAGATATAGACAGACAGCTATATAGGGATAGATGATAGATGATAAATATAGGCCATATTAAAATGGGTGATAGTGAAAAGATGAAATCATATTTATTGCTTTTATATCATTTATTGTAAAATCAAGTTATCTCATATTCACTTTTAGGTTGTATCTGTAACTAGGATGTTAGAAAGGGTAGTCTCAGTTGTCAATTCAACGTGTATAAGCAGTAATAGATAAGGAGAAGAGTTCGCTTAAGAGCTCCTATGATCAACCTTGGAATGTTAAGTAAACAGCTTGACTAAATCCTGATTCTGGATAAAGATAACAGAAGTGATCATAGAATCAGTTGTAAAATTAGAAATTTATTACTAACATTTACTTTTCTAGGAATTTATGTCAATAACGTTCCTCAGATTTTATGACTCAGAGTGATGACTCTGTTTACCTTTATGTCTTTTCTTAAGAGTTATTGACTGAGAATATTAGTTATAAGATCAATAAAATGCTTGGACCTTGTGCTAGAATTCATCTACTATTAGCTAACATTCTTTGAGTATGTAGGTTTTGTTAATCAATGTTTTGTTTCAACTGTCAAAAGCCTATAAAAACAACTGAGTATCCACAAGATGGCTTTCATCACAGTCTGGATGTTGATGTGACACTGACTCCATTTGCCCACAAATTAAGTCAGTTTTCAGCTCAGAATTATGGCCCATAGATTTCTTTATTTCTTATAATAAATAGTCAGATAGAGACAGAAGATAGAGGATAAAGATAGGTGATAAATAAAATAGATGATAGAGATAGAAGATAGATGATAAAGAGAGGTGATAGATTAAAATAGATGATAGAGATAGAAGATGGAGGATAAAGATAAGTGATAGATAAAAATAGATGATAGATAGAGATAGAAGATAGAGGATAAAGATAGGTGATAGATTAAAATAGATGATAGAGATAGAAGATAGAGGATAAAGGTAGGTGATAGATTAAAATAGATAGATAGAGATGACAAAGATAAGTAATAGATTAAAATAGGTGTTAGATTTACAGACCAAGAGACAATAGATTAGTGATTAAATAGACAGGTGATTAAAACAGATGATAGACAGATAGATGATAGATAATAAAATAGATGACATTAAAATAGATGAAACATAGATGATAGATTAGACAGATGATAGATGATAAGGATAGGTGATAGATTGAAATAGAATATAGACAGAGATAGATGATGGATGACAATGATAGATAGCTAAATAGAGTATTTATTAAGCAGGTATTATGTGCCAGGCATTGTACAATGCCCTGGGAATTCAAGTAGAAGAAAAAAGAAAGATAATCTTTAACAGAAGTTATATTCTAATGTGGGAAGACAGGAATATATAAGAAGAGTGGTAAAAAGTCAGGAGAAGGGCAGTGGCAGAAAGGGAGTGAAGTCATCTGGGGAGTAAAGGGCTGAGCCAGGTTTGAAGAGGATAGCACCTGTGGATATTCCTTAAACAGAGGAGGGATTTACCAATTGAAAGACAAGTTGGAGGGGAGGAAGTGTGTTTTTGTTTTCTCCTGGAAGTTATGGGCTAAGCTGGATAAGTTAGTAGTTTCTACTTTATTTTTCCCTCCTACATTAAAAGAAAGGCTTCAATTCATGTGCATGTGTGTGTTTTGTTGGGGGTGGTAAGCAAGATTGGGGGAAGTATATTGGGAAAGCAAAGTGAATGTAAAATGCAAGTCATCAATAGTTTAAAAAATAAAATAAAATACCCAGCATGGTTCTCTAGGCATGTTTATCTGGCCAGATTCCCTTAGTGGTTAGCCTACTTTCTGTTTGTAAATGATGCCACATTAACTTTTTCATTAAAGTTATTGCTTGAGTAGCTAATGACTGGGAATGTAACCACTGTAGGTCATTGCTCCATTTGGGCCCCAGCTGGAAGTTCTTTTGCTATTTACCTTTTTGCATGTTCCATAATAATTTTTGCGACCCATTAGTACAAAATTTCTGATATGATCTTGCCAGTTACCTAAATTCAAAAGCAACAACCAAATGTGCATAGTGTATCCTGAATGATGCGCTGAATTTGGAGTCAGGGGACCTTGTTTCAAATTCCAGATCTGATGTTTACTATATCTATTAATGATGGGAAAGCTATTTCCTCTCTTTAGACTTCATAGTCATCTTCTATGAAATGAAGGGGCTAGATAAGATGACCTCTAAATTCTTTTAGTTCTAAATCTGTGATTCTATGAACTTTGATCAAACATTATCTCTTCCTTCATGGAGTTGACAGTCTGGTGGAAAGATAAGAACCCAAGCTGTATAGCTATAATAAACAATATTATGTAAGTAGTATATTAGAGGGAGACAAAACAAAGTGCTATGAGATCTGACCAAACAGTTCATTATCCCAGGTAGACTGAGGCTGGGGAGAAGGAGGAGGATATCAATGAAGGTTTCATAGAGGAGCTGGTATTTGATTTGGCATTTAGAGGATGGATAGGAGTTCAGCAAGTGAATAGAGTGAGGGACTACACTCTAGTAACAAGAGGAATTATGTAGGAAAAAAGCAAAGGACAGGATGTGTTTAGGGAGCAGAATAGTCTGATTTAGCTGGAGTACAGAGCATGTTGGGGCATATAACATGAAATAAGACTGACTGAAATGGTAAGGGGAAGTTAATATATAGTGTATATGTTGCCCATGTAGGTTCTGTGTGTATTTATAGGGCTTGTCTAAATGGGGAGGTTTGAATACATATTTCTCAACTTTTGCCCATTTCTTTTCAAGTGAGAGTTTGATTCTTGTCTGATGGGGAATAGGAGAGTGGGTCCATGACTCTGCTCTCTTGAGAGGAGATACTAAACTAGAATCATATTTCTTTGTTCCCCTAAATATTTTAGATAAAAATTATTTTAGGTTCAAATTGCTTTCTTGGTCACTCCTTCTTAAAGGGAAAAGATTGACTCAAACTTATGTCTTAAGGTTTGACTTCCTTCCTACAAAATAGTAGTTACACACAAAAACCCACCCCATAGAAGGTAGTGAATAGGTGACAGATCTATTTATCTAAGGAGCAGATATCAAACAGAAACCAGAGAAATTCTTATTGATTAGGATTTATCAGAAAATGCCAAAGAGAATGAGCGTATCTAATGAAAGCATGGTAACTCAGGTCAATGGATAGGATTGGGGAAGAGACAGAGAGACAGAGACAGAGATAACAGAGAGAGTCTGAAATCATGTAGAAACAAAAAAGGTCTCTCTTTTTCCAAGACCTCATGCCAACTCTACCCCTCATGCAGATAACATGGTATCATCTCTGCCAATGAGAAGAGTCATACAAATACTCCAGGCTTGAACCCTAAGGTACATCAAATTGAGCTTTGAATGCTAGACAGAAGTCCTTCATAGGCAAAAGGAAGGTGCTGAAGTTTTTTGAGCAGGAGAGAGACATGACTACAACAACTGGTCTTATAAAGATACTAGGAATGTCTTACTCAGTTGTACTGAAGACTTTTTTAATCCTCACCAAAGTTCTTTACATGAATTTTGAAGGATTTTAGGTGAAATGCATTAGACAGTATCTTAGAAACATAGCACTGTAGAGTTGCAAACCTGTTCCTGAACCAAGACCTTCTGTATAATATTACTATAAATAGTCACCTATCCTCTATGTGAAGACCTCCAATTAAGGGCAACCAGACTGTGTCTCAATTTAACTATTAAGAAGTTTTTTCTTATATCAAGTTTAAATCTCCTGTGTAATTTTCACTTAGAGCTCTATTCTCTGGGGCTAGGCAGAATACATGTGATCTTTTTTCCACATGACAACCTATTTAGTATGAACATAGTTATCATATCACATCTGTCCTAAGTTTTTCCTTTTCCAGGAGAGATATTTTAAAGTTCCTCTAATAGATTCTCTTATAGTATTGCCAGTTCCCTTACCATCTTACTTTCCCTCTTTTATGTATGTTCTAGTTTGTTGGTGGCATTCCCCAAATGTGACTTCCAGAAATGAATATATTAGTCTAGGCTGAGTCTGACCAGGAATGATTACAGTAGGATGATCATTTCCTTAATCCCGGATATTGAGCTTTTCTCAATGCAGCCTAAAATATTTGCTCTTTAAAATTTCATCGTCTCACTATTGACTCATAAAAACATGCAGTCCTATCTGGGTGATTATTTGTTCTGTACTTTTTTGGTTGATGCTGTTTCCCGCCTGGTTCTGTAGGTTATTTTTCAACCATAAAGGATCTTTTTTAACCTCAGAGGTTATTACTGTCTTGCAGCTTTTCCTCCTCCGGTGTCATTCCAGGGTATGCATTTGGGGTATGTGGAAGCTTTTTTTTTTTTTTTTTTTTTTTTTACTTCTCTCCTACATCAAGTCCAGGACTCCTTCCAGTTATGTTATGCTTCAGGTTCTTAACACATCCCTCCAATTCCACTGCAGACCTTATATTCCTCTACCTCATCAGTGTCACCCAGATATCCTGTTCTTTGCTTGACTCCTATCCCATTGTTACATCCCCACCTATTTCCAACTACCTTGGACCAACTCCCTGCTGTCCCTATGGTCCACTGCTTTCTCCTCTTATTGTGCTCTTTGCAACTCTATTTCTACCACTCACAAACTTTCCTGCTTTCAGAATCTCTTCTGTATTCATTCTACCTTGTTTAGAGACAGGAGTGATGTTTCACCTTGTTCATTCAGGTTTGATGTTAAGATAAAGTGAGGTCTCATAAGTCATTGAAAAGTCAATAAAAGGAGGTTTATTTAGCCCTAATATAACAAGAATATGCAACAAGGATAGAGTAGCACTTAACTTTCTAAAGGGGTTCCCTTTTTTCTCCATATGGAAGCATATTTGGGTAGCAGAGTGGGTATGGGGATTTGAGTGTTCTTCGGATGTCTGCCTTATCAGGAGGACACTAACTCCATGTGGGAGGGATCTAGTCTGTCCCGAGATGACCAGAAAGCCTCCTCACCACAGACAGAGGTCGCTGGAACAAATGTCCACAAAGACAAAACTTGCACCTTACTTACCCCACCCTGGACCCAATTCTAGTTCTGTCATTGAAAGGAAAATCTAGCCTAACTCATGATGAAGGGGAGAAGGAAGCCTTGGTAGATAGATACTGGTCCTATCACATACTCATCTCTACTCAAATCTACTTACTAATCATTGGTTTTGCCTTAAGAATTCTACATCTTTAGTTTCCCTCTCTGATACTGGCTCCTGCTTCCCTATACTTTTGATTGCAAATGGCATGGAAGGAGAGTTTGCATACCTCACTTCCACTTTCGGATCCTTACACTACCATCACTCAGTGGTTCCTTTGACGTTCATGACATTCAGACAGACCCACCTTCTCTGGAATCATCTTGTCAACCTTTGGTGTCATCTGTGGCTTCCCTGCTTTCTTTAAATATCATTATAGCTTCCTTGTTACCTGACCTTCCCAATGGGACATCTGCATCCACATTAGTCTTTCCTGCCCAATTGTTGTTGTTTAGTTGCTTTCAGTCATGTCGGACTTTCTATGATTCCATTCAGGGTTTTCTTGGCAAAGATACTGGAGTAGTTTGCCATTTCCTTCTCCAACTCATTTTATAGATGAGGAAACTGAGGTCATCAGGGTTAAGTGACTTGCTGGGTCACATAGCTAGGAAGTTTCTGAGGCCAGATTTGAATTTAGGGCTTCTTCTCTCTAAGTCTGGCTCTCAATCTACTGAGCCACCTAGCTGGCCCTCCCTGGCCAATAGTTTGTTTAAATTCACAGTTGTTTGGTGTTATTACCCATTTATGACAAGTGGCATCTAACCTGGCATTGGTCAAGAAATGTCAGTGAATTCTCATCAGTACAAGAACTCCAGCTTGTAGATTGGGTGGTAGCTCTTACTGTTATCATTAAGGCCTCTAATGGCAAATGCAACTGGTTTCTGGTCATCAGTGTTCTTTCTGTATAGGACTGACTACTATGCCCTTTAAGAAATCTACGTATGTATATATGTTTATATATGTATATGTGTATCTATGAGGATGTGAGTAACAATAACTTAGAAATCTTTGCTTTGAAGTGGACTTTTGAACTTCTGGGAAGTTCAAAAATATGTTTGGAGTGAAGATTCAAGTATAGACTGACTGATAATAATCTATTGACATTTCAGATATATGCATATATAGTCTATCTAATTTCTTATCTACATTATCTGTATATCTATCTATCTATCCATCTATCCATCCATCCATCTATCTTTCTATCTATCTATCTATCTATCTATCTATCTATCTATCTATCTATCTATCTATCTATCTGGTGATAGGCTTATTTGGATCTGAATAGACAAGTTGATGCAGTGAACTTTGCAGTTGATGTTGATGCAGTTGAGCCTTTGAAAATGTCTCCATGTCTATCTACCCATTGATCTTCAAAGGGCTTTGTGACCTTTGAAGACAAACTGACTTTTCTTGGTCTTCTGTTTTTGGTTCTATTCTCTCATGGAAGCCCAAGTGAGATCATTCGGTGGTTTAGCAATAAGAATTCCAATGTTGACCACCACATCCTGGACCAGTTCTTAGAAACTGAAGATTCTGTGGCCATGGATGAGCCAGAAGCATTTTTTCTCCTTTTGTTGTTGCATAGCTTACTAAAAGCATACTTTGAAGAAGTTCTACAAAAATGACACTTGTCTTTTGAAATTTTCAGACCATTTTCTTCTAGCTGATCAAAGCATCCTGATCTCTTTGGCAAAATCAAGACATTATAAAACTAACAATATACCTAAAGAATGCATTCTCAGCCTTTTACTATTTTAATTTCTGTTTTATTTAAATTAAATGACCATACTTTCCCCTGCAAGAATATAGTCAGTTTTGCTAGATAGTTGATTCTTGGTTGTAGACCAAGTTCCCTTGCTTTCTGGAATATTATATTCCATACCATCTGGTCCTTCAATGTAGATGCAGCCAGATCCTGTGTTATCCTAACTGTGGTTCCCTGATATCTGAATGACTTCTTTAAGAAGCATCTAAGGATGCTTGTAATATTTTTTTCTTTTATCTGGCAATTTTTGAATTTGGCTATAATATTCCTGGGAGTTGTCAGTTGTGGATTAAATGTAGGAGGTGATCTGTGGATTCTTTCAATTTCCACTATTCCCTCTTGTTTGAGAATGTTGGGGCAGTTTTCTTGGATAATTTCCTATAGGATGATGTCCAGGTTTTTTCTTTTGTCATGATGTTCTGTTAGACCAATAATTCTTAAATTATCTCTCCAAGATCTGTTTTCCATATCTGAGGTTCTACCAATGAGGTGTTTCATATTTTCCTCAAAATTTTCATTCTTTTGATTTTGTTTTATGGATTCTTGATGCCTTGTGAAGTCATTTGCTTCTAGTTGTTGAATTCTAATTTTTAAAGACTGTATTTAATTCCTGGATTTTTGGTCATCCTTTTCCTTTTGGTCTGATCATTTTTGTAGGTCATCTTTCATGTTCTTTGCTTCATTTTCCAGCTGGTCAATTTTGGATTTCAAGACACTATTTTCTTGTTTTAGTTCATGCATTTCCTTTTTCCAATTGCCTTCAGCCTCTCTTGATTGTTTTTTGAGTTCTTGAATTAATTGAACTTTAAGTTCTTGAGTTAATTGAATTTTGAGATCTTCCAAAGCCTGTGTCCAATTTGCTGGAGTTTCTTTGGTTTTTCTTGGAGTTCCTTGATATTCTTCTATTTAATTTGCACTTTTTTTCACTTCCTGGAAAGAAGCTGTCAATTGTAATTTCTTTTTGCTTTTTCTGTTGTTTACTCATATTTTTTCCTTCTTTCCCTTCTGTACCTTCTCTGCTCTGCAGATTAGGTTAAGCAGATAGTTTTAATGAGCTTTGATGTAAGATCTTCCCCAGCTGGCAACAGAAGTTTGTAGCTACTTTCTCTGCAGTCAATGGGGGAGGGGTGTTGGAGTTTTCCTGTCCTCTGAAGACTTCTTATCTATCTTATTGATGGGATTAAGCAGGTTGATCCATAGAGCTTGGTGTGCCCTGAGGCTAAAACCTTGGGAGAAGAGTGTGTGGGAAGATGGAGCCTTTTTTACTGTATCTAGATTGTCTCTCTACCTTTCTCCTCTAGCCACCTCCCTGTATTTGTGTTCAATGCCCTGAGCCTGGTGCCAGCAAGGCCCTCTCTCCCGAATAGTGCATTTGCCTGCTCAGAGATTCCAGGAGCCACTGGAGACTCAGCACAGCATGTGGGGGAAGGGTCTTGGGATTCCCCTTCTTCCTTACCCTCAAACCCAACAGTTCAAGAATTCAGGCCTTTTTCTTGGTGTACTTCTTGAACTGTCCATCAGCTCTGTCCTGTTGTTAGATTTGGTTTTCTTTCCCCTCAAAGCTCTTTGTTTTTTATCTCAGTGTAGAAGGGTATGGAGGTCTGAAGTTTTGCTCTATCTAAGCTGCCATCTTCCCAGAATCCTCTTATTTTAGTTCCTGGTGTCAGCCTTACTCTTCTTATCACCAGTACCATGCAAAGTCAAGCCCAGAAGTTTAACTACCCAACACTCTATTTTTATTTCTTTGGTTTTATAGTGTTTTCACTTTGTTCACTGCTTGTGATTTTCTTGTTTGATTTTTTCCCTCTTCTTTTTTGAACCTTACCTTATGTTTTAGAATTGATACTAAGTATTCGTTCCAAGGCAGCAGAGTGGTAAGGGGTAGCCTATTGGGGTTAAGTGACTTGTGTTAGAAATAAAGAATTCTGGACCATCATCCTGAGTCGAAGATCCATCTTTAATTGTGGGAAATTAGAGCTGTAGGTCTCACCAAGCCCAGTCTATGGCAAAGATCTCATTTAGATAGATGTACCACAGTCTGTTTTATGGGATTTTGACAGTCATTTAACAAAAGTGATTAATAAAACCAAATGTACAGCATTTGCTACTGAAGTAGGAAATATTTGCTAAGAGAGTTAATAAATTCCAATAAAGGTTTAAGCTAGGCAGGCCCCGTTTGCTCTTGCTCTTCTGGTAATTTAGCACCAATTAAGACTCTGTGTTTGTACATCAGAAGAATTTACAAAGATCAGGACCTTTGGCAAATGTTTCAGTCTCTAGAATGTATAGTTCATGGTATGTCACAAGCACCATTCATCTTTACAGAATGAAAGTTGCAATAACAGAATATGGGAATGAATCTGATCAGGATACAATTTTTGGTCATCTCTAATTGATACTACAAATAATATATTGACATAATCAGATTTAACTTATTATACTGATTCTGGGAGTAAACTTAAAGATAAGCCAAAAGGTACCTCTCTGGGCTCTAAACTTTGAGGAACCTATAGTGAATCTAAATCCTTCACAAAAGCAAATACTATCTTGTCTTGGTACTGCATTCCTAATTTCTACTACTGATTCACTGATGGTTTCTGTTATTTTTATCAGGAATCAGGATTCAGTCAGGCTGTGTACCTAACTTTCCAAAGTCAATAACAAAAGCTCTTACTGTTATTGGTAGCTATAATATTCAAATACCCCACACTGTATCTATCTTTTCTATTACTATGGTTAATATTAAATTATTATAATTGATACCTTATACATGGTTTACCAACTGGGTCTTACTCTTTCTAAAATCATAGTTGCAGTTACCAACCTAAATGACTTCATGTGATTCCTTGTTTTATGATCACTGATATAAAAGTAATAAAGGCAATTTCCTTTTCATTTGCTCAAGGTGACATAGGTAGGAAGTGTCTGATGGCAGATTTGAACCAGGATCTCCCATCTCCTGGTCTGGATTTCTGTTCACTGAGCCACCTTGCTGCCCCTTTTGTCCTCTTTAATCAGATTGGCTAAAGGATCACCAATTGTGTCAGGCTTTTTCAAAGAACTAGCTTTTTGTTTAATTTATCATTTCTATGTTCTTTTGGGTTTCAAATTTATCAATTTGACTTCTAGTTTTCTGTCTCCTCTTGTAGTTATTTTGGGTTTCTAATTTTTAAAAATGATTATTTGGTTCATTAATCCTTTCCTTTTCTTTTTTCATTAATGTATGTTTTTAGGGGTATAGTTTTTCCTCTTAGGAAATTTTTCTATCTTATTTCATCATCATCATTACCTTTTAACATAATTATTATCCATCACTTTCTTTTTTTATTTTATTTTATTATATTATTCAGTTCCTTCTTCCCCTCCCCACACCATAGAAGGCATCATCCAGGAAAATATATAGATTTACCTATCCCTTTCAAATGGGAGTAGACAAAGATATTTTAAAGATGAGGATTCTCAGGCTGAGAGAGAGTTCATCATCTGTCCTGGGTCAAATTGCTTGTAAGCAACTAAAGTACCATTCAAATGCAGGTCTTCCTGACCCTCTGTTCAGCTCTCGATCCACTATTCTTTAATCACGCATTCTTGACACAGAGTAGAAAAATGTGAAATTCCTACCATTGCTGTTCTAACTTTTTTCCTAATGTAGCTGAGTAGACTTTCCTGTTAAGATGCTGACTTCCACTAATAAAGCTCTGTTGTTCTTGTGAGTTCCTTGGTGACAAACACATTCTAATATCTTGAGAGATATTATAATCCCAATGTTACATTCCTATCTATTTTCAACTCTCCTGGACCTATAGGGACCCTCAGTCCCTATGGTCCCCTGCTCTCCCCATTGTACTTGCAAAGAATGCACTTCTTTGAAAGAGCCATGTTTTCCTTTCCCAACGACACTGTAGACTTTCTGGCATCCTGAGAGCTTCAGAATGGCTTTCTAACCCAGCATACAATGGTGCTAGCTTCTGTGGCCATAGGCTGATAAGTAAGACTTATAATTCTCTTTTTCTAAGAAAGTTAGCTCAGTCCAGCTGAACACACATCCTCTATTTAGAGAGAATCCCTTGGACAGATGCCAGGTCCAGGCACATTGTAGTTATTATCTCCTCCACTTTACATGACATTTTTCTTGGGCAAAGCATGTCATGTTCCTGCACCATGGTCTTAGCAAAGACTCCCAAGTTGGATTTTGCATTCCATAGGAAGTGTTAAGACCAGGAAACCACCAATCTCTGTATACTATTTGTCATCTATGCAAAGCCCTTCTTTAATGGGCTCTCACCTAACCAAATAGGGGCCAGACTAGGACTTCTCTCTACCAGAGCATTTTGATTTTCAAAGAATGAATAAGAGGCAAAGGATATTAGACAATATCTAGAATGACTGGCTCAAGGATTGTCCTGCTTTTTTTTTTTTTTTGAAGTGTCGTTTCGATTTGCAAAGCTCCAAGTAGAAAGTACAAAAAAGGCGACTTTGCTTTAAACAAAGACAACAAAAAAGCACAGACTGGACCTTTCTGAAAAAGAATATAAATAAAACTTTAGCAGCTGCTTAAACAGTGAGGGCCAATCCCAAAGGCATGTCTGCAAAGTGTCCAATTTTCCAGATAAGGAAACTGAGGCTTAGTGAGATTAAGTGACTTTTCCATGGCAAAATCAGGTCTTTTGACTCCAAATTCAATGTTTTTTTTCATCACACCAAACAAAGAGGGCTGAATGATAACAACTATGACTCAGTTTCTTGTCCTATGTAACTTCTTGGAAGAATATTTACCTCTAAGGAAAATTGTACTGAGTCATTTAGAATCCCAACCCTGGATTATACGAGGCGAGTCTGGGCATGGTGGAGCATACCTGTAATCCCAGCAGCTGGGAAGCTGAGGCTGGTTGATCCTTTGAGTTTGGGAAATCTACGCTGCAGTAGGACTAAAGTTGATTATACTTCCACATTGCCACCAATAGGATAGTAACCAAGTCTTCCTTTGGATGAATACCTATGTTGGAAGGACAGCAGATCACAGCTTCTATGCCATTCAGCAGTGGAAGCAAGCCTCTCATTGTTCTCTGTACTTCCAGCCTGGGGGAGATAGGAAGATCTGATTTTTAAAAATGTATATCATTAAAGCATCTAACATATTATCAATTACCCTGAAACAATGTTCTCTTTCCACCATCGTAAAAGGATAGATCAATATAAACACATTCAACATTTTAAGAAAAGTTATTTTTTTTACTCAACAAAAATCTATTTTCTCTTTAAGACCCTATTCTCATTATAAGGGAAAAAAGAAAGAGAAAATCCATGCAACAAATATTAATATTTAAGCAAAATCAGTTTTATATTGGCCAGGTGCAAAATAACCATATTCAGACATTCCTCGTAAATCAATTTGTCAACTAGCATTTATTAAGTGTCTACTGTGTGTTCTGTGTGTTAGGGATTGTACAAAGTACTGGGAGATAGGAAGGCAAAAACCAGTCCTTACTTTCACATAGCTCACAATCTAATGGGGAAGACAGTTGGTAAACAACTCTGTACAAACAAGATGTAGGCAGGATAAATTGGAGATGATCTCACAGAGAAGGCACTAGCATTAAGCTAGACTAAGAAAAGCTTCTTGTAGAAAGTGGGAATTTAGCTGAGACTTGAAGGAAGCCAGAGAAGCTGGGCTTCCGAGATGAGAAGAGGGAGAGCATCCTAGGCATGGGGCACAGATTTGAAAAATGCAAGGAATCTGAAGAACTCTGAAGATACTGGCTCACAAGGTCAGAGCATGTGGAGGGGAGCAAAAAGTGTAAAAAGGTTGGAAATGGAAGAAGAAACCAAGTTATGAATGGTTCTAAAAGTCTTTAAAGAAGATATTACATTTTATCCTGGATATAATAGGGGAAAGGAAGGAGAAAGGAGCTAGTATTTATTAAGCTCCTAACATGTGCGAGGCATCGTGCCAAGCACTTTACAAATACTATATCATTTGATTCTCACAACTCTGGGAGCTAGCTGCTGTTACTATCCCATTTTTAAGGTGAATAAATGAAATCAGACAGAGTTGTTAAGTAAGTTGTCCAGGGTCACACGGCGAAATAAGTATCTGAGGTTATATATGAACTCAGATCTTCCTGACTTCTGGCCAGCTCTCTATCCCCTATGCCACCTAAGCAGCCTCAGTAGGGAGCTAATTGTTTACTGAATGAGGTGGTGTGTGAATGTGTATTTGTGTGTGTATATAGGACATATTTGGACCTATGCTTTGGGCTAAGAAGAGGAAGGCAGATATAGAGTCATAGGTAATAAGTACAGTAGAATTTATTTATATCTAATTTGTATATAACTAATAGAAGAGCAGTGAAGATTGTTTTTTTTCTTTTTCAAGGATGGGAGAGATTTGGGTGTGTTTGAAAGTTACAGGGAAAGAACCAGTAGGTAGGGAGAGATTGAAGATTAAAGAGAGAAGAGAAATGATAATGGGGATAATCTGTTGGAGAAGATAGGAGGGGATGGAATCACTCCTATTATACTAACATGGGAGGAAAAGACAACTTTTTTGATTTCAGAATTGATGTTTTATTTTCTTCTCTGAGCTCTGTTGTGCTATCTATACAACTCATAGGTTTATTATCATTGCAAGTCATGATATGGCTTGGGCTTTCTTAGTCCATTCAACAGCAGAGTCTTTCTAGACTTCTATGGAAGCCAGTATTCATCTTTTTAGGGTTGTACATTTTTAGGAAAGAAACGCAAAACAGAAAAGGGAACCAGGGGCTTGGAGCACATTCTCAGGATAACTTGGGCAAGGACAGGTTTTCTCAGTCATGTGTGTATATATGGCTACCATAGTTTCCTTTACTGGAAGTCCAAGAGAGAGCTGTGTTCCAAACCAGGTACAACCCAGTGATTTGATTTGATTTTTTTAAATTTAAATTTTTAGACAATTCATTCCTTTTATTGTTTTTTCAATTACATGTAGAAACAATTTTTGAACAATTGCTTTCTGACCTTTTGCAATCCAAATTCCCTCCTTCCTTCCCCTTTCTCCTCCCCACATGGCAGACAGTCTGATATAGGTTATTCCAGGACAACCTAGTGATTTTAAAATAATCTTTCCTTGACCTGTTTTCTAGATCAGTATTTTCCCCCTTGGCTATCTTATATTTTCTTCTACTTGGACATTTGTCTCTGTTTGGTCTATGTTTAGGGAATCTGTTACTTGAGTAAAGCCCTGTTTGTAGGAAAAAAATGTCAAAACAGGAGATAAAACCGGAGATCAATCCAGTCTCAGGATCATCTAGGCCAGTGATTCCCAAAGTGGGCATTACTGCCCACTAGTGGGTGCTGCAGCGATCCAGGGGAGCAGTGATGGCCACAGATGCATTTATCGTTCCTATTAATTGCTATTAAAATTTTAAAAAATTAATTTCTAGGGCACTAAGTAATATTTTTTCTGGAAAGGGGGCAGTAGGTCAAAAAAGTTTGGGAACCACTGACTAGGCAAACACATGTTCTCACTGCCATGTGCATATAGCTGCCATAGTTGCTGAGAAGGGTAGAATGGGATGGCATGGTATATAAATCCCCTTTTCCAAAGATGCCCAAAGGGAGAGTTGTGTATTAAAACCAGACAGGACCTAAAAGAGGCTTAAAATTCTTTCTCCTCATTTTTATAACCCACAAAAGGAGCAGCTCTAACTGGCTTAGTCACCTATGATCTTTAAGTTGACCCCTAGTCATGGGGATACACAAGGACCAACCAGGAGTTACTGGTCACATATGTTCTTTAGCAGAGAGCCAGAGCAATTTGGCTCATTGAAAGGGTTGAGGACTCATGGGCAGAATTCCCCTGTCTGGAAAATCAGTTGATTTTCTGTATTGCAGTCAGTTAGTCCTATGTTCATCCTGACCCCATCTACCCATGTGACCAGTTTTACCCTTGGGTGCAATGTTGCTAAATTTTGGCCCTGGGAAAAATTATGAATTTCCTTAGTGTTTTAAGCTTTGCAAAACACTTTTCTCACAACTCCATGGAATGGGTAATGGAATATATCTCCATTTTACATGAGAAAAATTGAAGGTTAAAGGACTTGCCCATGGCTAGATAAGTTCTAAAGTTCAGAACCTCTAGGTTTCCTGATTCCAATTCAGTGGCCTTTTCCCCAAGTAGGTGCAATTTCAGGCTCTAGATTAGGCTAATTATAGACAAATATTTTATTAAAGGGGTTTTTGATATTTTGCTATTTATCTATATATTTATTAAATTTATTTAATAAATATTTTAAAATGAGGATTTTGGTTTATATCTATTCAGATTAATGTTCTGAGTTCCCATGATTTTTTTCTTCCCTCTACATTAATTTCCTATGCTAGCCACCATTACAGATAGGCATTCTAGGGCAGCATGGTTTTAGTGGATCCTGACTTTGTCTTAGAGCCAGAAAGTCTGGAATCATGTTCTGCCTCTAACTTATACTAATTGTGTGTGACTTTTGACAGATTACTTAGCTTGTCAGTGCCTCAGATCATTCCCTAAGATTATAAATCATAGAGGGTACTGATCTGTATCAGTAAAGGGAGGGTCCACACTGGGAATTCCCCATACTTTTGAAATAATAAATCTAGATCTCCTCATGAAAAAATAAACATACTAATAATAGGAAAAAGGTAATTCACTTAAAATAGAAGAGGAAGGTGAATAGCAAACACAATTACAACAAACACTTTCAACTTCCATTTCCCCAAACAAGTTACCTCTTAATCTTGAAAATAAGATGGAGTGGAGGGTGAAAGTAAGTGCCAGCCCCAGTCTTTTGGCTCCATCCCCTCTCTGCTGTTATCAGCTGAGCACCCTCTGTGTTGGGAAATAGTATTAGAGACTTGCCATTGCTACTTTTCACTCAATCTTTAGGAATCTATAGATGCTGTTCTAGTTCAGAAGAGCTATGATCAAAATTCTCCATGGTATTGTTCAATCAATGCCTTAAAGTCTGATGTTATGGAGGGAAAGTTTGCCTCAAAGTTGGCAAACTGTGTCAGTATAAGTGAGGCAATAGGGTAGTTTTATCCTATAGATCTTTTCTTTCCCTGTTACTGTCATTTTTCCTTCCTTCCTTCCTTCCTTCCTTCCTTCCTTCCTTCCTTCCTTCCTTCCTTCCTTCCTTCCTTCCGTTTCCTTTCTTCCTTCTGTAGGGATTAAATTTAGGGGTTTGACTAAATATATGAGAATTCTAAAATAATATAGTAGTTGCCAATTTAAAAATATTATAGCTCAAGTCAAAATGACTTTCAGTAGTTTATTTACAGAGGTGGAAAGAGTGAAAGTAGAGAAATGTAAAAAGAGGGTGGAGAAAGTGTCTAGTCTATCACACTAAATGTTGCTCTGCTGAACAGAGTAACCCTGGCAGAGCTTAATAACCCTCAGCCAGAGGACCTGGTGGTAAATAAATGGAGGTTCCACCCACATGGCCTCCTCCAAGAGGGTAAGTTCTCTAGACCTAATCTCTCCAGAAACCAGGAAAGGAGGGTCAGCTACTCACTCACCCAAGATGAATTCCGAAGGAATAATAGAAACAGTTCAAGAGCCAAAATCCTAGTCCAAGTCCCAAAACGGAGCTTCAAGCTGAAGATTCAACCTGAAGACCCCTTGAACAGGAAGTTCAGGTCTTTTTATAGTCCTTTTCCCGTGCCATTTCCTGTCCCTTCTTCCACTTTATAGGGACCAATTGCAGTCTATCAATTTGCTTAGCACTGCCCAGGGGGTGGTTTGTTGCCTCTAGGGTTGTCACCCACCTTAGTAGGTGACTTGGGGACACCCTTACTTAGCATTAAGTAGGGGTGTTAAAATTTTTGGTTGATTAATTTAAAAATAGGCAAGGGGAGAGTTCCTATCTTCACACTTCCTTCTTTCCTTCTTCCCTCCCTCCCTCTCTTCCTTCCTTCCTCCCTCCTTCTTAATTCAACTTTCTAAATGACTGTCTAGGTAAGGTTTTTTTTTAATATCTACACACAGAGAATTCTGGGCAATGTAGTTTCTGATAATAGAACATGGCATTTCCTCAATCAAGAACATACCCACTCTCTTATACTAGATAAAGAAATGAAATAATATCTGACTTTGAAGATAAATTTTCCAGTTAATAAGAGATAAGTAGGTTCTGGTACCAGAAATAATTAGACTACTTGAAAAGGCAGTAAGGAATAATCAAAGAGGGAAGTAATAAGAAATACATGGATTCTTGATGATATAAAATACCCACTTACTGGAGTAACCTGAATATTTAACTTTGTGAATCTATAAATATTTAACTATATTCAAATATTTATCTACTTAAATTGCCTCTCTGAAAAATGAGGTTTTCTGTTCAGAAAGCCATTTTTAATGGAAAATGTGGTCTAAGCAATTCATTAATTTAAAAAACCCTATATTTCGACAAGTTACCATAGATTACTGTATATAGCACATCATTTGGCAACCTTCTCTGATATACTGATATAGTAAAAGATGTGATATGGATTTTTCTCCTTCATACTCAGCTTGTCAGTGATAGCCTATCCCTATGCATCTCCCTGCCTTGGTTTTAACATCTATAAAATCTATTTTTTCCTCTTAATCCTCAGAGATGAAACATGGACAAAACATCTAGCTAGATTCTCTCCTGGGCCTAAGTTAATTTTACAATAGTAAGAAAGACATTGAAAACATATGAACTTTTTAAAGACTATTTGCTCCATCCTCCAACTAATTATTGTCTCTGACCTCTGATACATACTGGCTTTGCGACTTAGGGTAAATCTTAACCCCTTAGTTCTCTGAGTAACTCTCTAAGATTGTAAATTGCAGAGAAAGTGCTGATCATTTGTGTGAGAAAGTTTCCTGCCTAAGTAAAATCATAATTCTATCCCTGGCTTTCTGCTCTATCCACAGGATAATCAAAGGTTGATATCCGCTTCCTACTCCAACCATACCTCCAACATTGACTGCATTGCTACTATTCACTTCAATTTTTGCCATTGACTCCTTGATCATTAGCTACCTTTAACCTTGACCATTATCCACCACTAACTGCCAGCACCAACCCCTTATGTACCAGGGAATAATAGGAATCCAAAAAACCAATGGCCAAAGGATAATTCTTTGGTTGTGATTTGTTGCATCAGAAAACTACTCTTTTATGAAGAAATGGCTTTGGTCTTTTCCCAAAGAAACAGCTAGTTTCTAGCTGAACCTAGTATGGTTCAGTGCTATCAGAAGGGAACAGGGTCAGAGATGACCTACTGCATAGGAATAGAGCTTTAGTTCATTGGAATGGTGGTCTGAAGCCATTGGAGGTGATGGGAATAGCTATTGACATTCTTACCGCCATTCTTCAATTATACACAAAAATCCTGGGTGAGAAAAAATTAAGGGAGTAGAAGGTAGTTCTCTACAGTGGGAAAACAACCTACTTTGGGGTCAGAGAACCACCAGGCTCAAATTCCTCTTCTGACATTTGCCACTTGCAAATCTTTGAGGGGGCCACATTATCCCCAATCTCTGCCTCAATTTCCTCAGTTGCAAAATGAGGAGGAACCGGAGATGCACTGGTGGTCTTTGAGGTTGCTTATAAGCTTGAGTTCAATGATCCCATGGAAATTAATTGCAAAGGAGAAACTGGAAATTAGTATTTAGAAATAAGCAGACCTGATGCCCTACAACACTGCCCTTGAATTTCTTCTCATTCAGGTTAATGGGATTCACAGTCTAAATCGCATAATTCTTAGATACAGTTTGAATATGGCTAAAAATGGACAATTGTAGCTACGTTCAAAGAGATAGAGGTCAGCTTTGAAAATGTGACTTTAGAGAAAGTGATTGGAGGCAATGGAGGAGTATTTGAAAGCTAGGGGAAAAGCGAAGCTGCTCAAACTTTCTGGTTATTGAACTATTTTTTTTCCTTATAGATTCAATAGCTAAGGGGTGGAAAGGCTTGAACTCAAGCCAAGGCAATTTTTGTCCTCTCGAAGCAAACTTTCAAGCTGTTGGGAGATGAGAAAGCACAGGAGCAGCAGGTCCAGACAGAAATTGAATATACTTCAGGATACTATTTAATGACAGTCCATTTGTCTTTGAGGGAGTGATCATGTTGCTTGGTTAGGGATTTTTCTTTTACTACTTTCATATATATTTGACACTAGACTTAGAAAAATGGATGTTTTGGATTAAAACTTTCCATAGGCTCTGACAAGACTTCTCTTTTTGAAAACAAGTTATTGGCTAAATGACGATAGCACATTCCTATGTTATTCTTTGTGTAGACTTTGAGTAGCCCTGAAAACAACAACCAAAATGATGACAATAATGATTATACTAGAGATAGTGAGGTGGCTTAAAAGCCCGGCTTGGTGACAGGAGGTCCTGGGTTCAAGTCTGATGTTAGATACTTCCTAGCTGTGTGACTCTGGGCAAATCACTTAAACCCTATTATCTAGCCTTTACACTGCTCTTTTCTGCCTTGGAACCAATATTTAGAATGGATTCCAAGATGGAAGGTATGGGATAAAAAAAAGACTATAATAGCTCACACTAATATATCCTGTGTTAATAAAGTACTCTACCTTTGTTGTCTCTTTGGATCTTCACAATAACCCAGGGAAGTGGATGCTATTAATATTCTCTTTTTTCAGATGCAGAAACAGAGGTTCAGAAAATTTAAATAACTTGTTCAAAGCTTATTCATTTAAGTGAGAGTCTAACCCAGGACTTCCTGGCTCCAAGTTCAAAGCTGAAAAAAAAAAATGACTGTGCTTCTCTCCTTTTTAAAAGGAAGGACCACTAGCTTCCTCAGAGATGTCAGAGAGATTGTTTTTGGTACATAGTAGATAGATGGATGATAGGTAGGTAGATAGATTGTTAAATAGAACATTTATTAAGCACTTAATAAATATAAATTAAATAAATAAATCAAATATATAATCAAATCAAATAAATAATAAATATGTCAAATATAAATATTAAACAATATATTAATCTATAATAATAAATATAAAATATAAAAGTAAAAATATATATTTATATATGCCACTCAATGTGCAAAATGCTGTGGCTAAAAATTCAAATAATCAAGAGAGTTCTTTTCAGGGGTAGAGTTGGAAGCAGCTCAGAACAGCTCTCTAGAGTTGTTTATTAAATTTTCAGTTCGAGCATCTACAGTCATTGTTTTTTGTGATTTTGTGATCTAGTATAATTTCATAAAGTTATGGAGGAAATATAAATAATGCAGATTAAATTTATTTATTTTTACTTTCTTTTAATTTTTTTCAGTGAACAATTTTTAACAATTGTTTTCTGACATTTTGTGATTTACAGATTAAATTAAGAAGTGTGTTGTACATTTACATTCTAACCCTCTTTCTTCTAAGCGGGCTGTTAAACATTTGCCAGAACATCCCTGATCTCTGCCTTCAAGGACTTATGTTCTAATGGGGGAAGAAAATATCTATGGGGGAGCAGGAAAAGGGAGGAGGGCTTAATAAATCTTTGTTTATTGATTGATTTGTTTTCTCTGCCTGGCTACTTGGAGGAAAGCACGGACATAGAGCATATTATAAAATGCATTTTTTAAAAATAAAGAGCAAACACTCATCTTAACCAAAGCAAGGGGAAGAAAAAAAGCAGATAAAGAACCAGGTTGATCTGGTCACCTAGATGGCTAATCCATTGGGATTGGCCATTGGCAGAAGTTCTTGCTTACCTCATCAGAAGGAAGGAGGGCCAGGGTTGGAAACTGAGATGTTAGCTCAGCCTCAAATGAGCAATTTAAGAAGTATTTTATCTTAGAATATTGGATCTGGAGGGGAACAAAGAGATCATTTAATCTAACTCTCCCATTTTTTTTTTCCAGAGAAGGCTTCTTGGTGGTTTAACTTAGAGTTAGAAAATGACTACCCTCTTTTTTTCCACATCCTTTCTTCCACCAGCCTCCAAGTTCATTGCCATTCCACTGAAGACATCTGCAGGTCAAATCATGTCCCCAGGTTCATAATTACTCCACAAGGAAGAAATGAGAAAATGTTCCTCCCTCCTTTCTTTGCAGAGGTGGGTGGGACCATGGATTCCAAACATTGTATATACTGTCAGACTCAGTTGATGGGGTGGTTTTTTTCTTATCAGTTCCTTCTCTCTCTGTCTCTCTCTGTCTCTTTCTGTCTCTGTCTCTCTGTCTGTCTCAGTTTTAGAATTTGTTACAGGAGTTGGCTCCTTGAGAAGGGGATACAGGAAGGATAAATTTGGAAATGAAGGTGATATAGAAACCAAAGATAACAAAAAATTGGTTGTTTTTTTTTTCCCAAGAAAAAAGAAAAAAAAGAATCATCCTCACCACACTCCACATGCACATAATCGATCATAGATTGTCTAGAACACAGTTCAGCCCTGAGATTGCCTGCCAGCATTACAAAATGCATACTCAACTGGACAATTTACTTTCCCGATTAATTATTGTAGGATGAGTGCAAATTAGCTTATTTGTTCCTTTCTTATTTAAAACAATCACCACTACCAGTCCAAAACAAACAACACCTATAAATCTGAGAAGCCCTTGTGGGATAGAACAAGAGCATATGGCCCTTCTTAACCCTGACATTCTGAGATTGATGTGTTTTTCTCCAAGGTTGACTTGGATTAATCCATATGTCTCCATCTTATTCTTTCCCATCCTCCTATCTCCTGCCTTCCCCTGCCCTCTCCATGAGTCCCCTAAAATATAGCTAGTAGCTCTACTGTCTGCTTTCTCTCTCTCTCCCTCCTTCTCTCTCTCTCTCTCTCTCTCTCTCTCTCTCTCTCTCTCTCTCTCTCTCTCTCTCTCTCTCTCTCTGCTGGCTCTCAGTGCCCCATCTGACATTGTGTTTTATTTCTTAGCGGCTTGGTGTAAATTGCTTGTAGGCAATTCCCTCCTTAACCTCCAACTGGGGTTTTGTGTTTCTGAAGTAGTTATTATCTCAGCAAGTTAGTGACATCAATCTGCTCCTGCCCCTTTGGGATCTCATGCTTTTAATGAGAACTCTTCCTAAGTGTCCACTTCCTCGGTCCAGGAGCAGCAGCCAAGACCAAGATAGAATTTTCTTCCCTCCCTCCCCTCTTCCAGGAACTTTTGAATCAATTAGGTTCCCCTCTGACACACTGGTTCTACCCACCTAATTTTATCATTAGATTGAAAAAAAAATCCCTTTGGCCCAGGTAGACTTTAAAAAATGATAGTAATGAACATGATGTTAATACTAATCAGTACATACATTCAACTTGAACTTGGGCAGGATGTTAGGATTGTGTTTCTTCCTGATAAATACTGTTTTCCAGGGTCTATTGAAATTAAAGTCACTATATACTCCGCTTAATTATACCAGCTTTGTTTAGTGTTATTTCCCAAGTGTAGTAGGTACTGGAAACTAGAATACTTAATTAAGTCCTTTTCTCCTCCCAAGGGAAGATGTGAGTCAGAGAGAGAACAAGTTTAGTGAGAGGGAAGCTTTGCTTAAGTTGCTATCTTTGACCACAACATGGAGTACTAAGGTTGTGTTGGGCAGCTATGTGGCACAGTGGATAGAGTGCTGGGTCTGGAGTGAGGTAGATGAGTTCAAAACCAGTTTCAGACAATTATGAGCTGTGTAATCCTGGGCAAGTCGCTTGACCCTGTTTGCCTCAGTTTCCTCATCTCTAAAACATGAGCTAGAGAAGGAAATGACAAATTACTCCAGAATCAAGAAAACCCCCCAAAAGTTGGACATGACTGAACAACAACAAACTTCATGCCAGTCTGTTATATAATGCTATTAGTCCCTGGTATAGAATGGCCACAAGCAGGATTTTATTAGGGTTATGGATGAAGAAAATTAGTGGAATGACAGGAGTCATTGAATTGGTCAATCAATCACACCATCTTACTTAAAAAAGATGACGCCATTCTGTTAACCAGGTAAGAACACATGTCAACCAATTGATTAATGAATTAATGAAAGACTAGATTAAATTAAAAAATTCTCAAAAGCTATTGGATGAAATGATAACAGTGATCAGGAAACTTAGAGGGCTTCACTGATTTCAAACGAGCTTCACAGGTTGTAATGTTTCCCAATGTGGGGAGTATAAAGAACCTGGAAAATACTTCACCAATGGATGAATCTGTATGTGTGACCTGAGGGAATGCAGGTGTGATGGCAGAAAGTAAGGCAATTAGAGGCTAAGAGCTGGAATAGGTAACAGGAGGTGAGTGGATGTGGGAAGAGAAGTGGAGAGATTAGGCATTGGGAAGCTAGCCAGCAGGAGCAGTTATAAGGAGCAGTCATGGGGAGCCAGGCATAGAAAGCCTAAAGGGGTGACACTAGGGATGGAATGATGGCAATGGGAAATAACCAAAAATATCTGCTGTGACATTTTTTAATTGATAGCACTCATTAATCCTTGGTGATTCCCTAACATTTGCTATGAGTGTCTGATATGTTTTTCTATTGCTAAATTAGACACAGGAGGTACTTAGAGATGAAACTCATGCTCTGTAGGAAACATGGCAAGGATGAACAGTACCTAAATTACCAAAGTAACTGGTTCTGGGAGAGTTTAATACCTGATTATTAATTTTATTTAATTTCATTAAATGTCTTTGCTTTGAATGTGTGGTCATCTAGTTTAGTTTAGTAAAAGACACACTAATGGGGGCTCATAAGGTTTAAACAGATGACAACCGCCATTCTATCAGGCACCTGCAGGGAGTTGAGATTGGATCACATTAAGAGGTTAAATGATTTGTTTATGATAATAGGATTACAGATCTAGAACTTTTAGTAATAACTTTATGAGTCATCCAGTCCAACCCCTTCATTGAAAAATGGGGAAACTGAGACCCAGAGAGAGACTTTCATAAGATCACAGAGTTAAACAAGTGACGGAATCAGAATTCAAATCCATATTCTCTGTCTTCAAAATCAGGAGATTTTTAATCATGAAGATGGCAAATATCTTAGGTAGAATTCAAACCCAGCCTTTCTTACTCCAGATCCAGTATTCTGAACCTCTCTGTTTCTCATATGCTTTAAAAATGAATGAATTAATTACATTAATTAATTTAGAATATTTTTCCATGGTTACATGATTCATATTCTTTTCTTTCCCTCCTCCCTCCCCACTCCCATAGCCAACGTGCAATTCAACTAGGTTTTACAAGTATCATTGATCAAGATCTATTTCCATATTACTAATATTTGCAATAGAGTGATCATTTAGAGTCAACATCTCCAGTCTTATCCCCATAGAGCCATGTGATCAAGGAAACATCTTTCTTTTGTGTTTCTGCTCCCACAGTTCTTTCTCTGGATGCAATAGTGTTCTTTTTCATAAGTCCCTTAGAATTATCCTAGATCATTGCATTGCTGCTAGTAGAGAAAGTCTATTACATTCAATTTTACCACAGTGTATCAGTCTCTGTGTACAATGTTCTCCTGGTTCTGCTCCTTTCACTCTGCATCAGTTCCTGGAGGTTGTTCCAGTTCACATGGAATTCCTCCAGTTCAGCACAATAGTATTCCATCACCAACGAACACCACAATTTGTTTAGCCATTCCTCAATTGAAGGACATCCTCTCATTTTCCAATTTTTTTGCCACCACAAAGAGCTCAGCTATGAATATTTTTGTACATGTATTTTTCTTCTGTGTCTCATACTCTTTTCCCTAGGATGCTGGAGATCAACAATCGGCACTGACTGGGTTCACTACAAATTCATACTACCTAATCTCAGCAGAGGTCCTTACTACAGCACACTCATCTTTTTATTCTGCCCTACTTTTTTTTTTATTACTCTGTCATTCTCTGCATTGGACTGTATAAAATTTTTCTGCCTCTTTTCAGATCTCCTATATTTTTCTCACTCCCCTCTTAGTAGATGCCCTTACCTCTTATTTTACTGAGAAAAATCAAAGCCATTTTTCATGAGTTCCTTCTTTTTCCCTATTCTACTCCTCAAAACCCTTCTAGAGCCTCATCCACTTTCTCTTCCATTGATCTATTTTTTGAGGACAAGGTTTCTTTTTGGAAAAGACTGTTCAATGTATTCGTTATACCTCTTAGATTGGTGTCATCTGAAAATTTCAAAAGCACACCATCTATGCCTTTATTCTTCTTGTTTTTTTTTTTTTAAGTTGAATAGCACAAAGCCAAGAATAGACTCTTAGGTTACTCTTCTAGTTAGAGATCTCCCCCTACCCCTGCCCTAAGTTATCTTAAACTTTGATTAATCCATCTGTGATTTCATTACTGAGAGTTTTCCCTCCAAGAGTGCTGATCAAACTCTCTCCATTTTTTTCATCTTGTGTGATTCTTGTTCAATGTATTTTCATAGATCATGTATAGAAGATATATTCAATGCACTGGAAGCCTTCTTCTAAGTCTTTTAATATTTTGTGGAAACTCTGGTAACCCCAGAGCTGCCTAGTCTACTTTACTACTGATATCTGACATTTTTTTTCTCCTTGCCTACTCATTCATAGGGTTGGCAATATCTTTTCTAGGGGTTCTTAAACTGGGGTCTATGAACTATTTTTTTAAACCCTTATCTTCCATCTTAGAATCAATACTGTGTATTGGCTCCAAGGCAGAAAAGCGGTAAGACTAGGCAGTGGAGGTTAAGTAACTTGCACGGGGTCACACAACTTAGAGAAACCTGAGTCCAGACTTGAACCCAGGCCCCTTCATCTCTGGGCCTGTCACCTAGTTGCCCCTTTGAGTCTAGAGACTTTGAAGAATATTTTGATAACTATATTCTTCCTGCTCCTTCATTTCATCTTGGAATGCTCCAGCTCCAGCCCTTCCTGTCCCACCTTAACACTTAATTAATTATCAACTAATCTTCCTCACAACACCTTTGTAATCCTTTGTATGTTATTCTATGCATTCAAAAATATTATTCTGAGGAGTTCCACAGGTTTCAGTAGCTTGCCAAAGGGGTATAATCACACAAAAAAGTTAAGAATTTGGTTTTATACTCTATCTTGTGAGTGAGCCATCATCGATGATATATATGCTACATCTTGCTTACACCTAATATCTGGCTTTCCATTGTCCCTCAGGTCCTCTGCAGTTTTAATTCTTCTGAGTTTGTAGTGTTCCATGACACATAACCGTATAGAATGCTGGGGAAAATTTATGTTAAAAAGATATACTTTGGTGTAAGTAAAAGCTTGGAATAATTGAAAATACTGTGCAATTTCCCAGATGCAATCAGCCTTCTGTCCTCCTACTCAGCTCTGAGCCCACTTATTGTCTGTTCAAGATATACGTGCCTACAGTTGCCTTCTTACTCCATTGCCCATCTCCCCCCACCTCCCCAAAGCTGGAGGGAGAAGTGGATCTTTTGCTCTAATGCTAGAATGAAAAATGAGACAGTGGCAAGAATTGGGGCATCTACAGGAGGGTGCCAAGAGCAAGTTAGAAAGACACCAAGATGGTAGGTGGGTGGCACAGTTCCTGTCTGGGGCTTACTTACGCTGTTTTTCAATAGGCTAGGAGGAATCAGAGCTCCCTGTCAGAGATGGGACAACTGAGACTAGAGAAAGCCCTGAGCCACTTACTTCACATTGGTTCCCAGATTCCATTCTCTGGGCAGAGCCAAGATTCCAAGCCTACTTTCCATAACTTCAGCTAAACACGAGATCTGTTGGAATCATGAGTTGAGCATTAAATAAATGGCCATTCCTCAGGGCAAGGATGATGACAAAGTCACCACCATACAATTACAAACTTTACCTTTCCTAGAACTTCTGGGTTTAAAATAATCCTAGTTTTGAGAACTACCTGATACACTGGAAACAACTGAGCGTAAAGCTGCTTGGTTGCTGTTTCATTGTGTAGTGGTCATTTTTATAGTTTTTTTTTTTTGCTTTGTTTTTATTTGATTGCTCCTTCGCCAAGAGTAAGATCTTCATGCAGTATCTAAACATGCTGGTCAGCTTTTGTGGCTGGTCAACTCTATGATACCAAGGTCATATGACTAAGGTTCACTGAAACATAGCAAGTTCAGAAAAGGAGACGGGGTTTACCCGAGAGGATTTTTGAAAGGGAAAACCTACAAAATCTATACACTATGTGATAATAAATTGGTGTTCCCTATAGAGAAAGACCTGAGGGATATAATGTTGATTTCTTGGGTCCAAGTTCAGGATTCTTTCAACTGCACCATAATTTCCTTTCAGGACCATGAAATAACCAGCACATATAATTGATAAGCACCTCTTAGTGATCTTTTCAAAATCATGAAGAACTGAAAAAAAACTTGGAAAATTGGAGATGGGTAGAGAGAATAGGTGATCTTTTTTTTTTTTCACAAAAAGAAGCTTGGTAGAGTCTTCAAACTTAAGAGTTTGAAAAAGAATTTGACTTTGATTCTTGGCAAAATTCTATAGCATATAAATAAAGGGATGGATCATGAGGACCTAGAAAGAAAAATAGAGATCATTAAGCACCAACATGGACTTAAGAATAAATCACAACTAGTTAAACTTGTTTCCTTTTTGTAACAGTGTCTAGACCAAATTTGATTATTACTACGATCAACACAAGATTTTCTTGAAGAATTCAAAAGCAGAGATAACTTTTCAATGTTCTTCTGACTATTAACTTCAAGGGAAGCACAAAATAAGATGATTTATGCTTTTTGAAGTTGTTCTCCATTGCCCAACACAGAATCCAAATGGAAGATGAATTTCCTATGGGTGATCCCAATGCTCCCATTTGTAGATGACATTATGCTGATTGTATCAAGCCCTGGAGTAATCCATAATCCCCTAAATGAGATTCATAATCACTCAAGAGAGGTCTAACTATCTGAACAGGAAAAACCAAGGTCACCCAAAGGATATGGAAGGTATAAATAGGCTCTAGCATATTGACGATTAATGGTCAGTCATGCATAAGAAGAAGCATAAAGGATATCATCAAAAAGGTATTCAATTAGAAAAGGAAGTGGGACAGTCATATGGTGAGAGTTGAGAGATGCCAGATGACCAGCCCATGTGCTGCATTGATACCCATTTATAATGTCAAGAGACCCAGAAGCAAAAAGCAGAATATTGGATGGATCTTTTGCAAAGGATTTTCAGGAGCATATGAGCATGAATTGTATAGGATGAGAAAGCATGGATGGATGATACTCTGTGCTGTTGGAAGGAATACCCATATCAATGATTTCACATATGTCTTGAAATACTGAAGCAAGGAGGAGCTTTTTAGTTATGAAAGCTATTTGCTGGTGGCATGAGGTCTCTCATAAAATAATATTTTCCTTCACTAACTGACCTCTTAGTGGAAGCCTGATGACTCAGAGAAGGCAGAGGTGATCACTCTAGTTGGGGGTCCCTCCTAACTCTGAGATTTTGTTCTATCTTTGTCTTTAACACATCTGAGATATATACATGCCTTCCTCATGCATTCACATCAATCTCTTTCTGATATCTTACTCTTTTCTTCATTAGAATATTTTGTGATTGTGTCATTCAAATTCCATTCTTGAAATTTTCCCATTTCTCTTGGGCCAACTACTCCTATATAGGATATTAGACCAGGAGATTCTATATAATCTTGAACTAAACTCTTTGAAATTTATTCTTCTCAAATCTTGGGTGTGGGTCAGATTATCCCCAACTTTCTATCCTTATCTATCTCTTAAGATAGACATTTACTCCCCTAATACTCTGGGATCATCTTTATTCCACTTTGCATATAGTTGTTTGCATCTTGTCTCCTTGATTAGAATATAAGCTCCTTGAGGACAAGGATTATTTTTGCTTTTTATTTTTTTCCATCCATAGTGTTTTTCATAGTCCTTGGCATATAGTAAATGCTTAATAAATGCTTGTTGTCTTGATTTGATTTCTACATCTGCTTTTTATTGATCAGAATGGAGTCTAGGAAAGCAGTTTCCCACATTACTTCCTTTGCGTTTAGGAGAATGTTGGATGAATGAATGAGGTTTGGGTCCCGGCTATGAGCCTAAATGACTACAAAATGAAGGAATCATCTTTTGAAAGAGATTCTAAAAGAGCTATAATGAGACAAATGTGTTTTGATGCCGAGAAGTGGGCTGAAACTGCCTAGAAGGCTGAGCAATACAGCACCCAAAGTCATTATAGATCTCAGCTGAGTGAAAGCTTTCCCCTGTCTTGTCGGAGAAAGGCTGGTATTATGAGCATTAAATCTTATGTTGTAGGGAGCCTGCACACTCTGAAATGTGGGTCTTGTCAGGAATGCATGCTTTATTTACTGTTGGTTTCCTTGGCATATCCATGGTAGGCCCCTTCTGGTACATTGTCAGGTATGAAAGAACATTTCCAGCAGCCTTCTGGATGTTGCTTTTCAATGAGGCTCTCAGGTGGCTCACGGCCCCGTACATAGGCTGCCATTTGAGCAGAGCCAAAGTCTCTATGGATACTTTGGGAGGTCTGTTCAGGCAGACAGATTTTCTTTCCAGAGAGCTGCACCCTTCTGAATTGGGGAGGAGGAAATCCAAACAAACAAACCAACACTGCTTTAAGGCTGTGGAAAAAATCCAAGTGTGAGTCTTAGTCCTCCTGATCTCCTTCAGCTTCCTGCGGATTTCAGGTCCTCCTTGGAGCCAATCCTTGGGGATCCTTGACCTTGGCACTAGAGTTTTTGCCTTTCACTTTTTCCTTAAATCCTCATTCATCAGGAAACTCCACATGTGTGACGAATATTTTTCAGCCAATCTGAAAGAAAACAAAGAGATAAAACTCCACACCGGTAACAAGTTCGTTGAGAGAGACTGGTGTCTTTCAGCAAAGCTGTATCCTAAAGTTTCCTCCCACCTAAGATCCTTGAAGGAGAGTTTTCCCTTGCTTATATACCCTAAAATTGCATCACATCAGGATATATTTTCCTGACATGGGTAGGGAGGTAGTTTTTTTTAAAGGGGGGAGAGATATAATGAGTAAGGAATACATTTTCTGACATTACACCATGATATGTTTTTGAAATGGATGGGATATACGTCTTCTTATAATGATGGGTGCTAGCTTCTCGAGGAGGTGTCTCAGCTTCTTATTGAGTTCTAATTGGTTAGGGTGGCCCTTAAACGGATATGTAGGTCTCCACCGCCTTCGTATAAAATGATTGGAAGACCTTCCACTAGAGGATGCTCATCTTCCCATTACTGAGTCACATGGCACACATGCCTTCTCCCTGAATGGGGCCATATCCTATTGTGAAATGCTGGCTTGCTGGCTTATAGGAAGTTACAGAAATAATAATTTCTAACATGAGGTTATAGAGAAAACAGTTAAATATATTACACTTTGTTTAATAAACTTATAAAATATAGTTACTATAATTTTTATTAATTACTAGTCAATCATTATCCCTGATTAATCACTTCCTTTGGCTAAATACTGGTTGATTCTAATATTTGAGTCTTATTTAAAGGGATTCTCATTCTCTTCACATGGATGGGACTGAGCCTCCTGATCTTGGCCCCTCAGACTGAGCCGTTAATAATCTGAATGATGACTACCTATATATCTGAATTCTGCTGTTGTCACCATTGTTAGTAGATGCTCAGTTCTGACATGTTCCTTCTTTCCTTTCTTTCCTCTCTTGCCAAATATTCCACACCAAAAAAAAATCCCAGAACAAACCCAGAGTGTGCTTTCTAGAGTTTATTTGTAAGAAGGATAGGGTCTCTGATTTAAATGACACGGGGAACTTCCAAGTAACCATTTACTAATGTAGGTTGGCATCCTTTCTGCAACTTTATAGTTATAGAGTAGAGGCATTAAACACTTAACACTCCAGAATAACTACATTAAAACACAATGGGGAAGTATTTAACAGAAGAAATAAAACATTATAGAACATGGAAAAGTTAATGTGGTTTTCTAAGTCAATATGCTGCATACAGAGATCCTTATGTAGGACTTAGTGGCATTTCTATTTAAGGTTGAAGCCATTGGCCTAGGGTTCTAAGAGATTAGGTGACTTGTCCATAGGGTCATCCATCTAGTAGATCTTGGAGGTGGGACATGAACTCAGGATTTTCTTTATTCATTGCACCCTCTTAACTCTTTTATAAAAAGCACCCCAAAACAAATGAACAAAAGCCCCCTTTTTATATTCCTAGTTGGGTGCTTCATTGCGCCATAGAGGTGACCTTGTCTTCTCTCTAATTTAAAAAAAAATTCAATTTTATTTTACTTTCAGGTCTGTCTTCCTTACCTCTTAATTCCTTCTCTTTCCTTTGCCCCTTGAGAATACAACAAAAACAACAAAACCCCTGTTACACTCACATATTGTCAAGCAAAACTAATTCCTGTATTGGTAATATCCCCAGAAAAAAAGCTATCCATCTTTATTAAGTCCATCACCTTTCTGTATTTTAAAAAAGGTAACTAATTTGTTTGTTTGTTACATTAATATTCCCAGGTGTCTTCCACCCTCCCTCCTCTCCCTGCACTAAAGAAGGTATCATTTAACAAAAAGACATATGTATATATAAAACTATGTCTTGCTTGTTTTCATTTACCAGTTTTTTCTCTGCAGGTGGATATACACAAGTCATTCTTCAAACAATATTTCTTTTGCTGTATATAATGTTCTCTCGGTTCTGCTTGTCTCACTTTTCACAGTTTCATGTAGTCTTTCCATGTTTTTCTAAAATTAATCTGCTCATCATTTCTTATGGCTCAGTAGTATTCCATCACAATCGTCCGCCACATCTTGTTTAGCCTCTCCCAATTGATGGGCATCCTTTCTCTCAAGAGATGGGTAGCATGTTTCATTATGGATCTTCTGGAATTGTAATTGGTGGGTATGTTGATCAGGGTTCAGCTTTTTTTTCAAAGCTGCTTGTCTTTATGATATTGTTGCTATTAAATAAATTATTCTCAAGCCTCTGCTTACTTCTCTTTGCATCAATTCATATCGATCTTTCCAGGTTTTTCTGCAACCATCATCATCATTTCTTACAGCACAAGAGTTATTCTATCAATCACAATCATATATCATAACTTCTTCAGCCATTCCCCAATTGATAACCATCCCCTCAGTTTCTAATTCCTTACCAGCATGAAAATAATGGCTATAAATATTTTTGCACATATGGGGAAGCCTGAATTCTCAAAGGCTGTGGAGGATAGATTCTACATGGTTCTACCAAATGAAATGCTTTCAGAATGGACCTGGGGATAGATCATGTACCCGTTGTTCCAGGACTAGCCTAAGTTTTTAAAGATATTTTATTTTACCAATTACACATCATAACACATTTCCACATACATTTTCTGAAGTTATATGATCCAAATTGTCTCCCTCCATTCTCCTAGAGATGACCAACAATTAACTAAGTTCAGAGAAGCTTAACTCATAAAAATCACTAACTTGAACTCTGGGGTCAGAGCATACACCAAGTTAATCCTGAACCCTGGAAGTATTGAGATATGCCCAATGGGAAGAAAGTATAAACATATCAGGTTAAAGCATATGCATTCACAACAGACAATAGTGTTCCAACCCAGAGGCTCACTGGTAGGGCTGAATCAGGAGAGGTGCTCTGGGACTGGGCAAGCTTGTCATCTCAGGGTGATGATGGGGGAATGCAAGAAGCCGTTGTAAAAGACTGAAAGCCTTGGGGAGATAGGTTGAATCAGATAAAAATACCAGGTCCTCTAATGCTTAATTTCATCTATTGGTCTAGTGCTGCTACTTCTGGCCCAAATCTCTCCTTCTGCTTCTTGTCTAAGAGCTCTGGATTCCATGTTTTAAAGAAAGGCAATGGGGTGTAGTGGAAAAAAAATGATAGAATGCTTTAAGGTTCGCAGATATCTCATTTGATTCTCAACTGGGAGGTAGGTTATTATTACTCCCATTTATTATCTCTTAACTATTATTATCCTCATTTTATAGACGAGGGAACTGAAATACAGAGTGTTTACATGAATTGGCCAAAGTCACACAGTGAATAAGTGTCTAGAGTAAATTGGAACTCAGGTCTCCTTGACTTATCTATTGGGGTCAGGAAGACCTCGGTTCAAATCTTGTTTTAGACACTTGCTGGCTATGTGACCCAGGGCAAGACAATCTAATCTCTCCAATCCTTGCTTTCCTATCTGTTCTTTGAGTAATTTGTTTCCCTGTTCAAACATGAGCTTCTTGACAACAGGGATTGTTTTTTACCTTCTTTGCATCTCTAGAGCTTAGTCCAGTGTCTGGCATGTGGTAAATGTCTAATAAATTCTTGTTGATGTTACTGGACTCTAAAGTCCCTTGTAGTTCTGATTCCATGATCCTTTGGGTCTCTGAATTGGCCTTTAAGCTTATAGTAACACAGATTCTGATCCAGAGGATCCTCTTGTGTTGACCCTCTTCTTAGGAAAAGATTGCCCTTCTGTGCTGGTGTTTGCCTTACCCCTCCATGGGATGGTGAAATGGCCATTTCCAAAGGGGCAGGGAATATGACAAAGGCCAAGTTAATTAAAAGTGCCAATCCCAGATTAAGTGGTGCTTATGACAAAGGCCAAGCTAATTAAAAGTGCCAATCTCAGATTAAGAGGTACTTAAACTTTCTAACCTAATGTTTATCTAAAGATCCTCCTGCTTTATGTGACCTTCATGATTTCTTTTAGTAGGGAAGCCTCATAGGATCACAGATTTAGAGCTAAAAGGAACCCTAGAGGTCGTCATTTCTGCTCTTCTCTCTTGTCCCCCCAAGTTGGATCAGAGGATAGACTTGAGTGGACACTACTTGAGGCAGGGAGAGTGACCAACATGCTTGAGGTGATAAGGGCTTGTACCAGAATGGCAGAAATGCCAGAGGAGAGAAGGGGGCATACATATGTAATGGATGAAATTCTCTGGAGGCTCTATGTGTTAAATTTTAAAATTAGCTTATTAAAAAGCTGCTAAAGGAAATCTAACTAGCCAGTTAAACTCCTTCTGTGATCTGAATAGACTGCAAATAACATGAATGGGGCAAACAGTGGGATTCATGAGAGAGGCATAAGTTCCAGCAGCTAGGCAGGAGAACTGGGTGGGAAAAATCTGGGGGAGAGGTTGGCCAGAAGAGGGTCAAAAGAGGGAACAGCCAGGCAGCCAGGTTGGATGAAAAAGTGTGTCATTATAATATAATTATACAAGAGTGAGAGTGTCACCAGAAGAGAGGGGCAAAAGAGGGCAACTTCTTCTGGCACACATCTTATATACCCATTGTGACTGAAATCATCATTCAGTCCCTCCCCAGGACATCTTAGCTTGGAAAACAGTCACTGAGAAAGAGGGACTCAGAGACTTTGCCCCTTCTCTCAATACTTCCTCACAGGATGATATGGGTCTCAGGAGGACCTTCCCTCCTTGCCACATGGCTGTATACTTTCCGACATGGAGGCTAGAGTGGATTGACTTTATTACCCAAGAGGGTTCTTGTTTATAGATCAATAAGGACTAGATCTCTACTCTGCCTATAACAAAAGTCAGCCCAGTGGGATACCCTTAACCCTGTTATGCTTGACAAAGACAAAAGATCTCGACAAAAGAAGGGAGGATCCAACCAGTTTCATAGACTGGGAGACCTTTTATAATAGCTTTAAAATAAAATGCTTTGGGGAGCCCAAAGGGGAAACTATTTTCAGTGTCATAATTCAGTATTAATTTTCCACACACAGGAGATCTTATGAAGGTAGAATGGACTGAATTTGGAAATCAGATTGGATATGGGTGGTGAAAGAGTAAGGGTACCCAGGTTTTGAGACTGAGTGACTGGAAGAAGGTGGTGTCCAGAACATTAATAAAGGAATTAGGAAAAGGGAAGAGTTTTTTTTTGGGGGGGGGAAGATAGTGAGTTCAGTTTTGGACTTGTTGAGTTTAAGATGTCAGTTTGAGTTGTTAAATAGATGAAGATTTGAGTCTGAAGGTTAGGACTGGGTAAGTAGATCTGATACATAGATCGTCAGCATAGAGATGATAATGAAATCTATGGCACCTGATCATGAAATAGTGTGGAGGAAGAGGAGAAGAGTTCTCAGAGTCCTGGGTGACTGTGGGTAAATGCCTAACAACCAAATCTCCAGGGGAAAATAAAGTACATGACACACACTTAAATTTAATCCTCATTATCAGGTTTCTTAATCCTATATGATCAACAAAATTACAAATCAAACCCTGATTTGTAGTGTTTGTCTGAGGTATAAATGTTCACTTTGGAAAATTAGAACTGATTCTTCTGAGACAGTTTGAGCTGGCTCCACTACATCTCTGGGGACAACCACCTCTAGTAGGCATGACCTAGATAAGGGAGAAATAGGGTACAGCAGAGACAGGAAAACTCAGTGTAAGGAGGTTATAAAGGAGAAAAGGCAGATTACTATTGTCAAAAGCCTGCAGAAAGGTCAAGAAGGATGAACACTGAACAGGGCTTTGTAATTAGGAGATCACTGGTAATTGGAAAAAGAAGTTTAGGTTGAATGATGAGGTCGGAAGCCAGGCTGTAGAGAGTTAAGAGAGCGAGAAGAAAGGAAATAGAGGCATTGATTAGAGGTGACCTTCTAAAGGGGCTCATTCTGTTTGTCTCTGTCTGGTTCCCTGTTCTCTCTCTGAGGACACTGAGTAGAGTCCATCAGAGTGGACCTGTGCTCTTGGGGTGGGTGGGGGGAAATCTGTACCTTTATACAGTTTTGACTCTGCCAGAAATAGCTAAAAGTGACTTGTGGCACAAATACATAACCTCAGCGGACATGTGACCAGAGAGGAATATTGGTGAGAGTGGAATTTCCCACCAGGGAACTGGTAGATTTCCTGTAGAAGTCACAACAGAGACACATTCTTGACTATTTTAGCTCAAGAAAGCAGTTTCAGGAGAGCATTCACGAACCCTAACTCTGAGTGATTGGTAGAGGATTTTCAGTTCCCTAGAAAGTATAATCACAAAATTTAATTTAACTGGAGAAAGAATCTTTCCCAGATAGGACCATCTTTGAGAGTTGCCTTATGAGTAACCCTAAATTGAAGTGTGAAGATTAAACTTTTAAGAAAGAGAAGGAGATTTCCCAAAGCAGTGAGCTCCTTGGGGAATTAAAAAAAAAGAGGATCTTCTGCAGGGTTCTTGCTTAATATCCTGTTTGGAGATTAAAGTTAGCAAATTATTCAGAAAGTGTAGGCCTGATGGGAAGGGAATTGCTTACTTGGCAACCTTCAAAGTATGTTTACCTTCCAGAGAGAATCCGGCACTCTGAGGCTTAAGGGGACTTTGTAGGACTCTTTGGGAGCTCAGCAGTATGTTGGGGATCTCCATAGGAACCTCAAGTTTGGTTACTTTATATGGGGAATTGATGGGCTATTTGCATTTTATGTTTTTCTGTATCTCTATGGGTTTCAATGAGTTCTTTGTATCTTCTGCATTTTTTGTGGGTTAAAAAAATGCTGTCTTTTAACTAATATATATATTGAGTGCTTATATGGAAGCCTCAGACCACTTTTGTCTACATTTAGAGGAACCAGGAAATGAGTTTGCCATGAATATATTAGACAGTTTAGAGGATCAACTCCAGGTAGATCTATCAGACCCCAAAGAGAAACTGACCTTGGGGTTAGTCATCAGTATTGGAACATGGCTCCAGTGAGACCAAATTTTTTTTTTCCTGCAGGGAGTGTTGTTGAGTGGAATGGCCTACCCTGGGCCACATGTTATACAAAGAAATACAAAAAAGGTAAAAAAACAATTTTGTATCTCAAAAATACAACTCTAAGAGTGAACAAAGAACAGATGTTCATCATAGGTTGTGCCAATGGCTTTTGATACTCATGGCAAGAATACTTCTCTCACTCTTGGTTTAACCTAAGCATACTTCTCTTACCTCAGAGGAAAGACATCTTGGTGGGAGCAGAGTAAGCAGTGTTTGTAGGGTGTATCAGGGAGTTGGCATTCCTGTGCCAAATGTTAGGGGTGGAGGAAAATTGCTGCTCTTATGGGCATCACTATCCCTATTATTGCTGCTGCTGATATGGTGACTCCTGGGGCTCAATACAAATCCCTGTTCAGGGCCAGCCCTGGGCAAAATTTCAGATTTGTTCATGTTAGGCAAAGTTGTTTTCTAACAACTTTTCTTCCTGTGTGAGAAAGCCAGCATTTTCCATTTGCTTCGTGGATATCCAAGGCTGTCCTTGAAGTATCTAACCCAACCTTGTCCTCTCTAATAGTGCTCTAATAAATATTTTAAATATAAGTATTCCCCAAAATGAATAATATGGAAATAGGTTCTGAGTGATAATATATGTATAACTCAGTGGAATTGCTTGTCAGCTCCAAAAGGGGGAGGAGAAGAGGGGAGGGAGAGAACAAGAATCAGGTAATCATGGAAAAATAAAAAAAAATAAAAATGATATTAAAAATAAATATAAATATTCCTTCCATATTGTGGGGGGCAGGGTTTGGTACCCCTGCAATCTTGAAAATCCATGCAACAATTTTTGACTTTTGCATTCTTTTTGCAAACTAACTTTTTACTTATTTTAACTTTAAAAAGAAATTGCATATATTTTTCATATTAAAAGGTAGATTATGTCAATATTATACAATGCTATAGATATATTTAATACATTTCTGAGTTTCTAAACCTTTTCTGTGTTGTCTGATGGCCTTTGTGTATTTCCTGCTGCTTCTGTAAAACTCCTCCCAAATTCCCATTTAATTTTTTTTAAACTGATCTGCAGTATAATGGAAACTGTGGTGGGGAAAGTCACAGTGTAGACGGGATACCTGTATTTATTTAATATTAAAGAATACTAATATATGTAATTACTTATGTAATAGAAGATTGCCTGTATTTATTTAATATAATACAAAATAATATATTTAAATAAAAATATTTTAATTCAATAAACATTTAAAACAAAATAATAACATATTAATAATATAGTAACATATAATGTACAAATATATAATACACACATATAATATAAATAACAACACAATAATAATATATTGATAATTAATAAATAAAAATAAACCTACTTAATAAAAATTACACTTGTTCTTTGTGCCCTTCCCTCTGGACCTTGCTTCCTATTGTGGATGGAGAACCAATAATAACATATTGATAATTAATAAATAAAAATAAACGTACTTAATAAAAATTACACTTGTTCTTTGTGCCCTTCCCTCTGGACCTTGCTTTCTATTGTGGAAGGTGAACCAATCTAATTGGTGAGTCTGTGCTAATATGTTATGACATTACCCCATCCCAGATAGTATATTTTCATTTTACCTCCTAGAGACAAAACTTTAGTATTCAAGCAAAAATAATGACGGGAATTTCAAGCACATGGTGGAGATGCTTTGGAACAGGCCAGCTTTCTGGTAACCTTCAGATCACAAAACACAACCTCTCCTGCTGGGCTGGGAGTCAAGGAGGTCAGTGGGAGTGGAGGAACCTGCCACAAAGACCTTCAGCTAAGTGGTTTAGTGGATAGAGAGTCAGGACTGGAGTCCAGATGTTCAAATCTGACCTCAGACATTTCCTAGTTGTATGACCCTGGGCAAGTCACTTAATCCCCATCACCTAGCCCTGACCAATCTTCTGCCTTGAAATCAAGGCAGAAAATAAGGTTTAAAAAAAAAAAGAGTTTCTGTGGTAGCTGCCGCAGTGACCAGATTCTTGGCTCAGTCAAAATTCATTGCAGTCTTCAGTCTTTGTCCTTTGAGGCCTCTCCATTATCTAGGAAAGTAGCAGCCACCGATGAATCAGTGAAATCATTCTTTTCTGCTCCCAGTCAGAGCCTCTGTTGCTTGCAGGAAAGTTTGACATTTGCCTCAGAGCGGAACAAAACTCATCTGTAAAATGAGCCGCTTCCCCCAAACAGCTAAATGAAGTTTTCATTCTTTTCTTTGCTATATCTTGCTGTTTCCATCAAAGAAACTTGTGCGGTAATGGCTAATGTGTTTACAACCTTCACACAGGAAACAAATGTTCAGCCTCTCTGCAAGGTGGAGGCAATCTGTGGGATGGAAAGAGAAATATGAATCAGCCCCTGGAAAAGTACAGGAAGGAACAAAGAAATGTAGACTATTGACTCTGAAGGGGGCCTTTAAGAGACTATCTAGTCTAATCCGTCTAATCCATCATTGGACAGAGGAAGAAACTGAGGCTCAGGGTAAGTGTTTTATCCAAAGGAAGGACAGAGCATAGCTATTCTTAAACGTTTTTTCCTCCAGGCTGTTAATTATATATAACCAGCAAAGTATTTTTCCTTTTCATTAGCAGAAGAGGAAAAAGGCTAAAGCTATTTAACTGCAAAATGTAATTACTTTTAGAACGCCTACCTACCTATCAGGGGCTACTCATGGCCGGTGCTCAAAAAACACACAGAGAAGCCGAATCTTTTAAAACTGGAATTAACTCAAGAATTGACCTAGAGTCCAGAGATTCTTAACTTGGGACTTGAGCTTTTAAAAAAATTGTTTTTGATAACTATATTTCAATATAATTGGTTTCCTTCATAATTCCATTTATTCATTTGATACTTTTAAGACACTCTTCTGAGAAGGGGGCCATTGGCTTCGCCAGACTGTCAAAGGTGTCCATGACCCACAAAAGGTTAAGAAGTCCTGTATGAGATCATCCTTCTCATTTCAGAGATTAGGAGTTTCTTGAGGTTTTAGTGATAAGTGTGTTGGCTGTCTGGGATGGGCTGCCATGACAGTTGTAATGGGTGGATGGATAATTCTGCCTCTGCTCTAACCCACTGGCCTATTATCAAGTTGGGAGACTGAATTTTCCTGCAGGATGGGGTGTGGAGGGAGTAATGCCAATGATAAAAGGGTCTTTGTATTTTCCTGATTTATTCCTACCCCTCTGGCAGATGTGATCAGAGAGGTTGCTATGCCTCAACGCTGACAACTCAGTTGTTGGCCATGGCCATGGTCATCCCTTCACAAGTCCTTTACAGGTAGACCAACATCCTCAGAATTAGGAAACTAGAATGTTCAAGGGAAACCATCCCATCTGTTATAATTATAATAACTCATGTTTTTCTATTTCTTTTCTATTTACAATACACTTTTCTCACAACCCTTAAAGCAGTTAGCATATTTCTCTCATTTTATAGATGAAGAATTTGAGGTTCAGAGAATTCAATATATGGAACTAATGGAAGGTGGAAATGGGATTAAAATCTAGATGTCTCCACTTCAAGTACAACCTTTGAACATGTAAAAGAAATTGGATCTGTGATTTTAGAAATATTTATTGTTTAAGTCATTTGGTCATGACTCACTTTTTTTTTTTTACCCCATGGACCATAGCATGCCAATGTTATTTATGGAGTTTTCTTGGCAAATATACCAGACTGGTTTGCCATTTCCTTCTCCAGTGCCTTAAGACAAACAGAAGTGACATGTCTAGTATCACACAGCAAGTAAGTGTCCGAGCCTGGATTTGAACTAGAGCCTTTGTTCCAGAGCTCTATTCACTGCATCTCCTAGCTGCCTCTTAGTGATACAGGGAACTTTTAATGATGACTCAGGACAGTTAGGTGGCACAGTGGAGAGAGTGCTGGACCTGGAGACAAGAAGACTCATTTTCCTGACTTTAAATCTGGGCTCAGACATTAACCAGTTGTTTGACCCTGGGCAGATTGCTTAGCCTTGTTTACCTCGCTTTCCTTATCTGTAAAATGAGCTGGAGAACAAAGTGGCAAACCATTCCAGTATTTTTTCTAAGAAAACCCCAAATGGAGTCACCAAGAGTTGGACATGACTAAGAAATGACTGAATAACAAAAATGATTTCCCCTCTGTTAATGCAGTTCAAAACCTGCCCAGGCACCTCAGAGTCTCAATGTATTTTTTACTTTTTTTCTTAAATATTTTCTAATTTTCACAGAAGAAAAACAACTGCTTGGTCACATGGGTTGATGGGGATATGATTGGGGATGTAGACTTTTCTCACAACCCTTAAAGTAGTTAGCATATTTCTCTCATTTTATAGATGAAGAATTTGAGGTTCAGAGAATTAAATATGGAGCTAGAAGAAGTTGGAAATGGGATTAAAATCTAGATATTTCCACTTCAAGTATAACCTTCAAACATGTAAAGAAATTGGATCCATGATTTTAACAATATTGTTTATATATTATTTATATAATAATAAAACCGTCACCCTATTGCAAATATCAATAATATGGAAATAGGTCTTGATCAATGACACATGTAAAATGCAGTGGAATTGCGCATTGGCTGTGGGAGTGGGGTGGGAGGAGGGGAGAGAAAGTACATGAATCATGTAACCATGAAAAAATTTTCTCAATTAATCAATAAAAAAATAAAAAATATTTTTCTAATTTTTCCATGCAAAAATTTTTAACATTCATTAAAAAAATTAAACCCTTACCTTCTGTCCTAGAATTGATACTAGGTATCATTTTCAAGGCAGAAGAGTGGTAAGGGCTAGGCATTTGGGTTTAAGTGACTTGTCCAGCTAAGAAATGTCTGAGGTCAGATTTGAACCCAGGACCTCTTGTCTCTAGGCCTGTCTCTGTATCCCCTGAGACACCCAGCAGCCCTTTGACATTTATTAAAATTATTTTTTGAGTTCCAAATTCTCTCCATCTCTTTCATCCCTCCCCTCCCCGTTGAGAAGACGACCAATGTGCTATGGAGGGTCTTACATTAGAGAGTTGTCTGTAGATGAAACTTAGACTAAAGTGAGGAGGCTGCCCTACATTTCCATCCCTCTCTCATCCCTTGGACCATGGCCAAGCTTCTCAGTACAATGAATACTATTGAACTAAGTGGGTAGCAAATAGAAACTCAAAACTCAAAAAGGGAAGTTTTCTTGTCCTTTCGTGTAAGCAGACAGGTAAAATGATACTGTATTGGGAATGTCAAGCCCCGGTAGGCTGGGAGCAAAAGTGTGTGTGACAGTTCCAGTTTCCTCTGCCAGTGTGAAAACACAGGGTTGAGGCCAAAGTTTGATGGCTCTGGCAGTTGGGCCTCTGTGTGATTTCTGAAATTATGCAGAGGGTGACAGAAATAGATTCAAACTGCAAAGTTCTGCTTCCATCTTACCTGGCCCGGGGGACAGTCGTGCGATGTGGAAGGACAGGAGACAGTATCCTGGGAGATCTTTAATAACAGCAAAGCCATCCATTCTTTTTGGATTGCTTTCAGGGTTGGCGAGGGAGATGGAGGAGCTGAGCTCTGAAGAGTTCGCCACGGAGTAGGATTCTCTGCAGAACGGCAGGATTCTGTGGTTTCTCTGTCTCCAGAGGTGGCTTTAATGCCATAAAAGCATGGACCAGAGAATCTCAGAGATTCATTTAGCTAGTATATGTGTGTGTGTGTGTTTGTCAGGGGGATGGAGATGGATGTTTTAGGAAACAAGATGGCGGATGTGTTCAATGGAGGTTCATTCCATTCACTTTGCTCCCTGCCTTTCTCCTGAAACAGGAGGTGGGTTTGGAGGGGATGAAGGAGAAAAGAAATATATTTTTTATTAAAATAAAAGCTAGTGGCATGGGGGAAGAGAACCCTAGGCTTGAATTAAAAAAAAAACACCCCTCCTTCCTAGCTATGTGATTCTGGGCAAATCATACTTTTTTAGGCTCAGTTTCCCCATCTAGGAAATGAGGATTGTAATAGCTTCTTTCTTACAAGGTTGTATTGAGGACCAAATAAAATAACATATAGAACATTTTGCAAACTCTAAAGTGTTATGTAAAGCCTAGTTATCATTATCTATTATTATTAATTATTATTTTTGCTGTTGTTTGGGCAGCACAGTGGATAAAATGCCAGGCAGGAGGCAGGAAGACTCATTTTACTGAGCCTCAGATAATTACTAACTGTGTGACCCTGGGCAAGTCACTTTACCCTGTTTGCCTCAGTTTTCTAATCTATAAAAATCATCTGGTGAAGGAAATGGCAAACCATTCCTGTATCTTTGCTAAGATAACTCCAAATGGGGCCACGAAGTATTAGATATGACTGAAAATGATTGATTGACAACAATTATCATTAATTATTATTATCATCATCAAAAAATTTTGAACAGATAGGTTCTCATGCATATCATATTGGGTGAGGATGTACTTACTGCTCTTCTTTCCTTATGTGATCTGTGACTTTGGGAAAGCCATTACCCATCTCTGTGCCTTCTCGTGAAATAAAGAGCCAGTAGATTCCCCAGAAGGAAAAGTCCAGCTTCACAAAGCAAGACCCTGAAGAAGGGGAAATTAGTATGCATTCTGAAATACTGGCACGAAGCTTTATTGGTGGGGGTGGAGAAGTCGCCTTAAAGGTCATCTGATCCAACCTTTTTACTTTCTTACTTACATTTCATTTAGAACTTTATTAGAGTTTTACAACTCTCTAATACACTTATTTTCCTGGGCTAGATATTTTCATAAAGCTTTCCTCTGCATTATAAGACAATATGCTTTTTGAAAAACCTCTTTTAGAGTGAATTCTCAGGAAGAAAAAAAATGCAATTACCATTAATTCCAATGGGATAAATTTTTATTCTTTTCTAAATCCAAAAATTAACACCCACTGATACCCAGTGTTTATGTAATTGGACCTTTAATGCAAACCCCAAAATAAATAAGGGAAAACAATGTAAATAATAACTCACCATATCAGTTGACATCCTGTTGAAAGATGACGTAGTTGCGACTATAAGGAGTATCATTCTTTAACATTTTCTTCATTTGAGGGGACATGATGCATGAAATTACTATTACTTGAACCTAGAAAACTTCAGTACTCTGAGAGGAGAGATTAATGGCAATACATTCAACTAATCTTAATACAACTACAAATATGACTCCAATGGTAGCTCTTGTTTCAAGGATATCATAAATGCCAAGAAACTCATAGGCTGAAGAAGGGTTATTAAATGAAATTTCTCATAATGGGATTCTCACAATCCAAATGGACCATCTCAAGATGCGACTGTGTTTTTGACCTACTATATTGTAAGTCTCTTAAGGGCAGGGACAATATTGTATTTAACATTATATTTCCTTTAGTGTCTCGCATGATTCTCTGCACACAGAAGGTACTAAATAAATGCTTATACTTGTCCTTATAATCTAAAATGATACACTCTTTGATACTGATGAACAGGAAGCAAACCTAGAAATAACCAAATAATAAATGCCAAACCCACAAATACAGGGATAACCCAGTTATCTCCTCTGCAGAATTTGAATAATTTCAATCATGCTAAATGTGGCAGCAAACTACACATTAAGTAAAGAAAGTTGCTGAGCTTCAAAGAATATATTTTCATAAAAAGCATACATTTTACTCTGTGGAAGAGTAGGGAAGTAACTCTTGTACAAGATCTATTGACAATTGTGGGAAAAATTAAAGTTACTGATATATTCAGTAATCATTAGTTCTTTCTCAGTTTATAAAAATAGTATAGAAACAAGAATGAAGTATGTACGTGAAGCAGACACACTAGTAGTGATCTGTGACATTGAAGAGAGGGAAAAATGAGAGGAACCACTAGACAGCTCCCCATTTAGTGAAGGGGCAAACAGTCCTGTGAGCTTTAGGAATCCTAAGGGTTTTGCTACATTACAGTTCCATTTAATAACTGATGTTCATAATGATAACCCTGACTCATAAAATAAAAGTGAAATTATGTTCAGTAAACTGTTTATTAAGACAGAAAAGCATTAAAGACTTTTGGGAAGCATTTTCATTAAAATTGGGCAAAATAAAGGAACAGTGGCTCTATATAGCTTCCAAGATCAAATAAAAAAATCCTTTGTTTGGTCTTCAAGGCCCTTTATAGCCTAATCCCTCCCTGACTCCTACCGTTCCAGTCTTTTCACACCTTACTGCCTCCCCACTTCAAACTCTTAAACCAATGACACTGGTTCCACAGACAAGACTCTCCATCCCTCTGCTTCTGGCATTTTCTCTGGCTGTCATCTGTGCCTGGAATATTCTTCCCTCCTCTTCTCACCTGATTTCCCTGGCTTCCTTTAAGTTTCAATTAAACCCCCATGTTTTACAGGAATTTTTTCAACTCTTATTAGTTTTAGAGCCTTCCCTGTGTTAATTATTTCCTATTTATTCTGCATATACCTTTTTTATACCTACTTGTTTGCTTGTTGTCTCTTCCATTAGATTGTGAGCTCCTTGATGGCAAGGATTATTTTTTGTCTATTTTTGTATCCCTAGAGATTAGCACACTGCCTGGAGCATGTTAAGCATTTAACAAATGTTTATTGATTGACTGATTTAAAGGAGTAAATTCCATGTATCTTGGAAAACCCAGTCATCTAGAATATTATGTTCCTTGATGATAATGGACAAATGAAATGCTACTGAAAATAATCATTAAACTTTGGATTGTGTATAAGACAAGGGCAATTATAATTGTGGGTTTTGAGTAAGAAAAGGCTTCCAAATCTAGCTTTAAGTCAGACACAGTTATTATGAGTCAGCTAGAGGCTACAGTGAATAGAGAGCTAGATGTGCTGTTAGGAAGACCTGAATTCAAATCCATATTCAGATACTTACCAGTTGTGTGATCCTGGGTGAGTTATTTGACCAGTATCTATCTCAGTTTCCCTGTCTAAAAAATGGAGATAATTATAGTACCTACTTCCTAGGATTTTTATGAGGATGAGATTAGATAATATTTGTAGAGTACTTTGTAAATCTTTAAGTCCTATATAGAGGCTGGCTATTCTTGTTATTATCATCAGATAATATCTGAAAGATTGATATTAAAGGTTTTTTTTTAAAAAAAAGCCTGGATATTTTTATTTCACCTAGACTGGAAATACTGGGATTACTCATGACTCAATCCCATTACCAATTAGTTTGGGAGCTTTGGATTGATCCATTTATGACCTTCATCAGTTTGTTTCATCATTATTTTTGTTAGTATTTCCATAGTGCCAGTCTTTGTGCTAAATACTTTAGAAATATAATTTTATTTGATTCTCACAACAACTACCACTGAGAGGTAAGTACTATTATTATCCTCATTTTATAGATAAGGAAACTGAGGCAAACCAAAGTTAGGAAACCTACTTTATAAAGCCTTTTCTGGTCCCTATCTTCAGCTCTTAGTGCCTTCTGCTCTCAAATTACTTAGTATTTATTTTGTATGTGACACTTTGCTCAAAGGGCCAGTTTCATTGGGATTATACACAATAGTAGAGATTGTTGGTGAATGGGGTTGGTTTTAGAGTTAGAAAGAAGAGAGATCCTGTCTTCAGGTTTCCAGCTTACGAGAGATGAGCCATTCCAATTTCTTTTCAAATCCCTGAAGGGAGAGAAAGACTCTGGGAAGAAGCCAACATATGCAGGAGCTGGCAGTCTTCATTATGTCCCTGTCCCCAGCTTGTTACACTAGTGATTTTAGGCAATTTCCCCTTGGGGAAGATCTGTGCTTTTCACTCTAGGCTTAATTGTTACCTCGTTCCCAAAGGGAAAGCTCATTCACTCTGTGTATATAGTCTCAAATATATACCTTTTCTGATTTCCATTTGCCATCTGTTTGGACAAATGAATTTGTTTGCTATTTGCTACATGCATTCATTGTGGAACTGATATCTGAATCAAACCTTGATATATAATTTGGGATTAGACATCCTGTTAAGAGATATTTCTATATTCTTGTTAATGGATAGCAATCAAGATTACAGCTCAAAACCTCAAAATCCTAGACTAATACTATTCAAGGAAGCAGAAAATAAAATTCTAGCCTGGCACTCTCTTTCTGAAAAGAACAGAGTGGTCCTTCTCTGATTCTGGCTTTCCCTTCTGGCAGGAATCAAAATCACTCTTGGGAAAGGAGGGAAAGAGGAAATGCTAGGGATGCCTTTTCTACCTTCCTTTGAGCCACATCCAGACAGGTCCAGGAGAACACACAGAATCTGGAGAGGCAAAACAAAGAGCAAACCCCCATACTCACCTTACATGTATGTAGATGTTATCTTCTACTGTAGAATACATATTCTTTGAGGACAAACATTGTTCTACTTCTGTCTCTGTATCCCCAGAGCCTGGCACCATGCCTGGCACCCATAGCAAGCACCTAATAAAGCTCATTATTGATTGTATCCCCAAATATACCCTGATCCCTCTTTGGGAATAGATATCTCCTTTAACTGAATTCATAATATCTAGATGCACTTTTTGTGCATTTGACATTCTAAGCTATATTGTACTTGTCTGTGTACATCTCCTTTATAGCACAAAAAGTCTTGGGGGTTGAGCCCGTGTCTAATCTCCTTCAGGGACTGCTGTCGTACCTTACATTTGGAAGGTGATTCATAAATATTTGTTGGGTAAATGAAAGACTTCTCTTTTAAACTGATGTTAGAGGAGGGAATACTGTGGACACTTTGTTAGTTCAGGTTTCATGTTGGAATGAAATGAGGCACTCATAGGTCCATGAAAGGAGATTTAAGTATTTTCAGAGTATTGAATATTTTATTTTTATTTACAGAGTTTTTTAGTATTAACAGAGAAAGGATAGGACAGGGGATTCGGTGACCCTGAAACATATCTGATAAGGAGGGCAGGGTGTGGAGTCTTCAGACATTCACCAAATCTAAGGGCTCAGACCTCAGGTGGATGGGACCCTTTATTCCCAAAGGTGACCAAGAAGCCTGGTCAGCATTGCCAGAAGAAAGTCCAAGGAGGCCCAGCTTGAGCCTTGCTCCACCTCCTGGGTCAATCCTGGTTTTATTGCCTTCTGTGTGTGCGAGGATGTGTGTGTATGTATTTGTACATGTACATGTGCGTTGCTTGTATGAGTGTGTGAGACCCCTGGTAGATATTGGCCCCATCACATCTGGAATGACTTAAGGAAGTGGTTAGATTTTAGGGGCTGCTATGGACCAGAGAAAGGAGGCAGCTAGTGGACATGAAGTGACTTGGTCCATGCTACAGCTTCAGAGGAAGGTGTGGAATGAGGATGGAATGATCACTTCTATCTTATTTTAACAGAACTTCAATCTATTCATTTCCATTTGTGTTCCTAACTTGTGTCATAGAGTGATTAATGGATAGAGTGCTGGACCTAGAGTCAGGTAGATCTGAGTTCAAATTTGTTCTTAAACACTAATTGGGTGATCCCAGTCAAGTCCATTAATCTCTGTCTGCCAAATGGGGATAATAACACCTCTTCCCCACGGTTGTTGTGAGAATCAGATAAAAGAATAATTATAAAACACCTAACACAGTGCCTAGCACTGAGTGAATACTAAATTAATTAGTATTATTTGTCAAGCATTTGTAAAGCACATGGCTCATAGTAGGCATTTAATTAATCCTTCCTTCCTTCCTTCTTTTCTTCCTTCCTTCCTCCCTTCCTTCCTTCCTTCCTTCCTTCCTTCCTCCCTTCCTCCCTTCCTCCCTTCCTTCCTTCCTTTCTTTCTTCCTTCCTTTCTTCCTTCCTTCCTTCCTCCCTTCCTTCCTCCCTACCTTCCTTCCTTCCTTTCTTTCTTCCTTCCTTTCTTCCCTCCTTTCTTCCTTCCTTCCTTTGCCATATAACCTGAGAATTGACCCTGAGAGTGTCCTTGGCTCTATTTAAAAGGAGAGGATGCTAAAAGTCTGCTGGTACTCCTCACTATATTACCAAAAAAGAGTTAAGTATACTGAGGGAGTCCAATTTTCTTAAGGAAAAAAAAATAGAAAAGTAATTCGCTCCCACATTCTGAGTCCCTTCTTAAGTAAGGGGAAATGATCTCTGGAAGACAATTCAGTGCAATAATAATAGTAATAATGGAACCAAAGGAGCATCCTGTATTTATATCACCCCTTCCTTTCAGAGGTCTCCAATCACTCCTCATGAATTCTTTTCCTATCCTCTTGGAGTGGAAGGTGTGTTTCTGCTCCCTCTTGAACTCCCAGGCTTGTTCCTTGTTGCTGAAGGAAGCTGAATAGCAATTAGCCTGAAAGGATTACTTCTTCACAAAATCATACAATACCCTCTGAGCATGAAAATGGATTTTTTGATGATGTGTTCCAGTGGGGTTTTTTAGGTTGAGGAGTGAGGTTGATGGGCCTATAATTTCTAGGGCTGCCCCTTTTCTCATTTTAAAGATAGAATCTTTTCTAGTCATCAGCCACCTGAACAGTCCTCCAGGAGTTCTAAAAAATGATGGCTAATGCCTCCACTGTGACTCAGTCTATTCCTTAAGTGCCCTTGGATATATTATTGTCTTCCTTTACAATGAATAGATAATGTCTCCAAGTCCTTGGATACAAAGGGACCATTATGGTCTATTTTTGAAGGAAAGCTTCTTTCCCTTCTACTCCCTGGCTCTCCTAAACCACAACTGTTGCACCTTTTCTACTTCTTCATAATAAACACAGTGGGGCATTCAATTACAGCTAAAAGCCCTCAATTTAAGAGACAGATTAAGAGACTCTGTGTGTTCCTGCTAAAATGTACATTTCACCTTATCCAGTTGTTTTTCTAACCCCTGGGGAAGGAGCCATTAGGGATGCAGAGATGCATTTAGTGTAGTCAAGACTTTCCAATAGGCTTTCACCACAGATCTTTGTGAATCTCTCTTTGTAGAAGTTAGCTATTGGAGCTCAACTGTAGGGCATGACCAACTTTCCCGTCACATCTCTGGACCTAGGCGAGAACCACTGATAATACAGAATCACACATGTTTGCATGTAAGAACAGGGATCCATCACAGGAGAAAAAGAACCTCTGGACAACACATCCCTACCCACTCTGGTTTGCCACCGTAGAGAAGCAAAATATCTTGTAGGTCATTGTCTTTTGTGAACTTTAGGGATGAACTGTCTTGTTGAATTATCTTTTCTTCCTGCGTTATCTTTACTTTTTTATATTTAGACACCTAATGATCATGATTGGCACATTCCAAAGCCACCATTGGCCAGGAGGCTCCTTGATTCTCTGGGAGGGAGAGGGAACCTGGGATAGAGAGTAGGATGAGTAAATGAACTCCATTATAACTCTCCAAGTCCATAAATCTCAAATGATCAAGGAGCAAAAGATGTTAATTTTAGGGTAGTCTAGGAAGGAGAGGTAGGAACTTTGACATGGACCTGGGGCCTGGAAAGAATCATGAGAGCTGGGGTTTGTATAGGAAACTTCAGTTACGGATGAGATTTAAAAAGAATAAGAACTGTAGGAGCATGAATCATGTAACCATGTTAAAAATGAATATTAATAAATGGTTTAAAAAAACAATTATACCATAAAAAAATGAAAAAAAAATAAGAACCACTCTTTGAGGAACTCAATGGATTTCTCTCACCAGCACTTCTGTTTACCTTGTTCTTATATGTTATTTATGAATTGATAGTCTCTTTTCTTTTGTATATAATTTTCATTGTTTAAATCCATAAGGAAGTAAGTGTTATAACTGAAAAGGGACCGAATAAAAGGGATTGGTAATTAATGATTTGTATTTAGTTATGAGCACTATATTTTAGATAGGTTAAAGAAGAAGTATGTCCAAAGAATTTTGACCAGAAGGCACAGGGAATTGGAGGTCATTTATATAGGGTATTTGTTGAGGGAATGAAAGATATTTTGATCTGGCAAAGAGAAGACTTAAGAGAGGCCTGGTATCTGTTTCCAAGTATTTGAAAGGTTGTCATGTGATAGAGGGCAGTACAAAGAGCCATAGATAAAAGTTGTAGGAAAGCTGATTTAAGAAAAAAATTATTAATGGTGTTGTCTAAAAGTGCAATATAGGCTTCCTTGAGATTTAGTGAATTCCCCTTTACACACTAGAGGTCTTTAAGAAAAGGCCAGATGACCATTTGTCAGGAATATTGTAGAAGGGATTCCTTTTCACGTATGTTTTGGACTAACCCTCAAGTTCTTTTCTACCTTTGAGATTCTTTGTGATTCTGTTTATGTGAGTACATCATATCTCTGAACTAAGAAAACCACTTTGGTTTTCTTATGAATCAAGAAATTCATTCCTAATTTTGAGTCAAAGTTTAGAAACCAAGGAAAGAGATAGAAGTTAAAAAAGGAGAAAGTCCTGAATGAAGGGAAAAGTCCTTGGACTGTTCCCCCATTTCTTTGGGAAGTTGGTGTTAGAACTGATAAAACTAGGCTTGGCCTTAGGCTCAAGATTGCATCCTTTATTAGGCTATTCATTTTTATTTTTATTTTTTTTTTTTAAAACCCTTACCTTCTGTCTTAGGATCAATACTGTGTATTGGTTCCAAGGCAGAAGAGCAGTAAGGGCTAGGCAATGGGGGTTAAGTGACTTGCCCAGGGTCACACAGTTGGGAAGTGTCTGAGGCCAGACTTGAACCTAGGACCTCCTGTTCTCTAGGCCTGGCTCTCAATCCACTGAGCTACTCAGCTGCCCCCAGGCTATTCATTTTTAAAAGTAGAATTTTGTGCTTTTACATGTAAAGCAAAATACATCTTTTTATGATTTCTATTTTGGACTAACCTGCTGATTGCCTCATTGGTCCATAGACTGGGACAGTTTTTGGCATAATTGGGAAGTAGAGGAATTTGCCCTTGTTGCCCTCCTATTTCTTTTTGGCTCCTCTGTTAATACTAGTGCCCACTCCTCTTCTTTAGACTCTAGTCTAGATCATGGCTTAGGTATCCCATTTTCACATTCTTTCAGGTAATTTGTCAACTAATTCCCAGAGTTTATTGATAACAGTTTTAAGGTATTAGTCCTTCCGGGGGTGTGTGCATTTCACTAGGGTTGGTGGATGTATTTGTCTGGAGTGAACTATTATAAACCTTCCAGAAAAAAATGAATCTATAATTTCAGGCATTATAATCATTGATATTTAGATACTGCCATGCATAGTGGATAGAATTGGTCTCCAAGTCAAGAAGAATGGGATCAAGTCCCACCTTTGACATACTTTGGGAGTGGAGAAGTTATTTAACTTCTTACTATTGCCCCAGGTAACTATAAGTTATAGAGTTGATGCTCATCTCTGCTGGTGGGTGGAGTTTCCTTGCTGAAAGTTCCCTATAAAGATCAAATCACAAGTTTAGGCAAAAACAAATACAGTTGATAAAGAAAATATTTTGAGGGCAAGGAGACATCTGCAGCCCTTCTGGTATCAATCTTTCAGACTGGCAGGAGGCAAATTGCATGTCGAGGAACTAAAAATGATCTCTAGGAGTTGTGGCTGGAAGCTACAGCTGTTGCATTAAAAATCTTCTCCTTAATACAGTCAAACAATCTTTAGGTTGGGCTGCAATTATTATTGGTGGGGTGGCTTCTGGAGCCCCCAGTGATGAGCAAGCTGTGCCATTGTTGATTGCTCAGTGATGGCATCCTTGGGCAACACATAACAGGGAGGGGCCTAGCTCTTTCAGGGTAGCAGAGGCTTCAGTCATGTGGACTCGCCTGCCTAACTGGCCAACACACCTAATAGATTGTGTTTTACTCAGATTATATATTAACAGTGTCAGGGGAGTACTCGCAATGCGCTAATCTACCAAACCCCCCTTGTAAAGTGGGCTCATTCCCCATGGGCTCCATCATGGCTAACCTACCTAACCAATCTTTCCCCGCTCATTCTTTCCCTGCTATCTTCCTCCTAAGCTATCCTGAAGGCAAAAGGTCAGATATTGGGAAGTGTTTTCTTTTTTCTCTCTCTGCCAATTGTTTTCATTTCTTTAGAAAAAAGATTTTTCCATGAGCAGATTCCTAAGTTGCCATAGACATATGCGTGCTCTTTTCTGGAATGTGGATGTGGTACATCTTAATCGCATTCAAACTAGCTCCATTTGATTCAGGGACTCTTGGAGTGCTGGTGAGAGGGCCGAGGAAATGAAAAGAAAGCACAATATGGTCTCTAGGCAGCAGGATTTTAAATTTCGAGATGTTTATTTATGCAGCAGACTGTAGAGCACGAGTCTTCAGTTTTTCCATTTCTCAGTTTTTCTTTGCAATCTCTGACTAGGGGAAGAGAGAAAAGATGGGATTTTGTATACTTACTGGAGTCCAGCTCTTCAGACCGACCTAAGATTATTTTGTGATTTTGATTTCTTCTGGCTTTTCTTGGAATCCCAAAATAGCACTCTTTAAGTAAATACCATGTGAGCTTCTGAGTCAACATAGGCTTTGGGCAACATGTGGCTGGAATAGACAGAGCCCTCCATTGATTCCAGGCTTTCCAGCCTTGGATGTGCCCCTCCCCTGAGCCTTCAAGGGCACCTCATAAGCTTAGGGGCACAGTTCAGCCTTTGTGGCTAATTCAGCCCTGATCTTTTTCCCTTAAAACTTCCATTTCAAGACCATTTCCTAGCAGGACTATGTCTGAACCACTTTGGAGTTCTAATTCCTTTTGGGCTTACTCACAAATACTACACAATTAATATCATCTTGTTATATAGACTACCTTATTCTTTGATTGTACTGCATCATTTAAGTATATTAAAACCTATGAAACTATCTGAACAAGAAATTATAGAATAACCACATCTCCCCATTCCATGGTAAGCTCCTGGGATGTGGGAATCATGGCTTTGTGTTGGCACAATTTTTGCCAAATATTCCAAAGGTTGGCACCTGGAAGAGTAGAGACCACCATAATTTACTCTTACGGATTTGCTGGGTTGAGACCAGGCTGGGGAACTTTGAGATGGAGAGTCCAGTTAGGACCAGATTTGGGCAAAGGCTCCATGTCAAAATATGAGAGCAAGACTAGTTCTAAGGTGGTTCTAAGGACAGACACATAAATGTGTGAATCTGAAAGTGGGTCCTCAATGAGGCGGTCAATCCAAAAGATAAAGCAGAAGCATTTGTGAACCATCAGCCAAGTCCCAGATTGAAGGTGTCTATCCCAGCAAAAGCAGGCAAGGCAATCAAAGAGGTCTACATGGGATGCGGACAGCTCTGAGGAGGGCTGGCAGCAGATGCTGAGATTAGTTAGAGGACATTCAGTTCTTTAGGTGAATAGTTTCTAGTCAGGGAATTGATCCCTGGAAAACAAGGTGGAATTAAGTTACTACAATACTAAAGACAGAGCAGTATTATCAGTGAGACTAATTAGATACAAATTCAGTGACCTACTGGCTTAAGGCTTCTGAAGGGCAGTTAGATGAAACAGTGGATAGAATGTTGGACCCAGGGTCAGGAAGTTCTGATTTTAAATCCCACCTAAGATACTTCACAACTGGGGTGACCCTTTGTCTGACTTGGTTTTATCATTTGTAAAATGGGGATCATAATAGCACCTACCTCCCAAGGTTGTGCTGAGGATCAACTGAGATAATATTTGTAAAGTACTTTGCATATCTTAAATTATAACATAAATGCTAATAATTATTATTGTAAGCTATTATATCTCCCTCTATAAGAGTCAGAAGTATAGCACAACACTGAATCTTTAGGTGATGGCTAAATGATCCCTGTTGAAACTGGGGCAGGGGTTGCAATAGCAAGAAGCTAGTCAGACCATTACATTTCTTTTATTTTATTTTTGCAACCCTTACTTCTGTCTTAGACTTGATACTAAGTGTTCGTCCCAAGGCAGAAGAGTGATAAAGGCTAGGTAATTGGGGATAAGTGACTTATGTAGAGTCACACAGCTAGCAAGTGTCTGATGTCAGATCTGAACCCAGGACCTCCCATCTCTGGGTCTGGTTCTTTCTCAACTGAGCCACCTAGATGCCCCCAGACCACTATATTTTTCAAGAAGTCACCCTGTATGCCTTAACCTAAGGAAGCCTTCTGGTTTTGGCTTTCCCAAAATTCCTTGAAATTGGAATCTATACTTTAAGTGACAGTCTTCTCTTCTTTAAGCTTAGTGAGCTTAATATATTTAGCTTTTCCTTATATGCTTAGCTTTCAACCTTCCAATGATTTTGTAGCTTGACTTTTTATCCCCTTGTTGTTCTCCACATATGTAGAGATGTGAACTAGACACCATAATTAAATGAGGACCTTTCTAAACACCATGCAAAGACTCTATTCCTTCTTTGATCCTCTTCCCCCACACACCCCAATATAACAAAAAAAAATCCTTGTTCTTGTATCTCCAAGCTCTGCTCACTCTGAACTTATTCCTGTTAGTTTTTATGTGACTGTTCAGTACTCTTACAGTCTTTCAACTTTATAGCCTTGTTTTCATCTTTCAAATGTTTCTTTTAAAAATCTAAGTTGAACCCGGCCTCAGCCACTGCCCAGCTGTGTGACCCTGGGCAAGTCACTTGACCCCCATAGCCCACCCTTACCAATCTTCCACCTATGAGACAATACACCGAAGTACAAGGGTTTAAAAAAAAATCTAAGTTGGTTGGTGAATTCTCTATGTATCCACATTGGTCCATTCAGACAAATGTAATTTTTTCTCCTCATTGGAATAATTTCTCTTTGTATCTTTGGACTTTAATTCTTGACCATCTTCCACTGGTCTTGGGCCAACTTCCCTGAAGCGGTTCATGAAATTCTGTTTGTTTTTTTGTCTGCACCCTTAGAAATCTTTTTTCCCAAAATGTAGGGCACATTTCAGCTTTTGTTCAGACTTCCTATTCTTCATCTTTTTTATTCCTTTCCTCCTACCCAATAGGACTCTTATCATCATTTCCACTCAGATTCCAGTTCCTTGTTTTTGGTGAGAATCATATCAAGAATAGAATTCTCCTTTGTTGGTTCCCCCAACTTTTGAAGGATGAAGTCATTACTAAAATAAGTAAAGAGGTCATTAGTTACTCTGCTTTTTGCATAGAAAGATTTTTCAGCAGATAGTTGGATAATTGAAGTCCTTAATCACTACTGTATCATGTCTCTGAGTCGGGCTTCTTATGTTTCCCAAACCAAACTCATCCAGTTCTGTCTAGGTAACCTAGTTGTACTCCCATGACAAAAATAACTTTCTTCCCTTTGACTGATTCCTAGATTGCTTTACATGAAGATACCTTCATAATATAAGATAGGACTTCACTTATCTTCTTTCTTTTGAATAAGTTATACTCATTTAGAGTCCAGGTCTAGTAATGGCTTTTATTCTCTCAAGTGTCAGTGATACCTATGAGAGCACATTTGCCACTGAATTAGGACCACTAGTTTTTCTTGCTTACTGCTTTAAATTTTGAGCATTTATTTATGGACATTTGAGGCATGGTTTTTTATTACCATCACCTTCCTTGGGTTTTGTCTCCTCTGAACTTATGGGCATCATGTTATTCTTTTTTCTTCCTTTGAAGACTTTTTAAAGGTGTCAAACTTAGAGGATGTCCAGAGGCAGTCTCCCACCCCATTATTTTTTAGTTTTAAAGCCCTTTCAAGACGCCTGACAAATACATTCTTATTAGCCTTTGTTGGGCTCCATCTGTCTTTGGCCAGCATTCTGTTATCCCTATATTTTAAGCCATGACCTGGAATATACGCCATATCCTCCAACACTTCCTTTTAGGGCAGATTATTTAGGTAAATTATCCAGAATAATATTTTTTCTCTACTGTATCTCTTGCTTTCAATGAAAAAAAAAACAGTGAGAAAAACATAAGCTATGTCCATGTGATTCTTAGATTTTTTTTTTTGCCAATACCAAATAATCCTTGACAGTATTTTGGGGGTTGCTTCTGGCAGTGGTCACTTGTGCCCACGTGAATCACCAGAAATGGGTAATTGTCATCCACTTTGAAGGCTTGGAAGGTTCTGTTATGTTTTGGATACATGCTTTGGGAAGTCAACAGACCTCTACTAGTGCTGTTATTAGGTAGACATGTAGGTGCCTCAGGACCCTTGTTATCTGTTGCTGCTCTTAATCCTCTGAGTTTTTCTGGTTGATCTTTCATCTGATAGCTTCTGTGACTCTGTTGAATCATTCTTTGGAGAACATCTGACAAGGCTTCTCTTTCCTCGGAGTATCCAACTTTGTCTTCAGGAAATGCCTCTTTTTATCCTTGATGTAACACTCTTCCACTCTCTAACCTCCTGAAGAGGGTTAAGTTTCCCCTCCTTACCTCAGATCCCTTTCCTTCCTGCATTGAAGACTTACTTCTGTTTCCCTTAGGAACTCTAATTCTCCTTAATGTGGAGAGGTATTCTTCAAGCTCCTTCACCTCCTTGACTAGGGAGATCATCCTTCTTTTGGAACACAGATAACAATTTTGCCCTAATAATTTGATAGTCCAGCTCAACTTCCTTTCCTCAGTCTCAACAAGTTTATAGTGACATCTACTTTCCCTTGAGATTTGTCCCAATAAGCCTTTCTGTTTTACCAGGATTTTTCCTGTTTACTTGTAATTTGGGTTTACCTATAAATTGGTTTTACCAATTTGCCCAAGTCTTCTAACTGTTCCACCTACCTTTTCTTTCTTAATTTGTAGTATCTTGCCAACTACCTTCTTATCTTTTTCAGGTTCTACTCTCTCCTTCCTCTAGCCTCCTTAATCCTTTAATAGCTTCCTTATTTGACCCCATAGATCATATATTCTGTCCCCCTTATTTTACAGGTCAAGAAAATGAGACCTAGAAGAGGAAGTTGACTTCATAGGTTCATAGTACTGGATTTGGAAGGTGCATTAAAGGCTATTTTTATTTTATAGATAAGGAAACTGAGTTCCTGAGAAGATGAAAGTATCTAGGAGTAGGTCCAAGGGTCAAGACTAAAATCTAAATTTTCTGACTCCAATCTCAGTGCTTTTTATTCTACATTATGCTGATTATCCAAATCCTTTCCAACCTTCAAGTCCTATCTAGCAAGGCCCAACATTGATTTCCTTCTCTTCTGAACTCCTAGACATCACTTAGAGCATTTATCATACAAATTAACATTTAGCTGTATGCTGTCTTGCATTATTTCTGCGTTTATGTTAGACTTCTAAGCTATATTGCTACCTCCTGGAGTGCATAAATACTTCTATAGTTGTAGAATAGTGGATAGAGTCCTTGGGGTCAAAAAGACATGGATTTGGATTCCTTCAAGAATGTACTTAGCTGCATGTCCCTGGGCAAGTAATTTACTTAACTCTCTTGGACCCTTGATTTCATCATCTATCAAATGGGAATAAAAAGAGCACCTTTCCCACAGGGACCAAATATGCAAAATATTTTTATAAACCATAAAATCTTATATAAATGTCTGCTATTATGACTGTGATTATTTGTGTTTTTATTATCTCTCATTCTTCCTAGCACCAAGCTGAGCCCATAGCAGGCATTCGATAATAATCAATAATGATTGATGGATAAAAGCACTTAAAATGTCTAGGAACATCCCATTTTTTTCGCATTTAGAGGCCCAAGTCCAAAGTGCTTAATAAGTACCAAGATAGAGTTTTCTTTTCTGGCAAACAATCCTGTCAGATTATAAGGTCTATTTTTATGTTCCTCTAACGTCCACTAGAATATGCCACTGATTCAATTCAATAATGGGCATTTATTAGTCATCTGCTATCTGCTAGGTGCAGGAACAAAAAGAGAAAAAAAAATTCAGATCCTGCTCTCAGGGAGCATATCTTCTAGATAGGTGAACAAGATGTTTGGCCAAGTATGGATGAGACAAAATAAGAGTATAATAAGGGTAGAGAAAGAAATCCATGCCAAGATCAGATGCTTTTGAAGAAAGAGATATCTTTATAAGAAGGAGAAGGCTTCTAGAGGGCATAAATAGGGATAGTGGAAAGCTTGCTAGGCACAGACTATCATCATCACCTATGAATTTATGGAGGTGGGAGAAATCAGGGCAAAATGAAAGGATCAGTATCCTCTTCTGCCTTACAATCAGTACATAGTGTCTAAGAGTCCAAGATAGAAGCTAAGGGCTTAAAAAAAGGATCAATATTGGTTTACTTTGGCTAAAAAGCTGAGAGTCAAGGAAATGGGACTCGAAAAGCAGTTTGCAGTCAAATTGTGAAGGGCTTTAATGACTAGGTTAAAGAGTTTATACTTCATCTTGTAGGTGATAGGAAGCCACTGAAGCTTTTGGAACAGGGGAGTGATACGTGTTTAGGGAAGATGATTGTGTTAGTTGAGTGAAAGATGGAGTAGAGAGGAGAGAGTCTAAGAACTGAGGAATAAATGGATAGACTGGAGGACAGTATTACTGGAATATGGAAGTATGAAGGGCACCACCAAATAGGTAACTTGAGTGTGATTCATGGTATGTGAAGATGTTGGAGAAGGAATGAATGGAGATAGCCAAACTTTTCTTTAAACCCTTACCTTCCATATTACAATCATTACTGGGTATTGATTCCAAGGCAGAAGAGTGGTTAGGGCTGGGGAATGGGCAATGAGTGACTTGCCCAGGGTCACCCAGGTAGGAAGTGTTTGAGCCCAGATAGATTTGAACCCAGGACCTCTAGGCTTGGATCTCAATCCAATGAACTGCCTAGCTGTCTCCATAGCCAAGCTTTTTGTGTTAGTGGTTGGGGTTGCTCTCTGCAGCCCTTAGAAAAACTGAACTTCTTGGTCCCCTTCAAAATCAAAGTGCTACTGCAGTCATTTTTCATGAATTGATATTCCTTGCAGCATCTCAGCCCAGTGAGTTTGCCAGACTAAAAGAATCAAGCAGAGTAACAGTCTGGCCTCTGACCTATGCAATCATGGAGCATGGATGCTGTTTCTGTGGATCCCATGACCTAGAGGACAGACCTTTACCCAAGTCAAAGTTGTCTCATGAAAGCATCTCCTGCTTCAATCCTCTTCTCTCTTTCTCTCCTTTACCTCTCCTTTCTTTGCCAATTTGTTGGGGTTTAGGACTGCTTTTCTCTAGACAGAAAATAGATATCTTATCACTATTTACAGTTTAGTCATAAGTAGTAAATGCCAAAGTCTTAGAAGCACTGGGAAAGTTGAATCAGAGTAGAGGGGGAGAAAAGGAGGAGATGCTTCTGATAACGATAAATTGGTAGCATTAATAATACTAAACAACCTAACTTTGGACAGTGCTTTATATTTAATAAAGTGCTTTTGCACAATTTTCTTATTTTATCCTCATACAGAGCCTCTCAGGCTTTAGAATCATCTCCCTCATATTGCAGAAGTGGAAGCTGGGATTATCATGCTGTTAGTAATTGGCAATAGTAGAATGTGCTGAATCTGTATCTTCTAACTCCGATTCTTGGGCTCCTTTTTTTTTTTTTTTTTTTTTGGAATCAAAGTAGAGGACATTCCCTTGTGGATCTGATACCTTTCAAACAGGATAAACTGTAGTGCCCAAGCTAGAATAGCCCAAGGACCACGGAGGATTCCACATCATAAATGCACAACAGAGTCCTGCTACCATGGAGATTAGAGAGCTAGCTCCCTCACTTTGGGGTTGTGATGGAAGCTAGATGTACAACATAACATTCACTGACATCATTTTAATAAGACTCAGACATTGCCACAGGAGCCTCCAGAGCCTTGAACTGAAATAGTTTTGCTGTCAGAAGCTTGAGATTATAATGACACCGCAGAAGGCAGTCTATGGGAAATCATTGTTGATTTCTTTTGGGGCAATAAATTTCCCCATAGAAACTGGCACTGGGGCTCTGCTCAGAGGCAGAACCTACCTTTTCGGGAGGAGGTACAGTTCCACTCAAGTCAATTTTACAGCTGAGTGAACAGAGGTCCTAAGAAGGCAAAGAACTGAAGTTAAAAAATATATAGACAGAGTAAATGACTCATTAAGATTTGAACCAAGGACCCTGGTTGAACTTCTTGCCCTTTGTTGATCATTACATTCAACCTAAGAATATCTAATGTGACTTCAGTTCTAATTCAAGACCAGGGTGAGAAGGGTGAAAAAAGTCAGAAAATGTGTTTCATAGATTTTTTAATGGTACCACCAAGGGAACAAATACATAGTATTGTTTCATATGACCACACAAGTAGATAATGAGTCTCTTTCACTTTTCTTTAATGTCAACTCAACCCTACTCCTTAGGTCCAGCTGGACTGTCTTCTAGGGGAAAGAATCTAGGAATACTTGGATCAAGATTTTCTTCTCTATTTCATTGTTGCTATCAGATTTTGTGACTTTCACATTTATGCCCAACCAACTGACTTCATAGCTCCCTATCCTTCTTGATTCTAGCATCCTTCATCCTTACCTCATTATATCTAGGACCAGGTACATTGGTCCAAGATCTTGAACTTGGTGTTCTTTCTTTTTGGTTGTAGCCTCTCAAATCTGTTTCTTCTTTTACTCCTCCACATCTATTCAACTGATTCTTTCCCCTTATTGGGGTTTCTAACCAATAGCCCCCTTCAAATGATCCTTGACTATCTATCTTAGATTCCAGCTGCATCTAATTTAATGCTGTCCTTAGTGATAACCCAGATGCCCTCACCTTCTTGATCCAGATCTAGGCTCACTGTACCCATTTCCAATCTTGAATGTCTTCATTGCCTACCTTTTCTATTTCTGCTTCTAGGACCCAAACTATTGATGGATACAGGCAAACTTATAAAAATTCATGGTCTTTAACCTTACTTGGGTTTTCTTTGATCATCAGTCCTTTTATTCTTCTCTCGTTGATATCTTTGATGTTGTTGCTGTTCAGTCATTTCAGTCATGTCCAACTCTTCCTGACCCCATTTTTTGTTGGCAAAGATACTGGTGTGGTTTGCCATTTCCTTCTTTAGATCATTTCTAGAGGTGAGGAAACTGAGGCAAATAAGGTTAAGTAACTTGCTTGGGATTGCACATTCTTCTACTAATGTTTACACCAAACCATTTTCCTCACTCTTCTCAAGTCCTCAGTTATTGGTCCACTACTCTTAGGATTTGATTCTATTTCCAACTCTTCTGAGAATATCAGGACCATGTATCATGAGCTCCTTCTTCTAATGTCCTACTTTCTGCTTCAGGATATATGTTTATAGACCTACTCTTTCATCCTTTCCTAGGTCTTAGAGGAAGAGGGAATAATAGCTTGTATTTATTCAATACTTCAAAGCTTATGAAGCATATTATATCCAGCAAGTCTGTGAGGCAAGTGTTATTATTTTAACTTTAGTGATGAGAAAACAGAGACACAGGGACAAAGCGACTTGCCCAAGGTCACATAACTAATAAATGGCAAAGCTGAGATTTGAACCCTTATGGCTCTGATATGAGTGTTCTTTCTACTTACTATATTACAGGGAATCCTATTAATTTCCTTTATTCTTGAAGATGGGTCATTCTACCTATGCTTCTTTCCCACCATTTCCTTCCCTACATCTAAGATCTTGACTTCTGAAGCTCTCTTGTATCATCTGTCTTTATCATTTCTGGTTTCTTCCTCTACACAGACACACACGTTTCCTCTATCTTGAAAAAAAAAACTTATTCTTAATCCTGTTGTCTCTTACAGCTTCTCTTCTAGTTCTAGCTCTCCTTTCACTGATTAACTTTTTAATGATTGATACCTGCCTGTTATGTCCCTTACTCTGCAACTCATTTTCTTTTTGTTGCTCTTTAATATGACTACTGGGCTTACCACTCTAAATCACTTCCCTTCTTTATGGGTTTGCTTATATTTATGGCAGGGAACCCCTTGGACCCAGTGCTGAGGTGTGGTGGAGCATCCAGAGAGACCAAGAAAAAGATAATTTGAAAATTTTATTTTGCATTTGGAGATAAGAAGCATGACATAGTGGCCAGCTGACTGGATTTGGAATCAGGAAGTTGAGAGTTCAAATTCTACCCCTGACACTTTCTAGCTGAGTGACCATGGGTGAGTAACTTAATCTTTCTTAGTCTTTGGCAGCTTTCTAAGACTTATCTACTAAGTTATAGTAGATCTTTAAATTTTCACACCAATAAAAACAGATCATTGACCTATTTTTTCCCTTCAAAGGCATCTCATTTTATAGATAGATAAAGCAATTGTTAAGTGCTTTATTGTGAGCTAGGAACTGTGCTAAGCTCTTGGGATAAAAGGAAACAAGACAACTTTTGCATACAAAGAGTTTGTATTCTAATGAGGAATAAAACACAAGGTTTAGTGATAATTAATGAAAAAGTTTTAAAGTTTGCAAAATGCTTTACATATACATACATACACATGTGTATACATATATGTATCATTGAGGATAATTGAACTTAGAGCAAGCCTGTGAGGTAGTTTAGGATGTAGTCCATATTTGAAGACTGGTCACCAATATTCTGACCACTATAGTTAAATATGGCATTAAAGTTATTATTATTGACAATAGTCTGCATTTATGAGGACTAAAATTCCTGGTTTGCTTATTGTGTCAAGAAGATCAAATGAGATATTTGCAAAGCACTTAACACAGTGCCTGCCATGGAGTAGTTGTTTAATAAGTGCATATTTTTCTTCCCTTTGTGGGAATCTTATAGGCTTCCTAGGAAGACAGTCATGACAAATGCCTAATGCCCAAATTCCAGCTGTAACAAAATCATATTGTTTTTTTAAAATGACTGACCTGAGATTAAACCAGAATTTCACCAAACTGAACCTGGAAAAAAATTGATGTTTCATTTAGCTGAAGTTCCAGCTCTCCAGGCAACACTGTGAAATCCACTCTACTATTTCAGGGATTTCCAAAGTTACTATTTCCTCATCTAGTTTTTAAAATAAAAACCTGGTAATAATAGAAGTGGAGGGGCAAAAAACCCCAGCCTGTCACCAAGCACTGACCATTTGGACTAAAACACATAGTTCCTTCTTTTTAAAAAGACCTTTGAAGACAATAACTGGATCTCAGAAAGTACAGACTTTGACTGTTGAGTTGTGTAAGAATTGGTGGCCTCCGGTCACATTAATCAGTTTGTGCGCCAGCTTGTAGAATGCCCAAATTAGCCTTCGCTTGGGGAGATCAAGATGTTTTCCTTTCCTGAAGAATAAAAACAGATTGTTGTGAGCATTCTTGGCCATGACAAATAAAATCTGCTCTTTGTGGGTGAGTCAAGAAACAAAAATAAAATTTAAATCATAGGCTTTATGGGTTTCCATTGAGATTTGAGCACCTTCTAGTGAGGCAGTTGTATATAGTGGAAAGAGGATTGGATTTGGGGTAAAAAAATAATAAATCTACATTCAAATTATAACTCTATCACTTATTAACTGTATGTCCTCAGGCAAGTTGCTTACTCTCTCTTGAGTCACAGGTTCCTTATTTGTAAAATGGGACAATAACTACCTACTTCATGAGGTAGTTGTAAGGATCTAATGAGGCAATGTATGCAAAGTATTTTGTACCCTATAGAGTGCTACCTAAATATTGGCTATCACTGTCAGTCATGATGAATGAACTCATGAAACTCTTTCCGAGTCTGAGATATAGGTACACAAAGATAAAGAGATTGGTTATATTGGGAAGAAATCCTCACTGAAGGCAAGCTTTCTTAGGTTTTCATTTTTCTTGATTTCTCTATAGCAATTGGCAATGTTGGCCACTTCCTTCTCACCTCTAAGTCTCTCCTTCTGGACGTCCTTGTGCCAACCTGACCACTCCTTCTGAGGGTCAGGATCTACACTCATGTTATGCCCATTACCCATGGGTGTCCCTCAAGTCTATTCTGAGCCCTCTTTTCTGTTCCCCTCTGTATCATCTCATATATCTCATAAGCTTCTCTGGTTTCAATAATCATCTCTATATAAATTGCTGCCTTAGTTTCTCTCATGAGCTCCAGTCCTGTATCTTCAATTGCCTTTCAAATGTCTTAAACTACATGTCTTAAAGGATATTTCAAACTCCATGTGTCTAAAATAGAACTCATTATTTTCCTTCAACTCTGCACCTTCTAAATTTCCTTTCTACCACTGAGGACATGACTATACTTTCAGGCACCCAGGTGTAGTTCTTGACTACTCACTCTCACTTACATATCCAATCTTTTTGCAAATCTTGTGAATTCTACCTTCACAATATCATATATATGCATATATACATATATAGATGGATAGTTAATAATACAGACAGAGATATGTGCATATATCTATATCTAGAGATAGATGCATACATACATAGAGATATACATATATCTATATTATTATCTGTCTGTCTTTGTATACATGTATGTTTGTAGCTATCTATCTATATTTCCACTCAAATAGCTACTGTCCTAGTTCAGTCTCTCATCACTTCTTGCCTGAATGATTTTTATTCGGCCTCTCTGGCTCAAGTCTCTCCCTACTCTAATCCATCCTCCACAGAGGTGCCAAGATGATTTTTCTAAAGCATAGATCTGATCATGTCAACCCCCCGCTCAATAAATTCCAGTGACTCCCCATTATATCCAGGATTGAGCGAAAGTCCTCTGTTTGCTATTATTTTTTCTATTCTATGATTTTACATTTGTTAAAATTTTTTTTTAATCAACAAAATCTATTTTTTCTCCTCCCTCTTACCTCCTTCTCCCTACTGGAAAAGAAAGATCTTCTCATAACAAATAGGCATAGTCAAACAGAGAAATTACCACCCACATGGTCCATGTGCAAACAGTGTATGTCCCATTTAACATCTTGAGTTCATCACCTCTCTGTCAGGAGGCTGGTTAGCATGTTTCATCATGAGTCCTCTGAAACAGTGGTCAATTGTTGCAGTGATAAGAGTGTTTAAGTCTTTTTTAAAGCAAAGATATTTTATTTTCCCAATTAAATGTAATAATAATTTTCAACATATATTTTCCAAAATTATAAGATCAAATCATCTCCCTTCCACACTTCCCTCCCCCCACTCAGAGATAGTAAGCAATTTGATTTGGGCCATTCATATATTTTCATGCAAAACACACTTCTATATTGGTCATTGTTGTAAGAGCACGCTCATAAAAAACCAAAACCCCCCAAATAAACTTTAAATAAACTGAGACAAAAGATAGTATGCTTTGATCTGCATCTGACTCCAAGAGTTCTTTCTCTGGAGGTGGATAGCATTTCCCATCATAAGTCCTTCAGAATTGTCTCAGATCATTGTATTACGAGTAGCTAAGTCTTTTTTTTTGTTTGTTTGTTTCTGTGTATGATGTTCTGCTTATTTTACTCTGCATCAGTTCATGTAGGTCTTTCCTGCTTTTTCTAAATTCATCCTGCTTATCATTTCTTGTAGCACAATAGTATTCCATCACCAACATATACCATGCTTTGTTCAGCCATTCCCCAATTGATGTATAACTCCTCGATTTCCAATTCTTCGCCACCACAAAAAAGAACTGTTATAAATATTTTTGTGCAAGTAGGTCCTTTCCCCCTTTTTATGATCTCTCTGGAATACAGACCCAGTAGTGATATTACAGGATCAAAGAGTATGAAAAATGTTATGACCCTTTGGGCATTTGGTTGGATCAGTTCACAACTCCACCAACAATGCATTAATGTCACAATTATGCCACATCCCTGCCAGCATTTATTGCTCACCTTTACTGTCATATAGGCTAATCTGATATGTGTGAGTTGGTACCTCAGTGTTGTTTTAATTTCAGAGTCCTTAAGTCTTAAAAAGTTATTTGACTTCATAATGTTCTTGTTACTGAAAAAATAATGGTTCTGCTAACTCACCTCTGTGTCAGTTTTTACAAGCCTTCCCAGATTATTCTGAAACACTTTCTTTTTTCATTTCTATGTGATCTAACTTTCCAATCTCCAATTGGTCGATCGCACATCTCTTATGGACATGCCATGCCCCATCTTGGATGCTATGACTTGTTCTTTGGGGACGTACTGAATTTGACTTTTGAAGTACCTTCAAAATCTACTGACTTGAAGATTCTAATGGATACGTTGCATAGTGCAACTTATAACTGGTACCTCTATTGTTTACTAGGATTTTTCAAAGATCATTTACTATGACTTGGCAATTAAATCCACAACTTCTTTTCCTAGGAAGTAGTATATCCAGATCTAATGGCAAAGGCATTGAAGGCATTTTGGGGGCTCTCTTACCATATACTCACCTATCTTGTGTTTCAACTATCAGTTAGCTATAGAATGATCTGGTTGAACATGACCTAGAATTTTTGGATCATGTTTCCAGAGACTACTACATAACTATGAAGAAAAATTGCCAATGAGAGCAGTTAAAGCTTCTGAAGATCTTGAAGATGCTTTGTTATGTTCCCTATAGCCTCAACTTGCAAAATTTAGCATTTTCCCCCTTATTCTGCACTTTAACATCGCCATGGAGCTTTCCCTCTGCTTTGGGAAGACTTGAGTTGGGGAATTCTGGGAAAACTGAAGTTTCTAGGACCAAGGGGGAAGAGCCTGAGAAAGCCATTTCTGATACTTTATCTTTGCAGTAGTTATGTTTGGGAAAACTTTCTCAATACGCCCTAGTACCTGTGTTTCCACCTTGACTGAGATGTTTTCCCCTCCCACTGTGGTGGGAGACTGAAGGTTAATGAAGGCCAGGCACTTTCTGATTTTCTCTCTGATGTGTTCCTTTGGGGGATGACAGAATTGTGATTTGTGGCTAATGTGAGAGTTAAGGGAGAGAGGAGTTTATGAGAAGGTAGTTGTACTCTCTGCTTTCTCTTCCCCTCCTGAGATAATGCTGACCTTGGGGAGGTTGTTTTTGCTGCAATTTATCCTACCTGTGCCAACTAATGCATGATATTACCCTACTTTTTCCTAATTATGCTTTTTTACTTCACTACCATATCTGGTCTAGATTTATTACAACTGTATCTAAAAAGATAAAGGTTTCAGATAATGGGGGCTGAACTAAAGAGTTAACTAAGACCTGAAGTCAGAAGGCAAATAGTGGGGAAATCATAGCATTTTTATCCTGTATTTCCCAGTCATGTATATAGATAATGGAAATAAAATAGATGAGGAGTTTTGCTGTTTTGCCATCTGTCTCTCATCCTTTATAATAACCCAATCCACCCCAGTCCTCTTCTGTCTTTGATTTTCTTCTTTCTTTAGATTTAGGCAGAGCCTATATTTTTGACACTTTTCTTGAGCCCTGGAAAGGGACAGCAGTAATTGTCTGTCTTGGAAACTGTCTAGTGTACTGCCATCTTGGGAACATGATATTTGTTTTCAACAATGTTTTTACTTGGAAGAAGGACTATACTTGTATTTGTTTGGTAATCCAGTGAAGAACTAGGAGTGTTGAAAAGGAGAAGGACATTTAGTTTGAAAAATTATATCAATTAGAGCTTTTGTGGAAGTTGTGGGCTTTCCCCTCAATGGAGCTCTTTAGATAAAAGTTGAATAACCTTTTATTGGGTATCTTCTGGAAGAGATTCCTTTTTTGGGTATGGATTGGGCTGTGTTGTTTTCTTGAGGAGCTGAAGAGGAAATTTACAGATATTTGCTTTAAGGGCAGTTAGGTGGTTTCAGTGGAGCGTGGAGGCAGGAGGTTCTGGGTTCAAATGTGACCTCAGATACTTCCCAGCTGTGTGATCCTGGACAAATCACTTAACCCCAATTACCTAGCCTTTACCACTCTTCTGCCTTGGAATCAATACTTAGTGTTGATTCTAAGACAGAAAGTAAAGGTTTTTTTAAAAGTCCCCCCCCCAAAACCCACCCCAAACCCCAGAGATTTGAAACACCAGGTATTTTGGGGTTTGGGTTTTAAAAGACTACTCTATTACAAAAATGAATAATATGGAAATAGGATTTGAATGATAATATATGTATAACTCAATGAAATTCCTTGTCAGCTCTGTGAGGGGGGAAGGGATAAGGGGAGGAAGATAACAAGAATCATGTAACCATGGAAAAAAATCAAGAAAGGAAAAATAAATAAATAAAGAAGGCAACACTTAGAAGTCTATCAGGTTTATGTGAAAAATATACATAATATGATTGACTAGATTAAATGTTTAAAACATAATTAAGCTTAATAATTATATTTTATTATTTATATTATTATATAATAAATTATATATATTACATAGATATGTTATATATACAAATAGTGTGAGCTATTACCATTGGGTAATGTATGTCCTGGCCCTATTAGCCTAAATCATAGAAAATTGGCCGTGTGCCCTTTGATAAATGACATTTCATTGCTTTGGCTGTTAATTTTCTTGATGCTTTCATGCAGTGATCGAATGTTGAAGGGGTGTATGGTGGTAGGGGTGGAGTGTATGCCCCAAGAGAGATTCTATCCCCAAAGACACCACGGGTAAAATTGCAAATCTCTTCTCTTTCACATGAAATCCCCAGCATTTTTCTCTGCTTTCAGGACTCCTGCACGCTTGCAGCCTCCCTGATGGACTGCTGGTGTTTCCTAAAGCAGATCTCTGTTAACCTCCCTTTCAGCTCTTTACTTGCCTGTTGTAAACATTTGTCCCCAGGCTTGAAGAGTATTTGATTAATGACGTTGTCCTCTGATAGCCTTTTTATTTGTCCTACCTTCACATGGAACTGTCCCCCCTCTCCCTTCTTTTCTTAAAACAATAATAGCAACGACAAAAACAGTCTTTTCCCCATGGGGGAAAGGAGTTTGGATGCCTTTCATGAATATGTTTGTCACATTTTAATTTCTTAGCTGCTCAAATTTTACCATAAATTGTGTGGCGGTGCATTCTGGGAGGATTCAATCCCTAAAAGGCTTTTTAGCTATATTTCAAATACATATTTTGTCAGAGACTCGATGCTCTCTGCTGAGCTATTTCTAACAAGTGCTCTCACTAAACAAATCTCTTTGAAAATGCATTAGATAACACCCTCCCTTCAATTCCCTATCTTCCTTTCTGTCTAAGCTGAAAAAGCCAGTTCATGTTATTAACGACAAGTCATTTTGCAGAGGGCCTGGGTTAATAGAACTGATAACTGGCAAAATATAAATGTGTAACACTAGGATGCTGAAGATAAAATTGGGGTCTAATGCTGAATATATAATGCGTGAGACGAAAAGAAAAGCTCATGATTGTTTTGGAATTCTCTAAAATCATCTAGGGAAGGTAGTCGTCGTGAGCCAAGTGATTCATTTTTCTTTTCCCCACTGCTGTAGGTTCAGGTTCCTCGGGTTCGGGTTCTCCTGGTACCCATGGTGCGAGGTCCCTCCTGACCTCCCGTAGCATCCCTCTCTGCCCCAGGGTACCAAAGAGCTGGGGTCTAGCCTGCGAAAGAGTTCAGATTTCCATAGTTGTTCCTCATGGTTCTCCACTTTTCTTATCATATTATATATTTATTATATTATATTGCATGTTATATATTCATTATATAATATGTATACTTATTCAGCATATAATTCAGTATAACATTCCAGTTCCAGATTTAGTATCCTAGTGTTACACATTTGTATTTTACCAGTTTCTATTAACTAGAAAATTACCTGTTCTATATTTATATTGTGTGCAAGATCCAAGTGTACTAATGACTACTTTTATGCCAGCGATGCTACATTTCACCCTTCTCCTGGGGTTTTCTGGTATCCTTAAGGTGGGGGTGTGTGTAGGGTGTCTTTAATCTCTTTCAAGTCCTGAAGGGATTGTGTTTTCTCCGTTTTAGGGGATCCCCGGTCCCTCAGTTTCATTTAACTATTGAAAAGATTAGCTTTCCCAAAAGAATATTGATTTCAAAGGTAAAGGAAGAGCAAACATTTCCTTCCAACAATTGGGGAGCATAATCTTTCTTATATTGCTTCTTTCTTTGTAGAGGCGATGGGCTCACAGTTTAACTCAGTTCCTATATAGCATTGCTTCATCAAGTTCCAAGTGTAAAGTCCCCCTGGGCTTGCATCCCAGCACTCTGGCTTCTCAGAGCTTCCTTACCAGGCTGGCAGCAATGACTGACCTGGAATTGTGCCGCCACTGAAAAGGACAAATGAAAGAGAATCAAGCCATGAACCTTATTCTTGGGGCCATTGCCCATGGTCTGGGGTAATAGGACCTTCATGCGCAGTGGGGGTGGGTGAGAAGGAGGAGAAAGGGGAGGAGAGAGAGAGACAGAGAGAGAGGAGAGACAGACAGATGGAGAGACAGACAGAAAGACACAGAGACAGAAAGAGACAAAGATGGAGAGGGAGAGAGAAAGAGACAGACAGACAGACAGAGAGATGGAGAGAGAGAGAAAGAGACAGAGAGAGACAGAGATGGAGAGAGAGAGATGGAGAAAGACAGAGACAGAGATGGAGAGGGACAGAGGAAAAGAGGGAGAAAGAGAGGGGGAAAGGGAGAGGCAGAGGGAGAGGAAGAGGGAGAGAGAGGGAAAGGGGGAGAGAGAGAGACAGAGAGACAGAGAGACAGAGAGACAGAGAGACAGAGAGAAATAGAGAGAGAGAGAGCACCAATATAGTAGTTTTAAAGATTCCAGCCTGTTCCAGCTTTGCAGCCAGTGGAGAGAGACTGTTCCTACCCATGTGGCAGGGGGAACAAAGGATATCTTCTCCCAGCTGTCTCTAACATGGGTTTCTCCAGCTTAGATGATCTGGACATGTACAAAACCCAGTTACATATGTATTGGAGAATCTTTTTCCATTAAGATTTGAAGCTGGGATTTGTAGCCTGAGGTCTCAAGAAGCCTGGATAGAGTTCAGGAAAAGGAGATCTAAGAATTTAGTTTTTTTTTTTTTTTTTTTTTTTTTACTATTTTGACAACTTTCAATATAATTACTCTTCTTTGTGGATCCTATGTATTTTATTTTATAAATTTAAAAAAGATTATTCTGAGAAGGGGTGCATAGGCTTCACTAGACTGTCAAATAGGTTCAAGATACAAAGAAGGTTAAAAACACTTGATTTGGAAGAATAGACTAGGCATCCATTTCACTTAAGCCTAGTCCCCAATGGAGGTGGAAGGATGAATTAGGTGAATCTCTGTAAATCTATTTCAGTTTAAAGTTTCTTCATTACTCATCGAAACATAGATTTCATTTCTATTGACCTGGCATCTTTTCAGAAGCATTAAATTCATTTAAGACCCAGATTCCTATTAAAAAAACGGAGTGCTAGCTTTCCCCCAGGATCATGGGAAAACTAAAAGCAATCAGAGATACAGACACATGCAGATGTTAAAGCTTTAATTTTTAAAAATAGTTGCTTAATAAAGACAACTAATAGTACTTTTAATTATAGCACAGACATTAGAAACCCTGAAAACTCCTTAGAGTAGAGATTCAGGAGGAAAGAATTTTATGACTTTTTATTTCTTAATTAACCCTCCTGGTTGATAAAAACTAAATGCCAACTAAGGGAGAGGAATTCACTGCCTTCAATAGAAATGCTTTGAATGGGTAAAGAAACAATTGAGAGGCAGGTTGACAGAGGTTTTGAATTCTGGCTCTTCTCCCTGTTCCCCTTTACCACCTGGGTGACTGTGGGGAAGTTACTCCCTCAGTTTTCTCATCTGTAAAATGAAGGGTTTGCCTAGAACAGGGGCTTTTTTAAATCTGTTTTTTTTATGTCACAGATACCTCTGACTCTGGTGAAGCCCATAGATGTCTTCTGAGAATAATGCTTTAAAATGCACAAAATACAGAGGGAATAAATCATAATAAAATAATATATAATAAATAACAATAAAAACAAATGAAACAAACTTATTAAAATATAACCCCCAAATTTATATACTTCCTGAAATTGGCCCCCAAATTAAAAATCCTGAGCCTAGAATATGATCTTTAAATTCTCTCCAACTGTAACGCTGTGATTCTATGAACTAGTCTAATAAAATTGATTGACCATCTCCATATGTGGTGAGCTGAGCCAAATGCAATTAAACACAGAGGTAAGTAAGTAAGTGCAAAGAAGTAAGACTCAAATCCCCTGCTTCTAGCTCCCTTGGTATTTTAACCCAATGTGGACCTTGATCCCCCCTGCCTTCTTTATGGAAAGCTCATGTCCATTTTTCTGTTTGTCCTACCACAACTCATTCTTCTTTTGTGTGAGACATTTTGGAAGCATTTTTCTAGCTTCATATGATTCACAATTAGATTGAAAGGTATGTTTATTGAAGCAAACACACATACACAAACCCAAACATTTGCTCTTCAGATTTGGACACATCCATTTGTTCCGCTGCCTCCCCAGGGGTAGTGGGGGTGTGAAGGGGCCAAAGTATTAAAGAACTGGCCTGCCACCTTGTGGCCTCCTGTAACCTTGGAAGGTCAATGACTGGAACATCTCCATCTGGTCCTTCATCCAGCCACTCCTCTACTATCTGCATCACTGCCGTCTGCTAGACCGAACTGAACTTTCCGTTCAATGTTTTATTTTTTCCAGGGCATTCTTGTTTTTGATTAACCCCTAAGAGAGGAGAAGTTATTGAGAATTAGCTAAAAGTATTCTCTAAAAATTGCCATAAGGGAAAAAGAGTTCAAGGTGAAGGGAGAGAGTTCCTTAGAAGAAATAACCATTCAAGAGGCATGTTAGATTATTGTTTCGTCTCCCTGGGCAATCTCTCAAAGGCAGCAAAACTTTCTGGGGCGAAGGTCAGCCCCAGAACTGGTACCTGCCACTATTATCACCTAGCCAATTGAGGAAGTCAGGACAGATGAGGATTCTTTTATTATCTCATTTATCATCCTTGCCTGCAATCCAAATTAGTTTCCACCTCACATTCTGATTGTCTTGGATTAAATATTGTCAGATGAAATACTAATAGCTTTTCTCCATGCCAAAAAAAAATGACTTTCAAGGCATGTATTATGTAAAGGATTATAATAAATTAAATACCTAAACTGGCAGAGTGCAAACAATTTTGACTTAGATCTAAATGTTTGCATTGGCTGTTTAAACATTTAATTTGTTGGAATGGGAAATATCATTGCAGCATAAGCATGTTAATTAAACTTGGGCCTCAGCAACGTGAGTCATCCCACGTACACAGAGCATGACAAATATGGACAGTAAGAGTCAATGTATGCTGATTTCTCATTCCCCAAATGAACACTTTACATCTTTAAACCCTGCAGCCATTAGTGATTTTTAATGAATTGTGCTGTCTTCTCTGAGGTGACTTTTAGATGATGACATCAGATATTGCTAGGCTGGGGAACAACTTTGCTAATTAAGTTCTGGGGAAGTTATCAACCACAGATAATTGATTAAAGTGCTCACATGGATAATCACTTCCATAGATTTAAATTCATTAAATAAAGAGATGGAACGAATATAAGATAAATAGCACCCTCTAAAAAACCAGGTCAGCTACAACCATGTCTTGGGTACCTTAGCATTGTTATCATCTTCACCACCACCACCACCACCACCACCACCATCATCATTCCTCACATTTGGGGAGGAATGACAGTTTATAAAACTATTTCATATGCATTTTCTCAATTGATTGTCATAACAACTCTGTGTGGCAAGGACTGCTTATCTCCTATTATAGATGAGAAATCTGAAGCAGAGAGAGATGAAGAGGGTTACTCAAGGTCACAAAGCTCTAACATTGGATTCTGCCATGTGGGGCATCCATCCGAGGGCTGGGAGGGCAGAGCACATGGAATGTTCTGAATCCAAATGGTGGCTGGCATTTGGGGTACCATAAATAGCCAAAATTTTATTACCTGACTTACTATGCCTTGGATCTAGTGTGGCTTGTTTTGGTCCAAACTCTGTTAGTTTCTTGTGGAATTTGGTCTCTTCTCGAACCCAAGTTTTTGCTTTCATATTTAATCTTGAATATTTGGGGGGAGCTCAGTGGATAGGGGTCCTGGGTCTGGAGTCAAGAAGACCTGACTCAGACACTTAATAGTTTGTATGATCTTGAGTAAGTCATTTAACTCCTGTTTATCTATGAAGCAGCTAGGTGGCTCAATGGATAAAGTTTTGGGTTTGGAGTTTGGAAAATCTACGTTCAAAAGCCAGCTTCAGGCACTTCCTAGCAGACCTCATTTGCCAAGATGGGTTTACCAGGATGTGCTATAGCTTTTTGGAACCACTGGTGAGAGTTCTGTGAAAGGTGAACACCAAAGGGGAATGAACAGTCCTAAAAGGATCTTTTGGCAGGTCCTTGAACTGGAGGTTTTGTCCTCACTGCTCATCCCATACATCCCATTGTGGAGATTAAAATTAACATACAACATACTAAATATTATATTTTTATAAAGTTTTATTAATAATAAACTAACCAAAAAATGAACTAAAAGGTGACTAACCAGCCTGCTCCCAAGAGCAAAAAAAAAAAGAGGAAGGAGTTATAGCCAACTATAAAACAATAACATGACCATTAAAACGTGAAGGTGCGGGAGAGATTAAAATACTAAGGGACTTATGGGGAATGAAGTCCAAGCTTCAAAATCTCCATTTATACACCATAGTAAAGACTAATAAAGCTTGGCCACTGAGTAATTAATTGATGGATTGATTGAAGATATCCTGGACCTGGATGATCTCTTTACAGTTTATTTTTTAACCTTTACTTTTGTTTTAGAAATGATTCTAAGTCTTGATTCCAAGACAGAAGATCAGTAAGGGCTAGGCACCTGGGGCAAAGCGACTTGCCCAAGCTAAAGACTTTCTGAGGCCAGATTGAACCTAGGACTTCCCAACTCCAGGCTTGCTACTCTATCGGTTGTGCTATCTAGTTGCCCCTTCCTTTTAAGTTTCTGTGAAGTTCAGGGAAAGAGAGAGACCCAACCAACACTAAGAGAAATATGAGCCATCAGTAGGTAAGTTGCTGAGAGCAACGATGCAGGAAGAAGCTTGGGATTCAATCATGTGGGACAAGGAGCTCCTGAACTCAGCCTGGTCAGTGGAGTAGGAGGAGGATGTCAGAACAGGCAATCGCAGCGGTCTGCCTCAGTGATTTAGTGGAAGAGTGGTGGGAGCAGTCAGTAGGTCAACAAGCATTTATTAAGCACCAAGGATGTGTTTTGGCATTGTCCTAAGTCCTCAGGATATAAAGAAAGACAAAAAAAAAAGAGACTCTGAGGGCTCTGCCCTCAAAAAACAGGTATTCTAATGGGAAAGAGACATGTAAATAATTAGAAATTAGAATAGATAATGAAATTAGAATAGGCAATAGATAAAAGTAAATAGTAGGATGATATCTAATTAATCTCTTTGTTCTAATATAGATGAATGTAAGCTGAAAAGGGAGGCTATTAGCAACTGGATGATATGGGGAAAGGCTTGTTGCAGAGGGTGAGATTTGAGCTGAGCACTGAAAGGAGCCAGAGAGAGTGCAGAACATTCCAGACATGAGGACAGCCCAGTTCAAAAGCACAGAGTTTGGGAGATAAGTAAGCCAGTGTTGTTGGATAGTAGAGAGTGTGGAAGAGAGGATAAGAAGGTGGAAAGGTGGAAATGGGCTTAAATGTCAAACAAAGCACCTTATATTTGATTTTGGGCCCTGAAAAGGGAATCATTGGAGTTCATTGAGCTGAAGGGTGACATGGTCATACCTATTTTTTTTTTCTTAACCCTTATCTTCTGTCTTAGAATTAATACTACGTATTGATTTCAAGGCAGAAGAGTGGTAAGAGCTAGGCAATGGGGGTTAAGTGACTTGCCCAGGGTCACACAGCTGGGAAGTGTCTGAGGCCAGATTTGAACCTAGGACCTCCTGTCTCTAGGCCTGGCTTTCAATCCACTGAGCCACCCAGCTGTCCCCGGTCATACGTACCCTTTAGAGAAAATCAGCTGGTTAGCTTAAGAGGAGGATGAATTAGAGGGGAAAGAAACTTGAGTCAGGGAAACAAGTGAGAAAATTTTATTGCAATAATGCTGTCAAGAAGACCTGAACTAGGATGGTGACTGCTGGAGTGGAGAGAAGGGGACATATATAAAAGATGTTGCACAACTCATGATGAAAAAGGCTATCTACTGCCAAAGAAGACACTGGTGGAGAATTGATGGAACTGATGGAAACCGAATGCAGATTGAAGCATATCATTTTTTCACTTCATCTCCTTCATGAGTCTTTTTCTTGTATAAATGACATATGTTTTCTTTACATATTTCATGATAGCACACGGATAACCTATATCATATTGCCTGCTGATTTGGAGGTGGGGAGGAGAAAGAGGGAGAGAACGTGGACCACAAAATGTCAGAAAACAATTATTTAAAAATGTATCTGCATATAATCTGGACAAGAAAAATATAATAATAATAATAAAAAAGAAATGTAGGGGACAGCTGGGTGGCTCAGTGAATTAAGAACCAGGCCTAGAAATGACAGGTTCTGGTTTCAAATCTGGCCTCAGGCACTTCCTAGCTGCGTGACCCTGGGCAAGTCACTAAACCCCCATTGCCTAGCCCTTACCACTCTTCTGCCTTGGAGCCAATACATAGTTTTGTTCCAAGACAGAAGGTAAGGGTTTAAAAAAAAGAAATGTTGTGACTTAGAAATGACAAGATTTGGCAATGGATTAGACATTAAGGATGAGTAAGAATAAGGAGTTAATGAGGTTTTAGGTTCTGAATTGACTTTGCCCCCAGTAGTAATAGAGAAGTTTGGAAGAGAAGAGGGTTTGGTGGAAAAAATAATGAATTGTATTTTGGAAATGTTGAGTTTGAGATTCCTAAAGAACAACCAGTTTGAGAGCTAATTAGAGATGTGTGGCTGTAGATCAGTAGAAGGATTAGATCTGGGAATCATCTGCAGAGTTGATAATTAAAATCATGGTGCATATGAAAAAAACTAAGTAAGACAGTATAGAGGGAATAGAGAAGAGGATATAGGAAAGAGCATTGGGGGATTCCCACAGTGTGAGCTCATGATTTGGATGAAGAACCAACAAAAGAGACCAAGAAGGAGCAGATGGGCACATGGGAAGAATACATTAACTAGCAGTATCATGAAAACCTAGAGAGGATAGAGTATCCAGGAGAAGATAGTGATCGACAGTATCAAATGCTGCAGAAAGATAAAAGGACATTCAGGATTGAGAAATGGCCATTAGATTTTGCAATTACAAGATCTTTGATAACTTTGGAGAGGTGAGTTTCAGTTGAATGATGAGGTTGTAAGCCAGAATGCAGTGTTTAGATGATAGTAGCAGAAGAAATCAAAGCATCTCTTGTAGATGTTTTCTAAGGGAGTCTAGCTACAAAGTGGATGAATGATATCAGATTGTAGCTATCAGAGATGATAGGATTGAGTAAGAATTTTTTTCAGAATGAGTGAGCCACGGATCTATCTGTAGGCAGTAAAGAATGAGCCAATAGTTAGGGAGAGGATGGGGATGAGAAGAGAGTAAGAACAATACTGACCCTATTTGTTGAACATATTGGCAAAGCATGGGATAAAGGGTGAACATAGAAGGAATTGCTTTGGGAAGGAGATGAACTACTTCTTCATCTGAGACAGGAGTAAAGAAGGAGATAATGGAAGATGCCAGCATGATGTGAGATAAGGAACAATAGGGAGCTCTTAGGACTTTTTTTCAGTGAAGTATGAGTTAAGACCTTTGCCTGAGAATGTGAGCAAACCAATGTCTTAGGAGGCTAGAGGAGAGACAAGAAGTTGTGGAACAACCACTTTAAAAAGTAGGGTGTAGGACTGGAGAGGGATAGTATGTTTGCCTAGGTGCAGTTGAGATTAGATAACATTATAATGAATCCAATTGACATGGTTTTGTGATTTCCTCCAGCTCTATGCAGCAGGACATGAATAGGAATCAAGGAGGCACATGGAGATACTTGCCAAGGAGTGGCAGTGAGATCACTGAGAGAACTAGAAAGCAAAGGAATCAAGAGGAGAGAATAATGTATTGTTGAGCTGGTCCACCAAGTGGTTGAGAAAGGGAAAGGAAGAGTAAAGTCAGGGCATAAGATTTATGACCTAGTAAAGAAATGAAGGATGGAGAAATGGAGGTGACAAATAAGATGAAGGACTGAAGTCATAGGAAAAGTAGAATGATAAAAATTATTTACGATCTGAGCAAAGTATTTCAGCATTTATAAACATAGAAGCAGAACACTTATGAAGTAGAGAAACTGGTCATGGGAATTGAGTACACTGAGGAGGGAAGGAACTTGTACAAGTCACAGTGAAAGTAGATGTCAGACCTGTAATGAGGCATTGGGAGAAGAGAGAAGGGGTCTATGTAGAAAATCCTGAGAAAATAGCAAGTTGAAGATGAGAAATAAAATTTACTTTTTGTATAACTAGCATGTTGTCAGTATAAGAGGATGGAAGTATGTTAGCTATTAAGCAGTGGGTCCAGGACTAATGGTTGGAGAGAAGTTTGTTGAGGAAGGCATGAGATCAGAATATTTGAGGTCATTTCCAGTGGCTCTTTGTGGTGGCAAAGAATCAGAAATTGAAGGAATGTAACATCATCAATTGGGGAATGGCTGAACAAATTGTGGTATATATTGGTGATGGAATACTATTGTGCTATAATAAATGATAAGATGATTTCAGAAAAAGCTGGAAAGGTCTACATAAACTGATGCAAAAAATAATCAGAACTTGAACAACATTGTACAAAGTAATAGCAATGTTGTATGTTGATCAACTGTGAAAACTTGACTATCCTCAGTAATGCAATGATCTGGGACAATCTTGAAAGACTTATGATGGGGAATGCTATCCAGCTCCAGAGAAAACTGTTGGAGTTGGATGGATGCAGATCAAAGCATACTATCTTTCACATCAGTGAAAACTGATGAAAACAGTGAAAAAATAGTTTTATTTTGGAGTTTTGGTTTTGTATGAGTGTGCTTTTACAACAGTGGCCAATATGGAAGTGTGTTTTGCATGATAATAAAAAAGATGTTGGAGTTCTCCCTTGAGGTGTAGCCTTGTAGTGGATAAAAGATGCTGTAGGTGAATTAGGGAGGTCTCTATCCTAGACATGTGAAGACTTCCTCAGGTGGAATGGGCTGATGAGAACAGTTTCTTCTAGGTCATGGAGATGGGGGAAGCAGTCATTGTGGAGTGCTTAGCACTTAGCAGACATTGAAGATGCCAAGGTCATCTGCTGCATCCCAGGCCATTGCCAATCTTCTTGACTTTTGTCTTGCCACTGGACTTCAGTGTCTGGAAGAGAGTGAGGCTGATGGCTGTGCAACCCTGCCTCACTTAAATCCAATTCATGTGCGAGTCAAGACATCACCCATGATGTCATTGATTCTCTTAGAAAATGAAGGACAAACAATAATAATAACTATGAGTCAGACATTGGACTAAGCCCATCATTTTGCAGTGCAGTTGGGCCAACTTACCTCCTTTCCTAGAAACTCAGTCTCTTTTGTCAAATGCAGATAATACAAACCTTCCTACCGCCCAGAGGTGTTTGTGTGGATGATGACAGTTAATTATCTTAGCACTTTAAAAAGACTTGCATTGAAGTCTGATGGGTATTGTTGAAAAGAGCATCTTCAGGCTTTTGAGAATACTTATTAAATTTATGCATTTGGTTACTCCAGTCATCCAGTGCACAACCATCAGCCCGTTAGTTGTATTGATTGCATTGTGCTTTTTTTTTCCCCAGGAAAGAAATTAAAATGTTAAAAAATGTATAAACACAACCACTATCTGCCCTGCTTGAAATGAATTTCAAATAATAATTTAGATAATGTCAGGATAGAAATAAAATTTATGAAAGTGAACAAAGGAGGGAAAGAAAGAGGGAAAAGGAAGATTTTCAGACAATCTCACCTCTCAGTTTGGCAATGTTCATTAGGTTACTTTTTTCCTGTGTCTTTCAAGTCTGTCTTATACACTTCTCTGCTCCTTTTTATTTAAATTTGCACAGCAAGGTGACTTTGTGAAGAGAATTTGGAACTATGAAGGAACATTTTAGAAGGCCTTTCAGTTCAGAATTTTCTACCTCTTTCCTCAAGTCACATCACTAAGGTCCTAGGGTCAGACACGGACCTACATCCTCAGAGTGGCAAATGATTCCCCAATAATACCCTACTTGTATAGAGGACTTTTTGTTCAATCTTTACAACACCACTGTAAGGCTAGCAGGGCAGGAATTATTCTCTTTATTTAATAGGCAAAAAAATAGGAGACCGTGAGAGACTGAGTGATTGATTCAAGTCCATACTAATGGTAAATGGAAAGTTGGAACAAGAAGCCAGATTTTCTGACCCATCTGGTGGTTTGTTGTTATTGCTGCTACATCAGATTTTAGGGTTATTTCTCTTTGTGGGAAACCCTACAACTGAGGTAATCAGGAAAGGTCTCTTGTCTGTAGATGGTACTTGAGCTGAACCTTGAGGGTTCTAAGACCTAGGGATGACTAGGGGTTCTAAGAAGATGGGTACTATGATGTAGGGGTGGTCTCAATATAATAGAGTTAAGGCTTGTGTGATAAATGAATTTTCTCTGTAGCTATAATAAAAGTGAACTCTATTAAGAAAAACAGACATGAGGAAAAACCTGTGTGAAAGAATGGTGTATGGAAAAGTATGAAAAGGTGGAATGCCCTGCATGTAGACCAGTTTGACTGGAATGTATATTTATGAAGGAGAAGACAGACTATGTACATAAAGGATCTCAAATGCTTAACAAAGGAATTTTTGTTTTATTCTGGAGGAAATAGAGAGCTGAATTTTTTTTTTTAAGCCCTTAGCTTCTGTCTTAGAATCGATACTAAGTAGTAGTTCCAAGGCAGAAGAGTGGTAAGGGCTAGGCAAAGGGGATTAAGTGATTTCCCCAGGCTCACACAGCCAGGAAATGTCTGAGACCAGATTTGAACCCATCACTAGGCTTAGTATTTCATTCATTGAGCCACCTTAGCTACCCCTTACTGTAACTTCTTGAGCAGAGAACAATGTGGCCAGACCTATGCTATGGGAATACCAAATTGACAGGTGTGTATTGGATGGATTGGAGAGGCAGAACCAAAACCAAGGAAACCAGCTACTGTAGGATGCTGATGTGGTACCCCAGGGAAGAAGTAATGAAGAAGGACATCCAGTTTGCTCAGCTTGAGGAATAACGACTGCTTCGATGCGGATTCCAGGATATCTATGGGCTGATTATCTAGTCTGAGAGTCATCTGTGTCCCTTGCCTCCCTTTCTCCCTCCTTTTTACCTGATTTTGGACAATATCACTTGCTCGTTGACATTTCTGCCGGAATGCCAACTCATGTTGTTTTGGTTTGCTCTTTGTTGGTGAAGAAGATTGAAACTAATGATTAAAAGTGAAGTTTGAAGGTTACACGTGGATTTCAATGAGATATCTATCCTTTCTCTGGGCAGGCAGGCAGGCAGCACTGTCAGAATATTTCTGTCAAAGTCCTTTCTCTGACAACAGGACGCCTCGGCAGACCTATTGGTCACAAATATTCAACAGCAGTTCTAGGAGTAAACTGAGAAGAGAAAAACACATAAAAAACCTTGACAGGTAGAAAGAGAATTGCTCTGGGGAATATCATATGAGGGCACAAGTGTCATATAGAGAGAATTTTACCAACTGGCTGCCAGATGTGCATCTGCCCTGCGTTGAGATGCTGTACCAGGCACAGCTGTTCTCCCCTTTAGTAAATCAGATGTGGGATGCAAGATGCCATCTGGAACATAAACTTGGCAAAGACTGGTAAAGCTAAGTGAATCCATGTGTGAAGTTTTAAAAAAGCTTATCATTACAGTTTAACATGTACTGAGTGCCAACAACTGAAACAAGGGTGAGCTACTCCTGCTCCCCCCTTTAGGGTCCCTCTTCCTTAAAGACCCCCCTCTACCCCTTGCTGCCATTACTTATCAGAGATGGGGGGCTTCATTCACTCCTCACCAGAGTGATGAAAGGAAGATGCTCTTGCAGAAGCAAGAGGAAAGGAGACGTGCCAGTGTATAGTGGGAAGGAATAAGACTAGATAGAGGACTTTAAATTCTTGACTTGCTCCTTATGATCCCTGAGACCTTGGAAAAGCTTCACCTTTATGGGCATGAGTTTTAGCAGAAGCAGGACAGAGATCCACTAGACTTGAGTTCAGGAAGATCTGAATTAAAGTCTGGTTTCAGATATGTACTAGCTGTGTGACAAGTCACTTAACCCCTGTCTACCTCTGTTTACCCCAGTGTAAAATGGGGATAATAATAAGTACCTGCTTCCCTGGGTGGTTGTATTGAATAACATTTTAAAGTGCTATGTAAATCACTTAACTTCTGCCTACCTCAGGTTACCTCAGTATAAAATGGGGATAATAATAAGTACCTTTGAGTATCAAGTAAGATAATATTTGTAATACAAATCACTTAACTTTTATCTGCCTCAGTTTACTGATGTTTAAAATGGGGATAATAATAAGCACCTGCCTCTCTGGGTGGTTATATCAAGTAAGATAATATTTGTAAAGTGCTATGCAAGTCACTTAACCTCTGGCCACCTTGGTTTCCTCATCTGTAAAATAGGAATAATAAATAGCACCTATCTTCTATTGGAGAGAGATTTTGAGGGTCAAGTAACAGGATATATTTCAAGTTCTTTGCAAACTTTAAAGGGTCATACAAAAGGTTTTATTGTTGTTATCCTTTATAGCCTGTACTTTCATCAAGTGGGCACTTAAGTGATCAGGAGGTCCTTAACTTCCTCTTCCCCCAACCCCTGCTCTTCACCATATTGGATTAGATGGTCTCTAAGGTCCCTTTTAGTTCCTGGGATCCTGGTTGATCTCCTAGTAGGCTATTATTATACTCACTGACTTTTGTGCATGTTTGCTGTAAACTTGTCTAAAACCAAGGAACAATCATTAAAACAAACTATGTTGTTCATGTATGTTTCAGAGATCCCACCGATGATTTTGTTTTATTTTCAGTTCAGGGTGCCATATTTTAGGAAATACATAGATAAACCAGTGGAGGTCTGGAGATGTTGAGAGGTCTGGAGATCAGGTCACATATGGGTCATTTGAAGGACATGGGAAGGTTTGGCTGGGAGAATAGAAGAGTTAGCAACAAATTCTAATTGTGGTCAAGCAATTGATCCATCATGTAGCAGAGAAATTAGACTTGCTCTTCTTGGCTTCAGAGAGAAGAACAACTATTGGAAGTAGAAGAGGGGTAGATTTTGTCTTGAAATGAGGAAAAAGCCCCAACTTTCTAATAATTATGGAGCCGATTGCCTTTTTCTGGACAACTTCAAGCACAGACTAGATGATCCCCTGCTGGAGATCATAGGTTTAGAGATGCACAACGGGTAGGGACTTTAGGCTCCCTTGATCCTAAACCCCTTATTTTCTGGATAAGATTGAACTGACTTGCCTCTAGTCACCTCTTCTCTGAGGTAGGATTTGATCCCAGGTCTTCCTGACTAAGTCCAGCATCTTATCTATTACAACAGGCTGAAGATTCCTGTTCAGATGGTTGTGGAAACAGAGGTGACCGATGAGGTCCCTTTTTGTTCTGAGAGTTTATGGTTCTGTGAATCATAGCATTGTAACCTCTGTGGCTTGACCTTTATTAACCACCATTCCTACAGATCTATGATCCACTCTATAGTTATTTTTCATAACTATCATTTTTTCAGCATGAAGAGATCCTGAAATGCTTTCTGTACCAGGAAAAAAAAGTAAATTGTGTTTTTGTATTAACTTAGCACTCATAGCTTGTCTTGTATTTTTATTTTTTTGTTATTGTGGTTCATTTTTTTTGACGCTAGTCCCAGCTTTCATGCTAGGCTATAACTTCTTGTAGGGGGCATTTCTCTTCTCTCTTCACAAAACTTGAGGAAACAGATAAGGCTCATCCTGCCTGATGTTTATCAGTTCTGCCCCCAAAGGAGGAGCTGAGTCTTCTGCTGCCACACCAGAAGCTAACAATCCTCCCAAGGGGTCCTCCTCCTCCATCCCATTCTTTCCTTTACTCTTAACAAAAATCCTTACCTTCTGTCTTAGAATCAATACTGCACCTTGGTTCCAAGGCAGAAGAGCAGTAAGGGCTGGGCAATGGGGGTTAGGTGACTTGCCCAGGATCATGTAGGTAGGAAGTGTCTGAGGCCAGATTTGAACCAAGGACCTCCTATCTCTTAGACTTGACTCTCAATCCACC